>NC_092338.1:56855000-57456250 GCF_046630445.1 Rutidosis leptorrhynchoides | reverse complement strand
AATTTTATATTATTTAAAACCGGACAGAACAGTTTCATTGGGATGCGTGCGACCTGATCTCAGAATTCTGGGTTCACGGTTGCGTGCGTATCGAAAAATTAATAAGTTTAGACTCCATAAATGCGTCATTTGGATACTTTTTGGATTTGATATGATTTTTCAAAGTTTATACATGAGTACCGAAACGATTCAGCATTAAAGCCTGGTACGTTTTTAGTCACTGCGAGCTTTCTGTTTAGGGTTAGAGGTTGTGCTTCGGATATGTTATAGTCGACTAAATTTCGGAGATTTTGGCGCGTATTTCAAGTCAAATGGACCTGTACTTATTTTTATAAAAATTCTGGAAGTTGACTACATTATTTAAGCTAAATAATATGTGCAATTGACTTTGTTTGACCAAATGGGTTTAATGGGTCAAAATGGGTAACGGTCAGTGTAGAAAAGTCCCAAACGTCGATTTAAGTAAGTTTAAAGGTTGTGGTGTTTAATTAATAAGTTGTGGCATGTTTTGGTCAAAATGGGTGTTTATGACCCATTTGGGTCATACGAGCCTACTTTGACCCATATGCGAAATTTTGAGAACCAAAAGTATGTAACACATCCCGTATATTGATTTAAGTATGTTTGCAAGTTTTGGTGCTTTAAAAATGAGTTTGGGTCAAATTTGGTTTAAAGAAAGTTTTATGACTCATTCGGGTCAAACGTGCATAAATTGACCCATATGCATAATTTTGGAAAACGAAAGTCACCAACACATCTAAAATGTCATTTTTGAGGTGTGATAAAAATTTGGTTAAGTCAGGTCAGCCGGATTCAAATTTGGATCGTCAACCGAAAATTTTAGTATTTTAACAAAATTGTCAAAATGACTCTCGGACCTACTTTGAGGACTCGCAAGTTGAAATCAGTTAAGTTTAGATAAAAACTATTATTTGGTATTGAAAGTATTTGCGACAAGCTTTAAAAAGATATATTATTTGTATAATTTTGTTGTGTCTAAATAGGTATAAAACAAGCGAGAAAATGGGCAATCGTTGCTGATTTTGAACACTTGCCAAAAATTTTATCAGCATTTTATGTTTCGGGAGACTGTTTTCGCGAGGTCATAACTTTAAAACCGTAACTCCATTTTTGTCAAATAAACTGTCTATAGAAAGGTGGGATGACATACTTTCCAATGGTCATAACCTAAGGTATTATATCAAATTTGGTGGGACCCGGAATCAGCTGCAAAATACTAAAAAATACATATATGTAAATAATATAAATTTTTCTAAGTAAAAATGAATAACTTAAGTTTGACCTATGTTTGACTACTTGATCAACTTGTGTAATTTTATGCAGTTGTTGACTTGTGTTAATCATGTTGACTGTGTTTGACTTGCGTTTGACTTACATTTGACTTACTTTGACTTGCGTTGACTTTTGTTGACTTTTGCTAAATTTTGATAAATTTGAGTCGGACTTGAGCAATAGCACTATACGAACCTTATGACCTGACCTAGCTTGTTAGACATTTATTAACCAACATATATTCTTTAGGATGAGGTCTACGGTTACTTGCATTCCGAGTATTGGTTACATCTACGTGAATTGTTTATTGGGCTACAAAGGTGAGTTTCATTTGCTCCCTTTTTAATTGCTTTTGCAATATATATTTTTGGGCTGAGAATACATGCGCTGCTTTTATAAATGTTTACAAAATAGACACAAGTACTTAAAAATATATTCTACGTTGAGTTGTACCACTGACATACTTCCCTGTAGCTTGGTAACTACTATTTACATGGGTATTGTAAACGCGAATCCTGTTGATAGATCTATCGGGCCTGACAACCCCAACCGGACTGGATGACCAGTATTCAACGGTTGCACAGTACTTCGTTTCGGTAACTACACTTGGTACGGTGTAGTGAGATTTCATAATAAAGGGAATATGCGACGTTGATTAAATGTTAAGTATGGTTACCAAGTGCTCAACCACTTAGAATGCTTTACATACACTTGCGAGTGTATTATGTTTATGATTATGAAATCTTGTGGTCTATTGAAACTATTGATAACGGTTGTTACGATAAACCTATGAACTCACCAACCTTTTGGTTGACACTTTTAGCATGTTTATTCTCAGGTCTTTCAAACGTGCTTCCGCTGTTTGCTTGCTATTTGCTCAAGGTGCTGCATGGAGTCTTTTATGCCATATTTTCAAAAAGACATTGCATTCAAATATTAATGTTATAATCTGTTATTAAATAAATTGATGATTTAGTCATTTTGTATAAGTTGTCATATATATTTGGGATATGTCTATATTTTGGTAAACTTTCTATGTATAGAAAGTATGTTTTTTTTAAATGAATGCAATGTTTTATCAAAACGTATCATATAGAGGTCGAAACCTCGCTGTGGGACCGTAGATAATGTACCGCGTCAATAGCGATTTTGGCGGGTCGTTAGAGATGGAATCAGAGCGGTGGTTCTAGGGAATTAGATGCATTAGTGTGTCTGACCTGGACCGTTAGGATACAATAGTGATCTAGTCTAGAACCGTGTCGTTATACTTATATGTGATTATGTGCACATTCTGACTTTAATATAACATTATTACTACTATCGGTGAGAAAGTATTTCTCCTTTCGATTTCAAGACTTTTCCTGCTCATACGAGTTCATTTTTAACGCCCCGATTAGTGAAGCCAGGAAGCGTCATTCAGGACTTTCAAAATTCCCGACATTCCTACGTGAGTTATCATTTGTGATATATTATGTGCTTATGTGCTTCGATTAAGAAATTCCGAACATCTCGATTTGTGAACCGAAAGGCATCATTTCCGACGTACAAAGATTCTTCATATTTTCCAAGACATTCTTATGACGTTCCCTTTCAATATTATCAATTATAATATTATATTCTCGTACTATTTTTAGTGCACCTTTTTTTTTTGAAATCATTTTGATTTATAAATTCTGGAAAACGACACTTGAGTTTTATATCCATAAATATTCTGGAGTAATGTTAGAATAGAAGCATGAGTTAGTGCAATATGATGACAGTTGATCGCGTGATTATATTACAGTAAGTCATGCGGAAGTTCTAATGGAACGTGATGGTGGTAAAGATTGATCAATCTTACCCTTACCATGTATCATGTTACATGACTCCTTTATTTTCTCTGCTGACATCTGAATATACTAAGACTCTATATGTGACATCATTTGAAGTCACATATGATTTTTCGTATTTGTCATATCATACTTGTACTCCGAACAGTTCATCCGAAGGTATTCGTCATTAAAGGAACATGATTCTGTTTTACCCAACTTTCATACTTAACTACAAGATGCTCGATCTTAATACGTCAAGATGAACAATCTATCCTCACTTGTTTCCTAAACGCCGTTTAATCACACTAACCAAAATTTCGGGACGAAATTTTCTTTAAGGGGTAGGTAATGTAACAACCCGACTTTTTTCGTTAAAAACTTAACAACTGTCTGTTAAATTCAACGTTTTTCCACGCTAAATTTTTTTTTTAAAAAAAATATATATATATATTATTACATAAGTTTTATAGGTGTTAAATAAAACACTACAATTAGTGTAACCAGAAAAAAAATAATAAATAAATAAAATAATAATAAAATAAAATAATTTTTTTTCCAGAGAACGAAACGTATGAGTACTTAATATAAATATTATATTTTACAATAATTGAGTTCTAAAATCATTTTAATTAATTAGTATACTCTTAAATTAAACTCGGGGGATTATTTTAAACACTTATATTTTCAATAAAAGACATATATTATTTAGTTTAAAAATATATTAAATAAGTATTTATGAAAAACACCAACTAGGTACGATGTCTAGAATTTAAAAGGTTTCGAACAATATATATGTAAATGTATTTTATAAATATAAAAATTTACCAATTATTGAATCATATTAAAATAAAATACATTGGGTTTTAGATATCGGATAAAAATTTAATTATAACCCGTGATTACATAGTAATACCCGTGTTTAATTATTATACTCGTGACTACACATTATTATGTCCATGATATCAATAATTGAGATAGATTTATCACCCGTGACTCTTTATCCCATCTATATTATTAAACCTAATTCATTTCATCTAACAGACACGTACATAGACTCTCTCCTTAAAATACCCATTACTATTTATCATCATCATCGATCTTCTTTCCTTATAAACACCTTCAAGAAATCACTTGATCATAAAATCATTTACATATTCGGACTCCTCTCGAAGAGCTCTACTCAGCCATACCAACAATTTCTTGATTTGTGTAAGTTTTAAAAACTCTAATTTTCTAGTTTTCATATTTTTGTTACATATTAGGTAGATATAGTGTCTAGTGCTCAAGTCCTTGTATGTATGCATGATATTGTTCGTTAATTTGATCATTTGTTGACTTGTTGATGAATCACGAATTTGAATGGTATGCTACTGATATGAACATGATATTTTCAGTTTATGAAATACTTATAAATGAAATCCTTGTGAAAAACTATTAATTTTAGGCTCAAGAATCACTTGATTTCGTTTAGAATTGCTTCCGGTATGATTAATTGAAGTTTAACATGATATTACATGAAATCCGAATTGTTTTACCATGTTTCTAGAATTTTGACTTTGTTATCTGTAAATATAAGTATGTAGATGGATTACTATTGAAAAACTACTAATTTTAGGCTCAAGAATCAATTGATTTCGTTATCGTATGCTCCCGATATGTTAAATTGAAGTTTTCATGTGATCTTGCTATGAATCCGAATTTTCTGAGATGAATGCTTTATGATTGAGTTTGTGAACTGATGTTAGATGTATAGATAATTGAAAAATACCCAAGATAGACTTAAGATTCATGTTAATCGGATATGTATATCCCTCGTTATGGTTAATTAAAGGTTTGTGATTTTGATGCTTAAAAATTTATTTCGGTTTAAAAATTCGTAATTGAAACTGTGAATCTGGGAAAGTATGCTATATATTCAGGTCCGGAGAGGTATATAGTTGTATTGCTTGCGGAAAAAAAACATTTAGTTTTCATTTAGATATTGTCCAATTCCGATAAAAGAGTCAAAATCTATGGCCAAATCAAAGTTAGAATTTTATATTATTTAAAACCGGACAGAACAGTTTCATTGGGATGCGTGCGACCTGATCTCAGAATTCTGGGTTCACGGTTGCGTGCGTATCGAAAAATTAATAAGTTTAGACTCCAGAAACGCGTCATTTGGATACTTTTTGGATTTGATATGATTTTTCAAAGTTTATACATGAGTACCGAAACGATTCAGCATTAAAGCCTGGTACGTTTTTAGTCACTGCGAGCTTTCTGTTTAGGGTTAGAGGTTGTGCTTCGGATATGTTATAGTCGACTAAATTTCGGAGATTTTGGCGCGTATTTCAAGTCAAATGGACCTGTACTTATTTTTATAAAAATTCTGGAAGTTGACTACATTATTTAAGCTAAATAATATGTGCAATTGACTTTGTTTGACCAAATGAGTTTAATGGGTCAAAATGGGTAACGGTCAGTGTAGAAAAGTCCCAAACGTCGATTTAAGTAAGTTTAAAGGTTGTGGTGTTTAATTAATAAGTTGTGGCATGTTTTGGTCAAAATGGGTGTTTATGACCCATTTGGGTCATACGAGCCTACTTTGACCCATATGCGAAATTTTGAGAACCAAAGGTATGTAACACATCCCGTATATTGATTTAAGTATGTTTGCAAGTTTTAGTGCTTTAAAAATGAGTTTGGGTCAAATTTGGTTTAAAGAAAGTTTTATGACTCATTCGGGTCAAACGTGCATAAATTGACCCATATGCATAATTTTGGAAAACGAAAGTCACCAACACATCTAAAATGTCATTTTTGAGGTGTGATAAAAATTTGGTTAAGTCAGGTCAGCCGGATTCAAATTTGGATCGTCAACCGAAAATTTTAGTATTTTAACAAAATTGTCAAAATGACTCTCGGACCTACTTTGAGGACTCGCAAGTTGAAATCAGTTAAGTTTAGATAAAAACTATTATTTGGTATTGAAAGTATTTGCGACAAGCTTTAAAACGATATATTATTTGTATAATTTTGTTGAGTCTAAACAGGTATAAAACAAGCGAGAAAATGGGCAATCGTTGCTGATTTTGAACACTTACCAAAAATTTTATCTGCATTTTATGTTTCGGGAGACTGTTTTCGCGAGGTCATAACTTTAAAACCGTAACTCCATTTTTGTCAAATAAACTGTCTATAGAAAGGTGGGATGACATACTTTCCAATGGTCATGATCTAAGGTATTATATCAAATTTGGTGGGACCCGGAATCAGCTGCAAAATACTAAAAAATACATATATGTAAATAATATAAATTTTTCTAAGTAAAAATGAATAACTTAAGTTTGACCTATGTTTGACTACTTGATCAACTTGTGTAATTTTATGCGGTTGTTGACTTGTGTTAATCATGTTGACTGTGTTTGACTTGCGTTTGACTTACATTTGACTTACTTTGACTTGCGTTGACTTTTGTTGACTTTTGCTAAATTTTGATAAATTTATGAGTCGGACTTGAGCAATAGAACTATACGAACCTTATGACCTGACCTAGCTTGTTAGACATTTATTAACCAACATATATTCTTTAGGATGAGGTCTACGGTTACTTGCATTCCGAGTATTGGTTACATCTACGTGAATTGTTTATTGGGCTACAAAGGTGAGTTTCATTTGCTCCCTTTTTAATTGCTTTTGCAATATATATTTTTGGGCTGAGAATACATGCGCTGCTTTTATAAATGTTTACAAAATAGACACAAGTACTTAAAAATATATTCTACGTTGAGTTGTACCACTGGCATACTTCCCTGTAGCTTGGTAACTACTATTTACATGGATATTGTAAACGCGAATCATGTTGATAGATCTATCGGGCCTGACAACCCCAACCGAACTGGACGACCAGTATTCAACGGTTGCACAGTACTTCGTTTCGGTAACTACACTTGGTACGGTGTAGTGAGATTTCATAATAAAGGGAATATGCGACGTTGATTAAATGTTAAGTATGGTTACCAAGTGCTCAACCACTTAGAATGCTTTACATACACTTGCGAGTGTATTATGTTTATGATTATGAAATCTTGTGGTCTATTGAAACTATTGATAACGGTTGTTACGATAAACCTATGAACTCACCAACCTTTTGGTTGACACTTTTAGCATGTTTATTCTCAGGTCTTTCAAAAGTGCTTCCGCTGTTTGCTTGCTATTTGCTCAAGGTGCTGCATGGAGTCTTTTATGCCATATTTTCAAAAAGACATTGCATTCAAATATTAATGTTATAATCTGTTATTAAATAAATTGATGATTTAGTCATTTTGTATAAGTTGTCATATATATTTGGGATATGTCTATATTTTGGTAAACTTTCTATGTATAGAAAGTATGTTTTTTTTTAAATGAATGCAATGTTTTATCAAAATGTATCATATAGAGGTCGAAACCTCGCTGTGGGACCGTAGATAACGTACCGCGTCAATAGCGATTTTGGCGGGTCGTTAGAGTTGACGCTGAAAAACCTTTATATACCGGTTGCATGAATTTTTCAAAACTTTTCGCCTTGATACAACTGGTTAACTCAAAATCAAACAATGGTTGGAGCGACACAAGTTTCACTAGCCTGTTAGAGTTGTTGAACAAAATGCTACCAGAAGGTAATGAGTTGCCGGTTTCAACATACCAAGCAAAGAAATGAATGTGCCCAATGGGATTGGAAATACAGAGAATACATGCTTGTCCAAATGATTGTATGTTATACAGGAATGAAGACAAAGACCTTCATCAATGTAAGGTATGTGGTACATCTAGGTATAAACGTGGAAAACCAACTGATAATGTTGATAGTGATGTGTCAGAAAATGGACCTCCTGCAAAATTATTGTGGTACTTTGTAATGACTCGGAAAATTTCGACTAATTTAAACCAATTCTCTATATGATTTAATATTATGTAAATACACACACACATATATATATATATATATATATATATATATATATATATATATATATATATATATATTATAAGATGTACAAGTAAACACTAATTGCTACTGTAAAAACGACTTTGCTACAGTAAAACACTATTTGCTACAGTAACACACTGTTTGCTACAGTGCACACTATTTGATGTCGACGAACTAGCAAACAAAAACGGATAAGGCGGCCATGCGATCGCATGGCAAAAACACTGAAAACCCATGCGATCGCATGGGCTACAGTAAACACTATTTGATGTCGACAAACTAGCAAACAAAAGGGGTTCAGGCGGCCATGCGATCGCATGGCAAAAGCACTGAAAACCCATGCGATCGCATGGGGACTAAATTCAGAAAATATGCCTATAAAAGGCCAGCTTGTTCGACGTAAAATTTCACACTCATTTTCGGCAAACAATATTTATATTTATAATTATAATTTTAATTATAATTTAAGTTTAATAATAATAATAATAAGGTATATACGAGAGTGTTTTAATTCGGGTTTCAAACAGTTTTAAAATAAGGAAATATTGGGTATTGTTCGGGGTATTGTTCTTAAATCCAAGGCCAACCATACAGTCGTCTACCATCATTACGTCTACGCAATTTTCCTACAATATTGAGTCTCAATATTGAACTGTGAGTTATAGTCTCCCTTTTTAAATACTCTAAATATTTTTGGGCTGAAAATACATGCAATTTATTTTAAACGCAATAAGACACAAGTACATACTAAATTCTACACTGAGTTAAACCGAAAATCCCTTAGCTTTGGTAACTAGTAGCTGCCAGTACATAGGATATGGATTGGTGGGCGCGAATAATTGTATATGGATCCATAGGGCTTGACATCCCCGTCCGAGCTAGAGCGCTAGCCTTTTAACGGACGTATGTTATTTGAGTTTAAGACACGTTGGTTTGCGTGTATTAAAACGAATGGGGTAATTATCACTATAGCGTTAAGTTTAGTTACCAGGGTGCTCTGTTACGTAGAATCTATTGATAAACTTTTGATGAAATCTTGTGGTCTATCTTTATATATGTTTATGACTCGAGCAATTAAACCTATAACTCACCAACATTCGTGTTGACTTTTTAGCATGTTTTATTCTCAGGTCCTTAGACTGCTTTCGCTGTGATGTGCTTGTTGCCTGCATGGAGTCTCTCATGCTTTGTACAAAGTTTATTGCATTCAAAATAAAACTGCGTTGTGTAATAAATAATTGGACTGTGATGTCAACCTGTAAATTAAAGACTTATGTATTTTGGGGTTTTGCTTATACCTAAGCACTCGCCCACATATTTATAACTTTCTATGTTTAGAAAGTCACTTATTTTAATGAATGCAATATTTTATCAAAACGTATCATATAGAGGTCAAAACCTCACTGTGGAATCAATGATTAACGTGCTGCGTCAATAGCGATTTTGACGGGTCGTTACAATTGGTATCCGAGCTTGAGGTTATAGGGAACCAGAATTTGCATTAATGTGTGTAACTGGTTATTGTTAGGATGCATTAGTGAGTCTGGACTATGAACATATCTGTTTTTACCGATTTTTGCTTATCATTTTGTCAAAAACATTATATGTGATATATTTATATGCTAACGTAATTGTTGTTTCATTTATGTGATAGATGACTTCTTCTAATCCTATCATTTTGTACGACTCAGAATCGGACACTGAATCTATTTTATCCACAACTGAAAAGGGCGTTCCAATACCTATTAAAGAAGAAATTGTGTTAGCCGGGGAATCTCAACTCTCGGTAAACCCAGAGGAGGTTCCCGCTCCACCCAGCTTTAGTTTTCCAGAGCCACATTATTGTTGGCATGGACCCATGATCCCTGGAGTAAATGAAGATCGTCCATTTCTAAACGAACATGGACATTGGGCCAGATACACCTCCGACGGGCGGGTTGTGCAGATTACGCCTGGCAAATTTCGGTTCATGACTACCGGTACATATTCTCGTACACATGATGCAGACAGTTCGTCATCATATTCTCCTACACATGACTCAGATAGTTCGTCATCAGACGAGATCAGTGAGGAGGAGGATTTCGCTAATGAAATAAAAGAAGTCACTAAGGAGAAATTCCAACTTGCTATAGATAATAAAAACAACCACAGTAATAAAAAGTCCTTAATTATTAAAAAGGAACATGACCATTCGATCCGTAACCACCCTTATTGTATTAAACCCACTGAGGCAACGGGTACCTCAAAACCCCAACCAAAAATAAAATACACTGCTAGAATGTCTGTCGGACCATGTGCACACAAACAATTGGCAGAGAGAACCAAATGGGAAGAAGTTTCTGATAGTTCTGAATAAATGACCTCGCAACCATAAATCTTCGATGCGCTATTCTATTGCTTATGTGTGCTACTCTATCTTGTTATGTAAAATAAGCATATGTAAAATATCGGTATTGTATGGTATTGTATTATTTTGGTTTATTAATAATAAATGCATGGAATGATTATCTGTATTATTACTACTTATTATTATTATTATTATTACATAATAACGTAGTAACTCGCTATAATTTTTCATAGTGGAATATTATTTGGATTTTAGTAGTTAATTCCTTGTACTAGCTATTATGTATGAACTTAACGGGTAGGTAATACCCTAGAAATAATTATAAAATGCTAATAAGAAGAAAAAGCTTTTATAATAATTGGTTCATATTATTAATATGCTACGATTGACTATTGACAACTCATTTTACCTATAATATTCTATATGATTAAATTATATCTGTTGTGTTTATTGAAGAAATATGTCTCAAATGTCGGATGCTGAGTTTGAGGAACTAGTCGAGAAACGTGTGAATGAAAGAATTGCTGCAGCTGAGGCAGCAAAAGCAACAGTCGAAGCAGCAGCCAAAGCAGCAGCCGTAAGCACAAACTCACGAAACGGATGCTCATACAAAAATTTTCAAGGATGTAAACCACAGACGTTTAGTGGAACCGAGGGACCAGTCGGTCTAACTCGATGGTTTGAAAATATGGAGTCCGTTTTCAAAATCAGTAATTGTGCGAATGGAGACAAGTCAAAGTATGCTTCGTGCACGTTGCAAGACGGTGCACTTACTTGGTGGAACAATTATGCTAAAGCAGAAGGAGTAGATACAGCATATGATATCTCTTGGGAAGAACTAAAAAAGATGTTAATCGAGGAGTACTGTCCTCAAAATGAGATCAGAAAAATAGAATCTGAGTTACGTAATCTGAAGGTTATCGGCACGAATCTCAATAACTATGAAAAGCGTTTCATGGAACTATCCTTGTTGTGTCCCGAATTGGTGCCAAACCAGAAACGAAAGATAGAAATGTATATTGATGGTTTATCGATCAATATCAAAGGAAATGTTACATCGTCCAAACCGAATACGATGCAGGAAGCCATGACAATGGCACACCAACTCATGGACCAGATCACAGAGAGTTCGATTAAGGAACCAATTATCGAAGTCAAGACAACTGAAGAAAAGAGGAAATGGGAAGACTATAAGGGCAAAAGTACTCACCTGAAGAAACAAGAAACTTTTAAAGGTAAACAAGATGGGCCAACTGCAAGTCCAAACTATAAGGGACCCCATCCGTTCTGCAAAAGATGTTACACACATCATGCAGGTTATTGCCAAGTGGTCTGTGATAAGTGCAACAAGAAAGGACATGTGGTGAAAGATTGTTATGCCACCGTTTCTGAAGTAAAGACAAAACCGACCGATGTCAAGAAATGTTTTGGATGCGGGAAGTCTGGTCACTTTATAAATCAATGCCCTGATAAGGAGAAGAACAAAGAACCCGCACGTGGGAGGGCATTTAATGTTAGTACCAGTGAAGCACGTGAGAATCCTAATCTTGTCACGGGTACGTTTACCGTTAATAATCAACTAGTTTCTATTATGTTTGATACGGGTACTGATAGAAGTTATATGTGTAAATACTTTAGTTCTAAGCTAAAATGTGTATCATTACCTCTAGACGATAAATATACTATTGAATTAGCTAATGGTAAACTGATAAAAGCCGATAAAATTTGCCATGGTTGCGAAATAAATCTAACTGGTGAAAACTTCAAAATCAATTTGATACCCATAGAATTAGGAAGTTTTGACATAATCGTTGGCATGGACTGGATGTCCAAAACAAGAGCGGAAGTTGTTTGCGCTGAGAAAGCAATTCGCATCCCTCGTAAGGATGAAACGTCATTAATGATTTATGGAGAGAAGAACAACTCAAAGCTGAACTTTATCAGCTGTATGAAGGCCCAGAAACTTATAAGAAAAGGTTGTTATGCTATTCTGGCACACGTAAAGAAGATCGATACTGAAGAAAGAAGCATTGATGACATGCCGGTTGTAAGAGAATATCCCGGAGTATTTCCAGAAGAATTACTGGGGCTACCTCCACACAGATGTGTAGAATTCCAGATTGATCTCATACCAGGAGCCGCACCTGTAGCCCGATCCCCATATAGACTTGCACCTTCAGAAATGCAAGAATTACAAGACCAGTTGCAAGAATTATCGGACCGTGGATTTATTCGTCCCAGTTTTTCACTTTGGGGTGCTCCTATTCTGTTCGTCAAGAAGGATGGATCTATGAGAATGTGCATAGATTACCGAGAATTAAACAAATTAACGATCAAGAATCGGTACCCATTACCAAGGATTTATGATTTGTTTGATCAATTGCAAGGATCAAGTGTTTATTCTAAGATTGATCTACGCTCCGGATATCATCAGCTGAGAGTGAAGTAAGAAGATGTTCCTAAAATCGCATTCAGAACTTGTTACGGTCACTATGAATTTTTAGTCATGCCTTTTGGATTGACTAATGCTCCAGCAGTATTTATGGATCTAATGAATCGCATCTGTAGACCGTATTTAGACAAATTTGTCATTGTTTTTATAGACGACATATTGATTTACTCGAAGAACAAGGAAGAACATGAGCAACACTTAAGACTGGTACTAGAGATACTCAAGAAAGAAGAATTGTACGCAAAATTTTCGAAGTGTGATTTCTGGTTACAAGAAGTACAATTTTTGGGGCATGTTGTCAGTAAACATGGAATTAAAGTTGACCCTGCCAAGATCGAAGCCATTAGTAAATGGGAAACACCGAAGACTCCAACACAAATCCGCCAATTCTTAGGTCTTGCTGGTTACTACCGAAGATTCATTCAAGATTTCTCTAGAATCGCCAAACCCTTAACTGCATTGACTCAAAAGGGAAAGAAGTATGATTGGTCCACGGAACAGGAATCCTCATTCCAGTTATTAAAGAAGAAGTTAACGTCTGCACCTATTTTGTCATTACCAGAAGGAAATGATGATTTCGTGATCTATTGTGATGCTTCACGCCAAGGTTTAGGATGTGTATTAATGCAACGCACAAAAGTTATCGCATATGCCTCACGACAACTAAAAATTCATGAAAAGAACTATACGACGCACGATTTGGAACTTGGAGCAGTAGTTTTTGCACTCAAAATATGGAGACACTATCTATATGGCACCAAGTGTACAGTGTACACTGACCATAAGAGTCTTCAGCATATTTTTGATAAAAAACAACTCAATATGAGACAACGTCGCTGGGTAGAGTTGTTAAACGATTACGATTGTGAAATCCGTTACCACCCCGGAAAGGCTAATGTTGTAGCTGATGCCCTAAGTCGGAAAGAAAGAGTAAAACCTCTTAGGGTCCGAGCTTTGTACATTACGATTCGTACTGATCTCACAAAGCAAATTCAAGTAGCACAGTTAGAGGCTTTAAAAGCAGAAACCGAAAAAGGCAAAATGAGCAAAGGGTTAGAAAAACAACTTGAAGTAAAAGCCGATGGAACCCTGTATTTTGCTGGTAGGATATGGGTACCAAGACAAGGTAACCTAAGGCAACTATGTAGTGACCCGAAATTTTCCATGTTTATATATATTATTTGAGATTGATATTTACATGATTAAATGTTTCCAACATGTTAAGCAATCAAACTTGTTAAGACTTGATTAATTGAAATATGTTTCATATAGACAATTGACCACCCAAGTTGACCGGTGATTCACGAACGTTAAAACTTGTAAAAACTATATGATGACATATATATGGATATATATATATATAGTTAACATGATACTATGATAAGTAAATATATCATTAAGTATATTAACAATGAACTACATATGTAAAAACAAGACTACTTACTTAATGATTTTTAAACGAGACATATATGTAACGATTATCGTTGTAAAGACATTTAATGTATATATATCATATTAAGAGATATTCATACATGATAATATCATGATAATATAATAATTTAAAATCTCATTTGATATTATAAACATTGGGTTAACAATATTTTACAAGATCGTTAACCTAAAGGTTTCAAAACAACACTTACATGTAACGACTAACGATGACTTAACGACTCAGTTAAAATGTATATACATGTAGTGTTTTAATATGTATTTATACACTTTTGAAAGACTTCAATACACTTATCAAAATACTTCTACTTAACAAAAATGCTTACAATTACATCTTCGTTCAGTTTCATCAACAATTCTACTCGTATGCACCCGTATTCGTACTCGTAGAATACACATATTTTAGATGTATGTACTATTGGTATATACACTCCAATGATCAGGTCTTAGTATATACATGTAGTGTTTTAATATGTATTTATACACTTTTGAAAGACTTCAATACACTTATCAAAATACTTCTACTTAACAAAAATGCTTACAATTACATCTTCGTTCAGTTTCATCAACAATTCTACTCGTATGCACCCGTATTCGTACTCGTAGAATACACATATTTTAGATGTATGTACTATTGGTATATACACTCCAATGATCAGGTCTTAGTAGCCCATGTGAGTCACCTAACACATATGGGAACCATCATTTGGAAACTAGCATGAAATATCTCATAAAATTACAAAAATATGAGTAATCATTCATGACTTATTTATATGAAAACAAAATTACATATCCTTTATATCTAATCCATACACCAACGACCAAAAACACCTAGAAACACTTTCATTCTTCAATTTTCTTCATCTAATTGATCTCTCTCAAGTTCTATCTTCAAGTTCTAAGTGTTCTTCATAAATTCTACAAGTTCTAGTTACATAAAATCAAGAATACTTTCAAGTTTGCTAGCTCACTTCCAATCTTGTAAGGTGATCATCCAACCTCAAGAAATGTTTGTTTCTTACAGTAGGTTATCATTCTAATACAAGGTAATAATCATATTCAAACTTTGGTTCAATTTCTATAAATATAACAATCTTATTTCAAGTGATGATCTTACTTGAACTTGTTTTCGTGTCATGATTCTGCTTCAAGAACTTCGAGCCATCCAAGGATCCGTTGAAGCTAGATCCATTTTTCTCTTTTCCAGTAGGTTTATCCAAGGAACTTAAGGTAGTAATGATGTTCATAACATCATTCGATTCATACATATAAAGCTATCTTATTCGAAGGTTTAAACTTGTAATCACTAGAACATAGTTTAGTTAATTCTAAACTTGTTCGCAAACAAAAGTTAATCCTTCTAACTTGACTTTTAAAATCAACTAAACACATGTTCTATATCTATATGATTTGCTAACTTAATGATTTAAAACCTGTAAACATGAAAAAACACCGTAAAACCGGATTTACGCCGTCGTAGTAACACCGCGGGCTGTTTTGGGTTAGTTAATTAAAAACTATGACAAACTTTGATTTAAAAGTTGTTATTCTGAGAAAATGATTTTTATTATGAACATGAAACTATATCCAAAAATTATGGTTAAACTCAAAGTGGAAGTATGTTTTCTAAAATGGTCATCTAGACGTCGTTCTTTCGACTGAAATGACTACCTTTACAAAAACGACTTGTAACTTATTTTTCCGACTATAAACCTATACTTTTTCTGTTTAGATTCATAAAATAGAGTTCAATATGAAACCATAGCAATTTGATTCACTCAAAACGGATTTAAAATGAAGAAGTTATGGGTAAAACAAGATTGGATAATTTTTCTCATTTTAGCTACGTGAAAATTGGTAACAAATCTATTCCAACCATAACTTAATCAACTTGTATTGTATATTATGTAATCTTGAGATACCATAGACACGTATACAATGTTTCGACCTATCATGTCGGCACATCTATATATATTTCGGAACAACCATAGACACTCTATATGTGAATGTTGGAGTTAGCTATACAGGGTTGAGGTTGATTCCAAAATATATATAGTTTGAGTTGTGATCAATACTGAGATACGTATACACTGGGTCGTGGATTGATTCAAGATAATATTTATTGATTTATTTCTGTACATCTAACTGTGGACAACTAGTTGTAGGTTACTAACGAGGACAGCTGACTTAATAAACTTAAAACATCAAAATATATTAAAAGTGTTGTAAATATATTTTGAACATACTTTGATATATATGTATATATTGTTATATGTTCGTGAATCAACCAGTGGCCAAGTCTTACTTCCCGACGAAGTAAAAATCTGTGAAAGTGATTTATAGTCCCACTTTTAAAATCTAATATTTTTGGGATGAGAATACATGCAGGTTTTATAAATGATTTACAAAATAGACACAAGGACGTGAAACTACATTCTATGGTTGAATTATCGAAATCGAATATGCCCCTTTTTATTAAGTCTGGTAATCTAAGAATTAGGAAACAGACACCCTAATTGACGCGAATCCTAAAGATAGATCTATTGGGCCTAACAAACCTCATCCAAAGTACCAGATGCTTTAGTACTTCGAAATTTATATCATATCCGAAGGGTGTCCCGGAATGATGGGGATATTCTTATATATGCATCTTGTTAATGTCGGTTAGCAGGTGTTCACCATATGAATGATTTTTATCTCTATGTATGGGATGTGTATTGAAATATGAAATCTTGTGGTCTATTATTATGATTTGATATATATAGGTTAAACCTATAACTCACCAACATTTTTGTTGACGTTTTAAGCATGTTTATTCTCAGGTGATTATTAAGAGCTTCCGCTGTCGCATACTTAAATAAGGACGAGATTTGGAGTCCATGCTTGTATGATATTGTGTAAAAACTGCATTCAAGAAACTTATTTTGTTGTAACATATTTGTATTGTAAACCATTATGTAATGGTCGTGTGTAAACAGGATATTTTAGATTATCATTATTTGATAATCTACGTAAAGCTTTTTAAACCTTTATTGATGAAATAAAGGTTATGGTTTGTTTTAAAATGAATGCAGTCTTTGAAAAACGTCTCATATAGAGGTCAAAACCTCGCAACGAAATCAATTAATATGGAACGTTTTTAATCAATAAGAACGGGACATTTCAGTTGGTATCCGAGCGTTGGTCTTAGAGAACCAGAATTTTACATTAGTGTATCTTATCGAGTTTGTTAGGATGCATTAGTGAGTCTGGACTTCGACCGTGTTTACTTGAAAAATGATTGCTTACCAAATTTTGTTGGAAACTATATATTTTTAACATGTGAATATTATGTGATATATTAATCTCTTAACGCGTTTGATATTATGTGATATATGTCTACCTCTAGAACAAGTCCCATTGACTCACCTAATAATAATGAAGGGTCAAATGTAAATTGGAATGATTCGTGGACTGATTCACAAGTTCCCGAAGAGGAACCGGAAGAAGAGTCGGAACCGGAAGAAGAATCGGAACCGGAAGAAGAATCGGAACCGGATGAAGAAATAGAACACGGTGGGGGAAATAATAAAACGATTAAGTAAAAGAAAATCCTCAACCAACCGACCAAGGTTAATTATGGTCAATGGTATTTCCGCCAAGGAAGCAAAATATTGGGAGGATTACCAATTCTCCGATGAATCGGATTCCGACGAGAATTCCGATGATGTTATAGAAATTACCCCAACTTAATTTAAAAAGGCAAAAGAAAATAATAAGGGAAAGGGCATAAAAATAGAGAAATCTAATTCCAACCCCGATGAACTTTATATGTATCGTCAACCCCCGAAGTCCTTAAGTTGTAACAATGACCCGGGAACCTCTAAACCACCAGGTTTTTCTAAACCAATGTGGAAAACGACGGCTCGTATTAGGGGAACATCATATATCCCTAGAAACTTGGCAAAACGAACCAAAACCGAAGAAGAAGAAACAAGCGAGTCGGAATAAGATAGTTGTATTCGTGTGGTGTAATATATGTAATATAGTGTGCTTATGCTTTATGATATATGTAAAAATTGCTTGTATTAATAAGTATTTTTTTTATGAATCTAACTCTTGTCTATTTTACAGTATAAAAACACAAAATGGATAGACAACCCAATATTTTAAGAGACCTACCCGGAGACATGATTGATGAAATCTTGTCTAGAGTCGGTCAGAATTCTTCGGCACAACTATTTAAGGCGAGATCAGTTTGTAAGACATTCGAAGAACGTTCCAAGAATGCCTTGGTTTATAAAAGGCTTTCGTTCGAAAAATGGGGGATATCACATTGGGAAATCCATAAGTTACGATGTGTTTACTTTGACGCATATATTGCGGGGAACCCAAATGCTATTTTACGCAATGGGTTAAGAAATTATTTTGACTCAATATATCTGAATATTAGACTTCGTGATTTAGAAAAAGCGGCTAACATGCAACATAAAGAAGCATGTTATGCTTACGGATTAGTAATGTTCGCTTCTCACCAAAGTGAGAACAAGAACATCGGGCTACAACTATTAAACAAAACGTTCCCACAAGTGACGGAGTCGGTAATTGGAGTAAGAAATGAGGTTTTTAGATTGTTACGGGACTGTTGGACATTACGTAACCCTCGTCCCTTTGACGATGTTACAACACGCTGTCTTATCAACGGCCATAACGGTTATGTTCCACAAGACCAAGGATGGGAAGTAATCCTAGCAAAACCAGAATGCATGACTTGTTTCTGGACGTATGAATTACGTGTCTTTATTGCCTTTGCTGAACGACTTGTATACTAGCTAGAATTATCTTCACAACCATCTTGTATCAAATTTATTGTGTGCTATATTTCATGTTATATGTAAAATAAGCGGTATTGTAAGTTTGTAAAATATTGTGTAAAAGTTTGAACGCGAAATATTATTATAATCAGTTTTTCATATAAAATTGTAGTAGTTGAATTGTATATTAGCTACTAAGTATGAACTTAACGGGTAGGTACTACCCGAATTTAAACTTATAAAATGCTAATATAAAGAAAAAGCTTTTATAAATGAGTTCATATTATGCTACGAAGTACTATTAACTACTCTTAATATTCTATATGATTAACTTGTTCCAATTGACTATTTTGAAGGAAATGGTACCGACTACTCGACACACCGTGAATATGAATG
This sequence comes from Rutidosis leptorrhynchoides, assembly GCF_046630445.1. NCBI lineage: Eukaryota > Viridiplantae > Streptophyta > Magnoliopsida > Asterales > Asteraceae > Rutidosis > Rutidosis leptorrhynchoides. The sequence goes on along the minus strand of NC_092338.1, from coordinate 57,436,755 downwards.
AAGAGGAATTTCGTACTTTTCTAGCTTCAAACATAGCCGCAGTACAGGCTGCGCTACATACCAACAATAACCTTGGATCTAGCAGTACAGGAAATCGTGTAGGATGCACCTACAAAGAATTCACTGCCTGCAAACCTTTGGAATTTGATGGAACCGAAGGACCGATCGGATTGAAACGGTGGACCGAGAAGGTCGAATCAGTGTTTGCCATAAGTAAGTGTACTAAAGAGGACAAAGTGAATTACGCTACGTATACCTTCACAGGTTCTGCGTTAACATGGTGGAATACCTATCTAGAGCAAGTGGGACAAGATGATGTGTACGCACTACCGTGGTCAGCATTCAAGCACTTGATGAACGAGAAGTACCGTCCCAGAACCGAGGTCAATAAGCTCAAGATAGAACTTAGAGGGTTACGAACCCAAGGATTTGATATTACCACGTACGAAAGACGATTCACAGAATTGTGCCTATTGTGTCAGGGAGCATTCGAAGATGAGGAAGAGAAGATCGACGCGTTTGTGAAAGGATTACCGGAAAGAATCCAGGAAGATATAAGTTCACACGAGCCCGCCTCCATACAACAGGCATGTAGAATGGCTCACAAACTAGTGAACCAGATTGAAGAAAGAATTAAAGAACAGACTGCTGAAGAGGCCAATGTGAAGCAAGTCAAAAGAAAGTGGGAGGAAAACGGTGATAAGAATCACCAATACAACAACAACAGCAATTACAACAATAATCGCAACAATTATCCCAACAATCGCAACATCAATCGCAACTACAACAAATGGCCCAACAACAACAACAACAACAGCAACTACAACAATCATCCCAACAACAATAATAACCGCAACAACAACAACAATCAGAAGCAGCTATGCCAAAGGTGTGAAAAGTATCACTCGGGGTTCTGCACCAAATTTTGCAACAAGTGTAAAAGAAATGGTCATAGCGCGGCGAAGTGTGAGGTCTACGGACCAGGGGTTAATAGAACGAAAGGAACAAATGGTGTCGGAACGAGTAATGGCGGATCAAGTAGTGTCGGAGCAAGTTATGCCAATGTAGTTTGTTATAAATGTGAAAAACCGGGCCACATTATTAGAAATTGCCCGAACCAGGAGAACACGAATGGACAAGGCCGCGGAAGAGTTTTCAATATTAATGCGGTAGAGGCACAGGAAGACCCGAAGCTTGTTACGGGTACATTTCTTATTGACAATAAATCTGCTTACGTTTTATTTGATTCGGGTGCGGATAGAAGCTATATGAGTAGAGATTTTTGTGCTAAGTTAAGTTGTCCATTGACGCCTTTGGATAGTAAATTTTTACTCGAATTAGCAAATGGTAAATTAATTTCAGCAGATAATATATGTCGGAATCGAGAAATTAAACTGGTTAGCAAAACATTTAAGATTGATTTGATACCAGTAGAGTTAGGGAGTTTTGATGTGATAATCGGTATGGACTGGTTGAAAGAAGTGAAAGCAGAGATCGTTTGTTACAAAAATGCAATTCGCATTATACGAGAAAAAGGAAAACCCTTAATGGTGTACGGAGAAAAGGGCAACACGAAGCTACATCTTATTAGTAATTTGAAGGCACAAAAACTAATAAGAAAAGGTTGCTATGCTGTTCTAGCACACGTCGAGAAAGTACAAACTGAAGAAAAGAGCATCAATGATGTTCCCATTGCAAAAGAATTTCCCGATGTATTTCCGAAAGAATTACCGGGATTACCCCCACATCGATCCGTTGAATTTCAAATAGATCTTGTACCAGGAGCTGCACCAATAGCTCGTGCTCCTTACAGACTCGCACCCAGCGAGATGAAAGAACTGCAAAGCCAATTACAAGAACTTTTAGAGCGTGGTTTCATTCGACCAAGCACATCACCGTGGGGAGCTCCTGTTTTGTTTGTCAAGAAGAAAGATGGTACATTCAGGTTGTGTATCGACTACCGAGAGTTGAACAAACTTACCATCAAGAACCGCTACCCACTACCGAGAATCGATGACTTATTTGATCAACTACAAGGCTCGTCTGTTTATTCAAAGATTGACTTACGTTCCTGGTATCATCAAATGCGGGTGAAAGAAGATGATATTCCAAAGACTGCTTTCAGAACACGTTACGGTCATTATGAGTTTATGGTCATGCCGTTTGGTTTAACTAATGCACCAGCTGTGTTCATGGACCTTATGAACCGAGTGTGTGGACCATACCTTGACAAGTTTGTCATTGTTTTCATTGATGACATACTTATTTACTCAAAGAATGACCAAGAACATGGTGAACATTTGAGAAAGGTGTTAGAAGTATTGAGGAAGGAAGAATTGTACGCTAAGTTTTCAAAGTGTGCATTTTGGTTGGAAGAAGTTCAATTCCTCGGTCACATAGTGAACAAAGAAGGTATTAAGGTGGATCCGGCAAAGATAGAAACTGTTGAAAAGTGGGAAACCCCGAAAACTCCGAAACACATACGCCAGTTTTTAGGACTAGCTGGTTACTACAGAAGGTTCATCCAAGACTTTTCCAGAATAGCAAAACCCTTGACTGCATTAACGCATAAAGGGAAGAAATTTGAATGGAATGATGAACAAGAGAAAGCGTTTCAGTTATTGAAGAAAAAGCTAACTACGGCACCTATATTGTCATTTCCTGAAGGGAATGATGATTTTGTGATTTATTGTGACGCATCAAAGCAAGGTCTCGGTTGTGTATTAATGCAACGAACGAAGGTGATTGCTTATGCGTCTAGACAATTGAAGATTCACGAACAAAATTATACGACACATGATTTGGAATTAGGCGCGGTTGTTTTTGCATTAAATACTTGGAGGCACTACTTATATGGGGTCAAAAGTATTATATATACCGACCACAAAAGTCTTCAACACATATTTAATCAGAAACAACTGAATATGAGGCAGCGTAGGTGGATTGAATTATTGAATGATTACGACTTTGAGATTCGTTACCACCCGGGGAAGGCAAATGTGGTAGCCGATGCCTTGAGCAGGAAGGACAGAGAACCCATTCGAGTAAAATCTATAAATATAATGATTCATAATAACCTTACTACTCAAATAAAGGAGGCACAACAAGGAGTTTTAAAAGAGGGAAATTTAAAGGATAAAATACCCAAAGGATCGGAGAAGCATCTTAATATTCAGGAAGACGGAACCCGGTATAGGGCTGAAAGGATTTGGGTACCAAAATTTGAAGATATGAGAGAAATGGTACTTATTGAAGCTCATAAAACCAGATACTCAATACATCCTGGAACGGGGAAGATGTACAAGGATCTCAAGAAACATTTTTGGTGGCCGGGTATGAAAGCCGATGTTGCTAAATACGTAGGAGAATGTTTGACGTGTTATAAGGTCAAAGCTGAGCATCAGAAACCATCAGGTCTACTTCAACAACCCGAAATCCCGGAATGGAAATGGAAAAACATTACCATGGATTTCATCACTAAATTGCCAAGGACTGCAAGTGGTTTTGATACTATTTGGGTAATAGTTGATCGTCTCACCAAATCAGCACACTTCCTGCCAATAAGAGAAGATGACAAGATGGAGAAGTTAGCACGACTGTATTTGAAGGAAGTCGTCTCCAGACATGGAATACCAATCTCTATTATCTCTGATAGGGATGGCAGATTTATTTCAAGATTCTGGCAGACATTACAACAAGCATTATTAACTCGTCTAGACATGAGTACTGCCTATCATCCACAAACTAATGGGCAGAGCAAAAGGACGATACAAACACTTGAAGACATGCTACGAGCATGTGTTATTGATTTCGGAAACAGTTGGGATCGACATCTACCGTTAGCAGAATTTTCCTACAACAACAGCTACCATTCAAGCATTGAGATGGCGCCATTTGAAGCACTTTATGGTAGAAAGTGCAGGTCTCCGATTTGTTGGAGTGAAGTGGGGGATAGACAGATTACGGGTCCGGAGATTATACAAGAAACTACCGAGAAGATCATCCAAATTCAACAACGGTTGAAAACCGCCCAAAGTCGACAAAAGAGCTACGCTGACATTAAAAGAAAAGATATAGAATTTGAAATTGGAGAGATGGTCATGCTTAAAGTTGCACCTTGGAAAGGCGTTGTTCGATTTGGTAAACGAGGGAAATTAAATCCAAGGTATATTGGACCATTCAAGATTATTGATCGTGTCGGACCAGTAGCTTACCGACTTGAGTTACCTCAACAACTCGCAGCTGTACATAACACTTTCCACGTCTTGAATTTGAAGAAATGTTTTGCTAAATAAGATCTCACTATTCCGTTAGATGAAATCCAAATCAACGAAAAACTTCAATTCATCGAAGAACCCGTCGAAATAATGGATCGTGAGGTTAAAAGACTTAAGCAAAACAAGATACCAATTGTTAAGGTTCGATGGAATGCTCGTAGAGGACCCGAGTTCACTTGGGAGCGTGAAGATCAAATGAAGAAGAAATACCCACATCTATTTCCAGAAGATTCGTCAACACCTTCAACAGCTTAAAATTTCGGGACGAAATTTATTTAACGGGTAGGTACTGTAGTGACCCGAACTTTTCCATGTTTATATATATTATTTGAGATTGATATTTACATGATTAAATGTTTCCAACATGTTAAGCAATCAAACTTGTTAAGACTTGATTAATTAAAATATGTTTCATATAGACAATTGACCACCCAAGTTGACCGGTGATTCACGAATGTTAAAACTTGTAAAAACTATATGATGACATATATATGGATATATATATAGTTAACATGATACTATGATAAGTAAACATATCATTAAGTATATTAACAATGAACTACATATGTAAAAACAAGACTACTTACTTAATGATTTTTAAACGAGACATATATGTAACGATTATCGTTGTAAAGATATTTAATGTATATATATCATATTAAGAGATATTCATACATGATAATATCATGATAATATAATAATTTAAAATCTCATTTGATATTATAAACATTGGGTTAACAATATTTTACAAGATCGTTAACCTAAAGGTTTCAAAACAACACTTACATGTAACGACTAACGATGACTTAACGACTCAGTTAAAATGTATATACATGTAGTGTTTTAATATGTATTTATACACTTTTGAAAGACTTCAATACACTTATCAAAATACTTCTACTTAACAAAAATGCTTACAATTACATCTTCGTTCAGTTTCATCAACAATTCTACTCGTATGCACCCGTATTCGTACTCGTACAATACACATCTTTTAGATGTATGTACTATTGGTATATACACTCCAATGATCAGCTCTTAGTAGCCCATGTGAGTCACCTAACACATGTGGGAACCATCATTTGGCAACTAGCACGAAATATCTCATAAAATTACAAAAATATGAGTAATCATTCATGACTTATTTATATGAAAACAAAATTACATATCCTTTATATCTAATCCATACACCAACGACCAAAAACACCTAGAAACACTTTCATTCTTCAATTTTCTTCATCTAATTGATCTCTCTCAAGTTCTATCTTCAAGTTCTAAGTGTTCTTCATAAATTCTACAAGTTCTAGTTACATAAAATCAAGAATACTTTCAAGTTTGCTAGCTCACTTCCAATCTTGTAAGTTGATCATCCAACCTCAAGAAATCTTTGTTTCTTACAGTAGGTTATCATTCTAATACAAGGTAATAATCATATTCAAACTTTGGTTCAATTTCTATAACTATAACAATCTTATTTCAAGTGATGATCTTACTTGAACTTGTTTTCGTGTCATGATTCTGCTTCAAGAACTTCGAGCCATCCAAGGATCCGTTGAAGCTAGATCCATTTTTCTCTTTTCCAGTAGGTTTATCCAAGGAACTTAAGGTAGTAATGATGTTCATAACATCATTTGATTCATACATATAAAGCTATCTTATTCGAAGGTTTAAACTTGTAATCACTAGAACATAGTTTAGTTAATTCTAAACTTGTTCGCAAACAAAAGTTAATCCTTCTAACTTGACTTTTAAAATCAACTAAACACATGTTCTATATCTATATGATATGCTAACTTAATGATTTAAAACCTGGAAACATGAAAAAACACCGTAAAACCGGATTTACGCCGTCGTAGTAACACCGCGGGCTGTTTTGGGTTAGTTAATTAAAAACTATGATAAACTTTGATTTAAAAGTTGTTATTCTGAGAAAATGATTTTATTATGAACATGAAACTATATCCAAAAATTATGGTTAAACTCAAAGTGGAAGTATGTTTTCTAAAATGGTCATCTAGACGTCGTTCTTTCGACTGAAATGACTACCTTTACAAAAACGACTTGTAACTTATTTTTCCGACTATAAACCTATAATTTTTCTGTTTAGATTCATAAAATAGAGTTCAATATGAAACCATAGCAATTTGATTCACTCAAAACGGATTTAAAATGAAGAAGTTATGGGTAAAACAAGATTGGATAATTTTTCTCATTTTAGCTACGTGAAAATTGGTAACAAATCTATTCCAACCATAACTTAATCAACTTGTATTGTATATTATATAATCTTGAGATACCATAGACACGTATACAATGTTTCGACCTATCATGTCGGCACATCTATATATATTTCAGAACAACCATAGACACTCTATATGTGAATGTTGGAGTTAGCTATACAGGGTTGAGGTTGATTCCAAAATATATATAGTTTGAGTTGTGATCAATACTGAGATACGTATACACTGGGTCGTGGATTGATTCAAGATAATATTTATCGATTTATTTCTGTACATCTAACTGTGGACAACTAGTTGTAGGTTACTAACGAGGACAGCTGACTTAATAAACTTAAAACATCAAAATATATTAAAAGTGTTGTAAATATATTTTGAACATACTTTGATATATATGTATATATTGTTATAGGTTCGTGAATCAACCAGTGGCCAAGTCTTACTTCCCGACGAAGTAAAAATCTGTGAAAGTGAGTTATAGTCCCACTTTTAAAATCTAATATTTTTGGGATGAGAATACATGCAGGTTTTATAAATGATTTACAAAATAGACACAAGTACGTGAAACTACATTCTATGGTTAAATTATCAAAATCGAATATGCCCCTTTTTATTAAGTCTGGTAATCTAAGAATTAGGGAACAGACACCCTAATTGACGCGAATCCTAAAGATAGATCTATTGGGCCTAACAAACCCCATCCAAAGTACCGGATGCTTTAGTAATTCGAAATTTATATCATATCCGAAGGGTGTCCTGGAATGATGGGGATATTCTTATATATGCATCTTGTTAATGTCGGTTACCAGGTGTTCACCATATGAATGATTTTTATCTCTATGTATGGGATGTGTATTGAAATATGAAATCTTGTGGTCTATTATTATGATTTGATATATATAGGTTAAACCTATAACTCACCAACATTTTTGTTGACGTTTTAAGCATGTTTATTCTCAGGTGATTATTAAGAGCTTCCGCTATCGCATACTTAAATAAGGACGAGATTTGGAGTCCATGCTTGTATGATATTGTGTAAAAACTGCATTCAAGAAACTTATTTTGTTGTAACATATTTGTATTGTAAACCATTATGTAATGGTCGTGTGTAAACAGGATATTTTAGATTATCATTATTTGATCATCTACGTAAAGCTTTTTAAACCTTTATTGATGAAATAAAGGTTATGGTTTGTTTTAAAATGAATGCAGTCTTTGAAAAACGTCTCATATAGAGGTCAAAACCTCGCAAAGAAATCAATTAATATGGAACGTTTTTAATCAATAAGAACGGGACATTTCAAACTAGTACTGGATGAAGCACACAAAACGAGGTACTCAATTCATCCAGAAAAGCATTGGGAACTCTATCATATCTGATCGCGACACCCGATTCACGTCACGTTTTTGGCAATCATTACAAAAAGCATTGGGAACTCGATTAGATATGAGCACCGCTTATCACCCACAGACAGATGGTCAAAGTGAAAGAACAATACAAACATTGGAAGACATGTTACGGGCATGCGTGATTGACTTTGGAACCAGTTGGGATCGACACTTACAGTTGACAGAATTTTCATACAATAACAGCTATCATACGAGCATCAACGTAGCGCCATTTGAAGCACTTTACGGTAGAAAGTGCAGATCTCCTATCTGTTGGAGTGAAGTAGGAGAAAGACAACTTACTGGACCAGAAATTATTCATGAAACCACCGACAAGATTATTCAAATACAACAGCGATTGAAAATGGCCATGAGTCGCCAAAAGAGTTATGCTGATGTAAGAAGAAAATCGCTAGAATTTCAAGTGAGCGACAAAGTCATGTTGAAAGTGTCACCCTGGAAAGGCGTTGTACGATTCGGTAAACGAGGAAAGCTAAGTCCTAGGTACGTAGGACCCTTTGAAATCACCGAAAGAATTGGAGCAGTTGCTTATCGATTAAAGCTACCGCAAGAACTTAGTAGTGTTCACGACACATTTCACGTGTCAAATTTGAAGAAATGTTTAGCTGAAGAGGATGTCGTAATTCCTCTTGACGAGATACGAATCAATGATAAACTCCATTTTATCGAAGAACCTGTTGAAATCATGGACCGTGAGGTCAAACAATTAAAACAAAGCAAAATACCGATAGTTAGAGTTCGTTGAAACGCTAGACGAGGACCCGAGTTTACTTGGGAACGTGAGGATCAAATGAAGCAAAAGTATCCACATTTGTTCACTGATATCGCTCATAAAACAGGTACTACTCAAAATTTCGGGATGAAATTTTCTTTAACGGGGAGGTACTGTAATGACTCAGAAAATTTTGACTAATTTAAACCAATTCTCTATATGATTTAATATTATGTAAATTTACATATATATATATATATATATATATATATATATATATATATATATATATATATATATATATATATATATATATATATATTATAAGATGTACAAGTAAAACACTAAATGCTACTGTAAAAATGACTTTGCTACAGTAAAACACTATTTGCTACAGTAAAACACTATTTGCTACAGTAAAACAATATTTGCTACAGTAAAATACTATTTGCTACAGTAACACTATTTGCTACAGTAACACTATTTGCTACAGTGCGCTATTTGCTACAGTGCACACTATTTGATGTCGACGAACTAGCAAACAAAAACGAATAAGGCGGCCATGCGATCGCATGGCAAAAACACTTAAAACCCATGCGATCGCATGGGCTACAGTAAACACTATTTGATGTCGACAAACTAGCAAACAAAAGGGGTTCAGGCGGCCATGCGATCGCATGGCAAAAGCACTGAAAACCCATGCGATCGCATGGGGACTAAATTCAGGAAATATGCCTATAAAAGGCCAGCTTGTTCGACGTAAAATTTCACACTCATTTTCTGTAAACAATATTTATATTTATAATTATAATTTTAATTATAATTTAAGTTTAATAATAATAAGGTATATACGAGGGTGTTTTAATTTGGATTTCAAACCGTTTTAAAATAAGGAAATATTGGGTATTGTTCGGGGTATTGTTCTTAAATCCAAGGCCAACCATACAGTTGTCTACCATCATTACGTCTACGCAATTTGCCTACAATATTGAGTCTCAATATTGAACCGTGAGTTATAGTCTCCCTTTTTAAATACTCTAAATATTTTTGGGCTGAGAATACATGCAATTTATTTTAAACGCAATAAGACACAAGTACATACTAAATTCTACACTGAGTTAAACCGAAAATCCCTTAGCTTTGGTAACTAGTAGCTGCCAGTACATAGGATATGGACTGGTGGGCACGAATAATTGTATATGGATCCATAGGGCTTGACATGAAATGTCCCGTTCTTATTGATTAAAAACGTTCCATATTAATTGATTTCGTTGCGAGGTTTTGACCTCTATATGAGACGTTTTTCAAAGACTGCATTAATTTTAAAAACAAACCATAACCTTTATTTCATCAATAAAGGTTTAAAAAGCTTTACGTAGATTATCAAATAATGATAATCTAAAATATCCTGTTTACACACGACCATTACATAATGGTTTACAATACAAATATGTTACAACAAAATAAGTTTCTTGAATGCAGTTTTTACACAATATCATACAAGCATGGACTCCAAATCTCGTCCTTATTTAAGTATGCGACAGCGGAAGCTCTTAATAATCACCTGAGAATAAACATGCTTAAAACGTCAACAAAAAATGTTGGTGAGTTATAGGTTTAACCTATATATATCAAATCATAATAATAGACCACAAGATTTCATATTTCAATACACATCCCATACATAGAGATAAAAGTCATTCATATGGTGAACACCTGGTAACCGACATTAACAAGATACATATATAAGAATATCCCCATCATTCCGGGACACCCTTCGGATATGATATAAATTTCGAAGTACTAAAGCATCCGGTACTTTGGATGGGGTTTGTTAGGCCCAATAGATCTATCTTTAGGATTCGCGTCAATTAGGGTGTCTGTTCCCTAATTCTTAGATTACCGGACTTAATAAAAAGGGGCATAATCGATTTCGATAATTCAACCATAGAATGTAGTTTCACGTACTTGTGTCTATTTTGTAAATCATTTATAAAACCTGCATGTATTCTCATCCCAAAAATATTAGATTTTAAAAGTGGGACTATAACTCACTTTCACAGATTTTTACTTCGTCGGGAAGTAAGACTTGGCCACTGGTTGATTCACGAACCTATAACAATATATACATATATATCAAAGTATGTTCAAAATATATTTACAATACTTTTAATATATTTTGATGTTTTAAGTTTATTAAGTCAGCTGTCCTCGTTAGTAACCTACAACTAGTTGTCCACAGTTAGATGTACAGAAATAAATCGATAAATATTATCTTGAATCAATCCACGACCCAGTGTATACGTATCTCAGTATTGGTCACAACTCAAACTATATATATTTTGGAATCAACCTCAACCCTGTATAGCTAACTCCAACATTCACATATAGAGTGTCTATGGTTGTTCCGAAATATATATTGATGTGTCGACATGAGAGGTCGAAACATTGTATACGTGTCTATGGTATCTCAAGATTACATAATATACAATACAAGTTGATTAAGTTATGGTTGGAATAGATTTGTTACCAATTTTCACGTAGCTAAAATGAGAAAAATTATCCAATCTTGTTTTACCCATAACTTCTTCATTTTAAATCCATTTTGAGTGAATCAAATTGCTATGGTTTCATATTGAACTCTATTTTATGAATCTAAACAGAAAAAGTATAGGTTTATAGTCAGAAAAATAAGTTACAAGTCGTTTTTATAAAGGTAGTCATTTCAGTCGAAAGAACGACGTCTAGATGACCATTTTAGAAAACATACTTCCACTTTGAGTTTAACCATAATTTTTGGATATAGTTTTATGTTCATAATAAAAATAATTTTCTCAGAACAACAACTTTTAAATCAAAGTTTATCATAGTTTTTAATTAACTAACCCAAAACAGCCCGCGGTGTTACTACGACGGCGTAAATCCGGTTTTACGGTGTTTTTCGTGTTTCTAGGTTTTAAATCATTAAGTTAGCATATCATATATATATATAGAACATGTGTTTAGTTTATTTTAAAAGTCAAGTTAGAAGGATTAACTTTTGTTTGCGAACAAGTTTAGAATTAACTAAACTATGTTCTAGTGATTACAAGTTTAAACCTTCGAATAAGATAGCTTTATATGTGTGAATCGAATGATGTTATGAACATCATTACTACCTTAAGTTCCTTGGATAAACCTACTGGAAAAGAAAAAAATGGATCTAGCTTCAACGGATCCTTGGATGGCTCGAAGTTCTTGAAGCAGAATCATGACACGAAAACAAGTTCAAGTAAGATCATCACTTGAAATAAGATGGTTATAGTTATAGAAATTGAACCAAAGTTTGAATATGATTATTACCTTGTATTAGAATGATAACCTACTGTAAGAAATAAAGATTTCTTAAGGTTGGATGATCACCTTACAAGATTGGAAGTGAGCTAGCAAACTTGAAAGTATTCTTGATTTTATGTAGCTAGAACTTGTAGAATTTATGAAGAACACTTAGAACTTGAAGATAGAACTTGAGAGAGATCAATTAGTTGAATAAAATTGAATAATGAAAGTGTTTGTAGGTGTTTTTGGTCGTTGGTGTATGGATTAGATATAAAGGATATGTAATTTTGTTTTCATGTAAATAAGTCATGAATGATTACTCATATTTTTGTAATTTTATGAGATATTTCATGCTAGTTGCCAAATGATGGTTCCCACATGTGTTAGGTGACTCACATGGGCTGCTAAGAGCTGATCATTGGAGTGTATATACCAATAGTACATACATCTAAAAGCTGTGTATTGTACGAGTACAAATACGGGTGCATACGAGTAGAATTGTTGATGAAACTGAACGAGGATGCAATTGTAAGCATTTTTGTTAAGTAGAAGTATTTTGATAAGTCTATTGAAGTCTTTCAAAAGTGTATAAATACATATTAAAATACTACATGTATATACATTTTAACTGAGTCGTTAAGTCATCGTTAGTCGTTACATGTAAGTGTTGTTTTGAAACCTTTAGGTTAACGATCTTGTTAAATGTTGTTAACCCAATGTTTATAATATCAAATGAGATTTTAAATTATTATATTATCATGATATTATCATGTATGAATATCTCTTAATATGATATATATATACATTAAATGTCTTTACAACGATAATCGTTACATATATGTCTCGTTTAAAAATCATTAAGTTAGTAGTCTTGTTTTTACATATGTAGTTCATTGTTAATATACTTAATGATATATTTACTTATCATAGTATCATGTTAACTATATATATATCCATATATATGTCATCATATAGTTTTTACAAGTTTTAACGTTCGTGAATCACCGGTCAACTTGGGTGGTCAATTGTCTATATGAAACATATTTCAATTAATCAAGTCTTAACAAGTTTGATTGCTTAACATGTTGGAAACATTTAATCATGTAAATATCAATTTCAATTAATATATATAAACATGGAAAAGTTCGGGTCACTACAGTACCTACCCGTTAAATAAATTCCGTCCCGAAATTTTAAGCTGTTGAAGGTGTTGACGAATCTTCTGGAAATAGATGCGGGTATTTTTTCTTCATCTGATCTTCACGCTCCCAGGTGAACTCTAGTCCTCTACGAGCATTCCATCGAACCTTAATAATTGGTATCTTGTTTTGCTTAAGTCTTTTAACCTCACGATCCATTATTTCGACGGGTTCTTCGATGAATTGAAGTTTTTCGTTGATTTGGATTTCATCTAACGGAATAGTGAGATCTTCTTTAGCAAAACATTTCTTCAAATTCGAGACATGGAAAGTGTTATGTACAGCCGCAAATTGTTGCGGTAACTCAAGTCGGTAAGCTACTGGTCCGACACAATCAATAATCTTGAATGGTCCAATATACCTTGGATTTAATTTCCCTCGTTTACCAAATCGAACAACGCCTTTCCAAGGTGCAACTTTAAGCATGACCATCTCTCCAATTTCAAATTCTATATCTTTTCTTTTAATGTCAGCGTAGCTCTTTTGTCGACTTTGGGCGGTTTTCAACCGTTGTTGAATTTGGATGATCTTCTCGGTAGTTTCTTGTATAATCTCCGGACCCGTAATCTGTCTATCCCCCACTTCACTCCAACAAATCGGAGACCTGCACTTTCTACCATAAAGTGCTTCAAACAGCGTCATCTTAATGCTTGAATGGTAGCTGTTGTTGTAGGAAAATTCTGCTAACGGTAGATGTCGATCCCAACTGTTTCCGAAATCAATAACACATGCTCGTAGCATGTCTTCAAGCGTTTGTATCGTCCTTTCGCTCTGCTCATCAGTTTGTGGATGATAGGCAGTACTCATGTCTAGACGAGTTCCTAATGCTTGCTGTAATGTCTGCCAGAATCTTGAAATAAATCTGCCATCCCTATCAGAGATAATAGAGATTGGTATTCCATGTCTGGAGATGACTTCCTTCAAATACAGTCGTGCTAATTTCTCCATCTTGTCATCTTCTCTTATTGGCAGGAAGTGTGCTGATTTGGTGAGACGATCAACTATTACCCAAATAGTATCAAAACCACTTGCAGTCCTTGGCAATTTAGTGATGAAATCCATGGTAATGTTTTCCCATTTCCAATCCCGGGTTGTTGAAGTAGACCTGATGGTTTCTGATGCTCAGCTTTGACCTTAGAACACGTCAAACATTCTCCTACGTATTTAGCAACATCGGCTTTCATACCCGGCCACCAAAAATATTTCTTGAGATCCTTGTACATCTTCCCCGTTCCAGGATGTATTGAGTATCTGGTTTTATGAGCTTCTCTAAGTACCATTTCTCTCATATCTCCAAATTTTGGTACCCAAATCCTTTCAGCCCTATACCGGGTTCCGTCTTCCCGAATATTAAGATGCTTCTCCGATCCTTTGGGTATTTCATCCTTTAAATTTCTCTCTTTTAAAACTCCTTGTTGCGCCTCCTTTATTTGAGTAGTAAGGTTATTATGAATCATTATATTCATAGATTTTACTCGAATGGGTTCTCTGTCCTTCCTGCTCAAGGCATCGGCTACCACATTTGCCTTCCCCGGGTGGTAACGAATCTCAAAGTCGTAATCATTCAATAATTCAATCCACCTATGCTGCCTCATATTCAATTGTTTCTGATTAAATATGTGTTGAAGACTTTTGTGGTCGGTATATATAATACTTTTGACCCCATATAAGTAGTGCCTCCAAGTCTTTAATGCAAAAACAACCGCGCCTAATTCCAAATCATGCGTCGTATAATTTTGTTCGTGAATCTTCAATTGTCTAGACGCATAAGCAATCACCTTCGTTCGTTGCATTAATACACAACCGAGACCTTGCTTTGATGCATCACAATAAATCACAAAATCATCATTCCCTTCAGGCAATGACAATATAGGTGCCGTAGTTAGCTTTTTCTTCAATAACTGAAACGCTTTCTCTTGTTCATCATTCCATTCAAATTTCTTCCCTTTATGCGTTAATGCAGTCAAGGGTTTTGCTATTCTGAAAAAATCTTGGATGAACCTTCTGTAGTAACCAGCTAGTCCTAAAAACTGGCGTATGTGTTTCGGAGTTTTCGGGATTTCCCACTTTTCAACAGTTTCTATCTTTGCCGGATCCACCTTAATACCTTCTTTGTTCACTATGTGACCGAGAAATTGAACTTCTTCCAACCAAAATGCACACTTTGAAAACTTAGCGTACAATTCTTCCTTCCTCAATACTTCTAACACCTTTCTCAAATGTTCACCGTGTTCTTGGTCATTCTTTGAGTAAATAAGTATGTCATCAATGAAAACAATGACAAACTTGTCAAGGTATGGTCCACACACTCGGTTCATAAGGTCCATGAATACAGCTGGTGCATTAGTTAAACCAAACGGCATGACCATAAACTCGTAATGACTGTAACGTGTTCTGATAGCAGTCTTTGGAATATCATCTTCTTTCACCCGCATTTGATGATACCCGGAACGTAAGTCAATCTTTGAATAAATAGACGAGCCTTGTAGTTGATCAAATAAGTCGTCGATTCTCGGTAGTGGGTAGCGGTTCTTGATGGTAAGTTTGTTCAACTCTCGGTAGTCGATACACAACCTGAATGTACCATCTTTCTTCTTGACAAACAAAACAGGAGCTCCCCACGGTGATGTGCTTGGTCAAATGAAACCACGCTCTAAAATTTCTTGTAATTGGCTTTGCAGTTCTTTCATCTCGCTGGGTGCGAGTCTGTAAGGAGCACGAGCTATTGGTGCAGCTCCTGGTACAAGATCTATTTGAAATTCAACGGATCGATGTGGGGGTAATCCCGGTAATTCTTTCGGAAATACATCGGGAAATTCTTTTGCAATGAGAACATCATTGATGCTCTTTTCTTCAATTTGTACTTTCTCGACGTGTGCTAGAACAGCATAGCAACCTTTTCTTATTAGTTTTTGTGCCTTCAAATTACTAATAAGATGTAGCTTCGTGTTGCCCTTTTCTCCGTACACCATTAAGGGTTTTCCTTTTTCTCGTATAATGCGAATTGCATTTTTGTAACAAATGATCTCTGATTTCACTTCTTTCAACCAGTCCATACCGATTATTACATCAAAACTCCCTAACTCTACTGGTATCAAATCAATCTTAAATGTTTCGCTAACCAGTTTAATTTCTCGATTCCGACATATATTATCTGCTGAAATTAATTTACCATTTGCTAATTCGAGTAAAAATTTACTATCCAAAGGCGTCAATGGACAACTTAATTTAGCACAAAAATCTCTACTCATATAGCTTCTATCCGCACCCGAATCAAATAAAACGTAAGCAGATTTATTGTCAATAAGAAACGTACCCGTAACAAGCTCCGGGTCTTCCTGTGCCTCTGCCGCATTAATATTGAAAACTCTTCCGCGGCCTTGTCCATTCGTGTTCTCCTGGTTCGGGCAATTTCTAATAATGTGGCCCGGTTTTCCACATTTATAGCAAACTACATTGGCATAACTTGCTCCGACACTACTTGCTCCGCCATTACTCATTCCGACACCATTTGTTCCTTTTGTTCTATTAACCCCTGGTCTGTAGACCTCACACTTCGCCGCGCTATGACCATTTCTTTTACACTTGTTGCAAAATTTGGTGCAGAACCCCGAGTGATACTTTTCACATCTTTGGCATAGCTGCTTCTGATTGTTGTTGTTGTTGCGGTTATTATTGTTGTTGGGATGATTGTTGTAGTTGTTGTTGTTGTTGTTGTTGTTGTTGTTGTTGTTGTTGTTGTTGGGTCGTTTGTTGTAGTTACGATTGATGTTGCAATTGTTGGGATAATTGTTGCGATTATTGTTGTAATTGCTGTTGTTGTTGTATTGGTGATTCTTATCACCATTTTCCTCCCACTTTCTTTTGACTTGCTTCACATTGGCCTCTTCAGCAGTCTGTTCTTTAATTCTTTCTTCAATCTGGTTCACTAGTTTGTGAGCCATTCTACATGCCTGTTGTATGGAGGCGGGCTCGTGTAAACTAATATCTTCTTGGATTCTTTCCGGTAATCCTTTCACAAACGCGTCGATCTTCTCTTCCTCATCTTCGAATGCTCCCGGATATAATAGGCACAATTCTGTGAATCGTCTTTCGTACGTGGTAATATCAAATCCTTGGGTTCGTAACCCTCTAAGTTCTGTCTTGAGCTTATTGACCTTGGTTCTGGGACGGTACTTGTCGTTCATCAAGTGCTTGAATGCTGACCACGGTAGTGCGTACGCATCGTCTTGTCCCACTTGCTCTAGATAGGTATTCCACCATGTTAACGCAGAACCTGTGAAGGTATGCGTAGCGTACTTCACTTTGTCCTCTTCAGTACACTTACTTATGGCAAACACTAATTCGACCTTCTCGGTCCACCGTTTCAATCCGATCGGTCCTTCGGTTCCATAAAATTTCAAAGGTTTGCAGGCAGTGAATTCTTTGTAGGTGCATCCTACATGATTTCCTGTACTGCTAGATCCAAGGTTATTGTTGGTATGTAGCGCAGCCTGTACTGCGGCTATGTTTGAAGCTAGAAAAGTACGGAATTCCTCTTCATTCATATTCACGGTGTGTCAAGTAGTCGGTGCCATTTCCTTCAAAATAATCAAATGGAACAAGTTAATCATACAGAATATTAAGAGTAGTTAATAGTATTTCGTAGCATAATATGAACTCATTTATAAAAGCTTTTTCTTCATATTAGCGTTTTATAAGTTTAAATTCGGGTAGTACCTACCCGTTAAGTTCATACTTAGTAGCTAATATACAATTCAACTACTACAATTCTATATGAAAAACTGATTATAATAATATTTCGCGTTCAAACTTTTACACAATATTTTACAAACTTACAATACCGCTTATTTTACATATAGCATGAAATATAGCACACAATAAATTTGATACAAGATGGTTGTGAATATAATTCTAGCTAGTACACAAGTCGTTCAGCAAAGGCAATAAAGACACGTAATTCATACGTCCAGAAACAAGTCATGCATTCTGGTTTTACTAGGATTACTTCCCATCCTTGGTCTTGTGGAACATAACCGTTATGGCCGTTTATAAGACAGTGTGTTGTAACGTCGTCAAAGGGACGAGGGTTACGTAATGTCCAATAGTCCCGTAACAATCTAAAAACCTCATTTCTTACCACAATTACCGACTCCGTCACTTGTGGGAACGTTTTGTTTAATAGTTGTAGCCCGATGTTCTTGTTCTCACTTTGGTGAGAA
Organism: Rutidosis leptorrhynchoides; assembly: GCF_046630445.1. NCBI lineage: Eukaryota > Viridiplantae > Streptophyta > Magnoliopsida > Asterales > Asteraceae > Rutidosis > Rutidosis leptorrhynchoides. The sequence continues at coordinate 57,418,380 of NC_092338.1, read as the reverse complement.
GCGAACATTACTAATCCGTAAGCATAACAGACTTCTTTATGTTGCATGTTAGCCACTTTTTCTAAATCACGAAGTCCAATATTCGGATATATTGAGTCAAAATAATTTCTTAACCCATTGCGTAAAATAGCATTTGGGTTCCCCGCAATATATGCGTCAAAGTAAACACATCGTAACTTATGGATTTCCCAATGTGATATCCCCCATCTTTCGAACGAAAGCCTTTTATAAACCAAGGCATTCTTAGAACGTTCTTCGAATGTCTTACAAACTGATCTCGCCTTAAATAGTTGTGCCGAAGAATTCTGACCGACTCTAGACAAGATTTCATCAATCATGTCTCCGGGTAGGTCTCTTAAAATATTGGGTTGTCTATCCATTTTGTGTTTTTATACTGTAAAATAGACAAGAGTTAGATTCATAAAAAAAATACTTATTAATACAAGCAATTTTTACATATATCATAAAGCATAAGCACACTATATTACATATATTACACCACACGAATACAACTATCTTATTCCGACTCGCTTGTTTCTTCTTCTTCGGTTTTGGTTCGTTTTGCCAAGTTTCTAGGGATATATGATGTTCCCCTAATACGAGCCGTCGTTTTTCACATTGGTTTAGAAAAACCTGGTGGTTTAGAGGTTCCCGGGTCATTGTTACAACTTAAGGACTTCGGGGGTTGACGATACATATAAAGTTCATCGGGGTTGGAATTAGATTTCTCTATTTTTATGCCCTTTCCCTTATTATTTTCTTTTGCCTTTTTAAATTCAGTTGGGGTAATTTCTATAACATCATCGGAATTCTCTTCGGAATCCGATTCATCGGAGAATTGGTAATCCTCCCAATATTTTGCTTCCTTGGCGGAAACACCATTGACCATAATTAACCTTGGTCGGTTGGTTGAGGATTTTCTTTTACTTAACCGTTTTATTATTTCCCCCACCGGTTCTATTTCTTCATCCGGTTCCGATTCTTCTTCCGGTTCCGATTCTTCTTCCGGTTCCGACTCTTCTTCCGGTTCCTCTTCGGGAACTTGTGAATCAGTCCACGAATCATTCCAATTTACATTTGACTCTTCGTTATTATTAGGTGAGTCAATGGGACTTGTTCTAGAGGTAGACATCTATCACATAATATCAAACGCGTTAAGAGATTAATATATCACATAATATTCACATGTTAAAAATATATAGTTTCCATCAAAATTTGTTAAGCAATCATTTTTCAAGTAAACACGGTCGAAGTCCAGACTCACTAATGCATCCTAACAAACTCGATAAGACACACTAATGCAAAATTCTGGTTCTCTAAGACCAACGCTCGGATACCAACTGAAATGTCCCGTTCTTATTGATTAAAAACGTTCCATATTAATTGATTTCGTTGCGAGGTTTTGACCTCTATATGAGACGTTTTTCAAAGACTGCATTCATTTTAAAAACAAACCATAACCTTTATTTCATCAATAAAGGTTTAAAAAGCTTTACGTAGATTATCAAATAATGATAATCTAAAATATCCTGCTTACACACGACCATTACATAATGGTTTACAATACAAATATGTTACAATAAAATAAGTTTCTTGAATGCAGTTTTTACACAATATCATACAAGCATGGACTCCAAATCTCGTCCTTATTTAAGTATGCGACAGCGGAAGCTCTTAATAATCACCTGAGAATAAACATGCTTAAAACGTCAACAAAAAATGTTGGTGAGTTATAGGTTTAACCTATATATATCAAATCATAATAATAGACCACAAGATTTCATATTTCAATACACATCCCATACATAGAGATAAAAGTCATTCATATGGTGAACACCTGGTAACCGACATTAACAAGATGCATATATAAGAATATCCCCATCATTCCGGGACACCCTTTGGATATGATATAAATTTTGAAGTACTAAAGCATCCGGTACTTTGGATGGGGTTTGTTAGGCCCAATAGATCTATCTTTAGGATTCGCGTCAATTAGGGTGTCTGTTCCCTAATTCTTAGATTACCAGACTTAATAAAAAGGGGCATATTCGATTTCGATAATTCAACCATAGAATGTAGTTTCACGTACTTGTGTCTATTTTGTAAAACATTTATAAAACCTGCATGTATTCTCATCCCAAAAATATTAGATTTTAAAAGTGGGACTATAACTCACTTTCACAGATTTTTACTTCGTCAGGAAGTAAGACTTGGCCACTGGTTGATTCACGAACCTATAACAATATATACATATATATCAAAGTATGTTCAAAATATATTTACAACACTTTTAATATATTTTGATGTTTTAAGTTTATTAAGTCAGCTGTCCTCGTTAGTAACCTATAACTAGTTGTCCACAGTTAGATGTACAGAAATAAATCGATAAATATTATCTTGAATCAATCCACGACCCAGTGTATACGTATCTCAGTATTGATCACAACTCAAACTATATATATTTTGGAATCAACCTCAACCCTGTATAGCTAACTCCAACATTCACATATAGAGTGTCTATGGTTGTTCCGAAATATATATAGATGTGTCGACATGATAGGTCGAAACATTGTATACGTGTCTATGGTATCTCAAGATTACATAATATACAATACAAGTTGATTAAGTTATGGTTGGAATAGATTTGTTACCAATTTTCACGTAGCTAAAATGAGAAAAATTATCCAATCTTGTTTTACCCATAACTTCTTCATTTTAAATCCGTTTTGAGTGAATCAAATTGCTATGATTTCATATTGAACTCTATCTTATGAATCTAAACAGAAAAAGTATAGTTTTATAGTCGAAAAAAAAAGTTACAAGTCGTTTTTGTAAAGGTAGTCATTTCAGTCGAAAGAACGACGTCTAGATGACCATTTTAGAAAACATACTTCCACTTTGAGTTTAACCATAATTTTTGGATATAGTTTTATGTTCATAATAAAAATCATTTTCTCAGAATAACAACTTTTAAATCAAAGTTTATCATAGTTTTTAATTAACTAACCCAAAACAGCCCGCGGTGTTACTACGACGGCGTAAATTCGGTTTTACGGTGTTTTTCGTGTTTCCAGGTTTTAAATCATTAAGTTAGCATATCATATAGATATAGAACATGTGTTTAGTTGATTTTACAAGTCAAGTTAGAAGGATTAACTTTTGTTTGCGAATAAGTTTAGAATTAACTAAACTATGTTCTAGTGATTACAAGTTTAAACCTTCGAATAAGATAGCTTTATATGTGTGAATCGAATGATGTTATGAACATCATTACTACCTTAAGTTCCTTGGATAAACCTACTGGAAAAGAGAAAAATGGATCTAGCTTCAACGGATCCTTGGATGGCTGGAAGTTCTTGAAGCAGAATCATGACACGAAAACAAGTTCAAGTAAGATCATCACTTGAAATAAGATTGTTATAGTTATAGAAATTGAACCAATGTTTGAATATGATTATTACCTTGTATTATAATAATAACCTACTGTAAGAAACAAAGATTTCTTGAGGTTGGATGATCACCTTACAAGATTGGAAGTGAGCTAGCAAACTTGAAAGTATTCTTGATTTTATGTAGCTAGAACTTGTAGAATTTATGAAGAACACTTAGAACTTGAAGATAGAACTTGAGAGAGATCAATTAGATGAAGAAAATTGAAGAATGAAAGTGTTTGTAGGTGTTTTTGGTCGTTGGTGTATGGATTAGATATAAAGGATATGTAATTTTGTTTTCATGTAAATAAGTCATGAATGATTACTCATATTTTTGTAATTTTATGAGATATTTCATGCTAGTTGCCAAATGATGGTTCCCACATGTGTTAGGTGACTCACATGGGCTACTAAGAGCTGATCATTGGAGTGTATATACCAATAGTACATACATCTAAAAGCTGTGTATTGTACGAGTACAAATACGGGTGCATACGAGTAGAATTGTTGATGAAAGTGAACGAGGATGTAATTGTAAGAATTTTTGTTAAGTAGAAGTATTTTGATAAGTGTATTGAAGTCTTTCAAAATTTTATAAATACATATTAAAACACTACATGTATATACATTTTAACTGAGTCGTTAAGTCATCGTTAGTCGTTACATGTAAGTGTTGTTTTGAAACCTTTAGGTTAACGATCTTCTTAAATGTTGTTAACCCAATGTTTATAATATCAAATGAGATTTTAAATTATTATATTATCATGATATTATCATGTATGAATATCTCTTAATATGATATATATATACATTAAATGTCTTTACAACGATAATCGTTACATATATGTCTCGTTTAAAAATCATTAAGTTAGTAGTCTTGTTTTTACATATGTAGTTCATTGTTAATATACTTAATGATATGTTTACTTATCATAGTATCATGTTAACTATATATATATCCATATATATGTCATCATATAGTTTTTACAAGTTTTAACGTTCGTGAATCACCGGTCAACTTGGGTGGTCAATTGTCTATATGAAACATATTTCAATTAATCAAGTCTTAACAAGTTTGATTGCTTAACATGTTGGAAACATTTAATCATGTAAATATCAATTTCAATTAATATATATAAACATGGAAAAGTTCGGGTCACTACATGACATCCCCGTCCGAGCTAGAGCGCTAGCCTTTTAACGGACGTATGTTATTTGAGTTTAAGATACGTTGGTTTGCGTGTATTAAAACGAATGGGGTAATTATCACTATAGCGTTAAGTTTAGTTACCAGGGTGCTCTGTTACGTAGAATCTATTGATAAACTTTTGATGAAATCTTGTGGTCTATCTTTATATATGTTTATGACTCGAGCAATTAAACCTATAACTCACCAACATTCGTGTTGACTTTTTAGCATGTTTTATTCTCAGGTCCTTAGACTGCTTCCGTTGTGATGTACTTGTTGCCTGCATAGAGTCTCTCATACTTTGTACAAAGTTTATTGCATTCAAAATAAAACTGCGTTGTGTAATAAATAATTGGACTGTGATGTCAACCTGTAAATTAAAGACTTATGTATTTTGGGGTTTTGCTTATACCTAAGCACTCGCCCACATATTTATAACTTTCTATGTTTAGAAAGTCACTTATTTTGATGAATGCAATATTTTATCAAAACGTATCATATAGAGGTCAAAACCTCACTGTGGAATCAATGATTAACGTGCTACGTCAATAGCGATTTTGACGGGTCGTTACATACTTGCCTATCTTAGCAAGATTAAAGAGATTATTTGTGAATGAGAAAGATGCAAAATTATTACGTTGGCATGCTGAAGATCGTAAAAATGATGGAAAAATGCGACATGTGGCCGATTCACTTCAATGGAAAAATTTTGATAAAGATTTTGAAGAATTTGGGGATGAGATACGTAATATAAGGTTCGGACTCAGTTCAGATGGAATTAATCCTTTCGGAGATTTGAGTAGCCGTCACAACAAGTGGCATGTTCTTTTATGCATTTATAACCTACCGCCTTGGCTATGTATGAAAAGAAAATACATAATGATGTCTCTTTTGATTCAAGGCCCAAAGCAACCTGGAAACGACATTGATGTTTATTTGCAACCATTAGTTGATGAAATGATGGAATTATGGAGTACCGACATACACGTTTATGATGCATATAAGAAAGAATACTTCCAACTACGGGCAATGCTTTTTTGCACCATTAATGATTTTCCTGCTTATGGTAATTTGTCTGGATATAGTACGAAGGGGAAAAAGGCATGTCCTATTTGTGAGGAAAATACTCACTCGATATAGCTCACAAATTGTAAGAAACCGGCATTTATGGGGCATCAAAGAGAGTTTGCTGAGAATCACCCGTATCGTAAAAAGTCGGATTTATTTGATGGTACTATAGAGGATAGAAAACTACCACCACCATTGGATGGAGAAACTACACTCTCCAAAGTTGCAAATATAAATGTTGTGTTGGGAAAGAAAGGTTTTGGTCCTCACAAAGGTATTTGGAAGAAAAAGTCTATTTTTTGGAAATTACCCTACTGGAAGCATTTATGAGTCCGACATTGTCTTGATGTTATGCATATTGAGAAAAATATTTGTGAATGTTTGATAGGGTTACTATTGAACATTCCTGGAAAAACAAAAGATGGAATTAAAGTTAGAAGGGACATGGAATTAATGAATATCAGACCAGAGCTACAACCTAAAGATATTGATGGAAGGACAACCAAGTTTCTTCCTCCGACCTGTTATACTATGTCGAAGGTCGAGTGTAATTTAACATCTAAAAACTCTAAAAACTCTATAATATCATCTCTCTTGATTAATTTATATTTACAACATACAACGAGGATATATATATAGACCCGAGATACAAGACCTGACTACCCAATAAATGCACCAACCCAACTAACTACATTAATTGCACCGTTTCAACTAACTACATTAGTTGCACCGACTACCTACTAACATTAAATGTGTATACGTATGTCATATGTATTGTAACACTCCCCCTCAAGCTGGAGCATAGATATTGATCATGCCCAGCTTGTCACAAAACTGACGGATGCAATTTCTAGGTAAAGTTTTGGTGACAGCCAACTGTTCATTACTTTTGATATGAGGTGTTTGAATATTCCTTCTTCTAACTTTTCTCGAGTAAAATGACAGTCAACTTCAATATGTTTGGTCCTTTCATGGAAGACGGGGTTGCTTGCAATATGAATGGCTGCTTTGTTATCACACCACAAATTCATTGGTTCGGACTGAGCAAAACCAATCTCGCTAAGAATGTTACGAACCCAAATAAGTTTACAAGTTGTCTGGGCCATGGCTCGATACTCGGATTCCGCACTTGAACGAGATACCACATTTTGTTTCTTACTTTTCCAAGATACAAGATTTCCTCCAACGAAGACACAATAACCAGTTGTAGACCGTTTAGTTGAAGGATCACCATTATAATCAGCATCAGAAAATCCCTCGATAGTGTGATGACCATGATTCTGGTATAAAAGACCACGACCAGGTGTACCTTTTAGGTACTTTAAGATGTGAGCGACAACATCCCAATGTGAGGTTCTCGGAGATGACAAGAACTGACTAACAACACTCACCGAGAAAGCAATATCAGGACGGGTGAGTGTAAGATAATTTAGCTTGCCGACAATCCTTCTATATTTTTCTGGGTTCATAAGAAGTTCTACTTCGTCAGGTTTTAACTTTATACTAGGTATCATTGGTGTTTCACAATTTTTTGCGTTAATCATCCCAGAATCACTGAGCACATCAAGACAATACTTTCTCTGAGATAAGAAAATACCTCTTTTATTTCGAGAGACTTCAATACCGAGAAAATATTTCAAAGGACCAAGGTCCTTCGTTTGAAATTGAGTAATTAAGAATGTTTTTAACCTGTGAATTCCTTCTTTATCACTCCCAGTAATTACAATGTCATCCACATAAACAACAAGCAAGATGCACCCAGAGTTTGATGAAGCGAAGAATACGGAGTGATCATATGCACTTCTTCTTAGGCTAAAGTTTCTAAGTACCTCATTGAATTTTCCGAACCAGGCACGAGGAGATTGCTTCAAACCGTAAATTGATTTTCGTAATTTGCATACTTTACCAGACTCCCCCTGAGCAACAAACCCAGGTGGTTGCTCCATATAGACTTCTTCTTGCAAATCTCCATGTAAAAATGCATTCTTCACATCAAGTTGGTGAAGTGCCCATTGATATGTAGCAGCTAAAGAAATGAATAATCTGATAGATGTCAGTTTAGCAACAGGAGAAAAGGTCTCAGAATAATCCACCCCATATGTTTGAGCATATCCCTTAGCAACTAAACGGGCTTTCAATCGTGCCAAAGAACCATCAGGATTAACCTTTACCGTGAAGACCCACTTACAACCAATTGCCTTTTTAGAAACAGGTAAGTTAACTAATGCCCAAGTGCCATTATGATCGAGTGCATTCATTTCCTCAATCATAGCAGCACGCCATCCAGAATGACCCAAAGCTTCACCAACAGTTTTCGGAATGGAGACAGAGTCTAAAGTGGCAACAAAAGCACGAGAAGAGACAGACAATTTATCATAAGAGACAAAGGAAGCAATAGGATAAGTACACTTACGTTTACCTTTTCAAAGAGTAATCGGTATATCAGAATCAGAATCGGAAGATTGAGTATCATGAATATCACTAGAAACATTACTCGGTGACTCACCGGGGGGATCTACCGACGATGACTATGGCTCAGGAGCGGGCACTGATGTAGCATGGGGACGTCGACTGTATATATATATTGAAAATGGTCAGTTTTTTTTGATGGTATGGGCTCTGGTGTAGGAACTGGTGTGGGATCTGGTGTGGGATCTGGAGTAGGAACTGGTGTGGGATCTGGTGTGGGTATGCTATATCTCAATAAGTCATCACTCTCCTCATGATTGCGAGAAATTATTGTGGGAAAGAAAGGTAATTCTTCTTGAAATGTGACGTCTCTAGAAACAACATAGCGTTGGAGAGTTGGTGAAAAGCATCTATACCCTTTCTGAAGACGAGAGTATCCTAGAAAGACACACTTAATAGATTTAGGATCTAATTTGGTTAGGTGAGGTTGGGTGTCTCGAACAAAACAAGTGCTACCAAATATCTTAGGCTCGATTGGAAACAAGGATTTTGTAGGAAATAAGATACTATATGGAATATCGCCATTAAGAACTTCAGACGGCATGTGATTTATAAGAAAGCACGCAGTTGATACGACGTCAGCCCAAAAAGGTTTTGGAACATTCATTTGAAATAATAGTGCTCGGGCCACCTTAAGAAGGTGTCTATTTTTCCGTTCCGCAACCCCATTTTGTGCTGGTGTATCAACACATGATGACTCATGCAGGATACCTTCTTGAAGCATATATGAATTAAATGACTCTGAGAGAAATTCTTTTGCGTTATCACTTCTCAGAGTTAGAACAGAAGTATGAAATTGTGTTTTTACTTCGGCAACAAAGGAACAAAAATGAGTAAACACTTCCGAGCGACTTTTCATTAAATAAAGCCATGTAACACGAGAGTAGTCATCAATAAAAGTAACAAAATATTTAAAACCAGATTTTGATGTCACAGAACACGGACCCCAAACATCAGAATGTACTAATTCAAATGGAGACGCAGCCCGCTTATTGACTCTAGGACTTAAGTGGACTCGCTGATGCTTAGCGAACTGACAAGACTCACAATATAAAGAGGATAAACCGAAAAACTCGGAACATAGTTTTTTCAGATTCTGTAAAGAAGGATGAACTAACCGACAATGCATCATAAGAGGAGAGGACGACTTTGAGCATACTAGTGACCGGGGAATTTTTATTGTAGTTTCAAGTATGTAAAGTCCATCAGATACCCGTCCTTTACCAATAATCTGTTTCGTCGAGAGATCCTGAAAGATACAAGAGTCAGGAAATAGTAAGGCTACACAATTTAAGTCACGGGTAAGTTTGCTGATGGATAGCAGGTTAAATGAGAAACTGGGTAGACATAAAACGGATGATAAAGATATAGATGGAGTGAGGTTGATAGTGCCAGAACCAAGAACAGGGGAGGTAGTACCATTTGCAATTGTGACATAAGATGAGTGTGTATTGAAGTCAGAGTAAAGATGTTTATTACCTGTCATATGATCTGAGGCACCAGAATCAATGACCCATTTGGAGGCTGAAGATAAGAGACATGTGTCATTACCTATTTCAGCAAAAGCAACAGTTGAAGTAGTAGGTTTCACAGATTCTTTCAATCGTGTATATTCAGCATGCTCGTTGGCAGAGATAGTGACTGTGGGGGAAGATGCAGCATGTGCTGAGAGATTATTCCTCATATTTAGAGTTTGCAATTTCTTGCAATATCGTTTAGTATGTCCAAGTTCATATATATATATATATATATATATATATATATATATATATATATATATATATATATATATATATATATATATATATATATATATATATATATAAACACTCCACACCAGAATTAGTGGGTTCTTCCGTTATTCTATCAGTATGGCCTCCTCTTGAACTTCCTCGATAGCCTCCACGAGACCTCCATCCTCCTCTAAATCCTCCACGACTGATAAGAGTAGTGTTGTGCTCAGAAACTTGAGGTGTTTTAACATCCTCATGACGGAGGACACGAGCAAATGTTTCTTGAAGAGAAGGAATTGTAGACTCGTTTAGAAACTGGGACTTAATATCATCATGTTCTGGTCGTAAACCAGTTAGAAAGCTCATGACCGCTATTTGCTCACGTTGTGTCTGCATAGTCTTAATATCAGCACTCAAAGGAATCACAGAATTAAACTCCTCATATATCTTCTTAAATTCCATAACATAAGCCATTAGAGATCGATCGTGTTGTTCACCCCGATGAAAAGATTTGCACACATTAAATATTCTAGAGATATTACTCTTTCCAGAATATAGAAAATCGAGATACTCCATAAGCTCTTTTACATACTCACAATGATTTACCAAAGAAGTAACCGAAGATTCAATGAAATTCATAATTTGAAGAAAGAGTCTTGCATCATTTTGTGGCCACAGACCCCGTGTATCATCTTTAGGAGGTTCGGAAGTAAGATGAGAATCTTTTCCCATGCTCCTAAGATATACACGGATTGTCTTACTCCATTCAAAGAAGTTAGACCCATTAAGTTTATTGTCGGTCAAACGGGCTGCAACAGGAATAGTCTCGCTTAAATTACCATCTATTTTCTTTTCATCGCTCATTTTTTTCCTTTTTTTTCTTCCTTTTTTTTCTTTCTTTTTTTCTTTCTTTTTTTCTTCTTTCTTTTTTTTAACTCTGAAATTAAATTAAATTAAAATACAGTTTAAAATAAATATTAAATAATATGGGTAAGTATGCTTTAAGCTTTGCTAGTGGATATAATAGAAAATATAAATAAATACCTAAGTCCACTTGCTAAGTGGATATGATAGAAGATAGAGAAGCAGAGTACCTACCAGACAGATTGAGTTACCAAAAGAAAAAAACACAGTCGACCCTTTTTTTTCTTTCAGCGAGCAATCGGAAATATATTCTTGAAAGATGATCGGAATTAAGAGACAGACACTCGGACAAAAAAATCGACGGTGAACAGTGAAACACGCGCTCTCACGCGCCAGTGAACGGTCGGGGTGCGGGAGATGGGTGGCGCGTGGGGGTTCTGTGATGGCTGGAATTCAAATTAAATTTCAGGGTTTGCTATTCGAAGACTTCTGAATCGATTGGCGGGGGTGGTGAGATCAGAAAATGACATCAAAGTGGCCAATTTTTATTGACAGTGACGATCAATGGTGATGACAGTGGTGACTAGACTCAAACGACAACAGGTACGCTCTGATACCATGTAATTTAACATCTAAAAACTCTAAAAACTCTGTAATCTCATCTCTCTTGATTAATTCATATTTACAACATACAACGAGGATATATATAGACCCGAGATACAAGACCTGACTACCCAATAAATGCACCAACCCAACTAACTACATTAATTGCTCCGTTTCAACCAACTACATTAATTGTACCGACTACCTACTAACATTAAATGTGTATACGTACGTCATATGTATTGTAACATCGAGAAAACTAAATTTTGTCAATGTTTACATGGTATTAAGGTTCCATCAGGATACTCTGCTAACATTAGGAAGTTGGTTTCGATGAAAGATTTGAAGTTACTTGGTATGAAGTCACATGATTGTCATGTACTAATGACCCAGATGATTCCTATCGCAATTCGTGGAATTCTACCCAACCGTATTCGACACACAATAACAAAACTATGCTTATTTTTCAACATGATTCATTCAAAGATGATTGATCCTGATGTGCTGGATGAATATCAAAGAGATATCATACTTACTCTTTGCGAACTCGAGATGTACTTTTCACCTTCTTTCTTTGATGTCATGGTTCATTTGGTATCTCGTATTGTAGGAGAAATAAAGGTATGTGGTCCAGATTTTTTACGGTATATGTATCCATTTGAAAGATATATGGGTATCTTGAAAGGTTACGTAAGGAACCTTAATCGACCAGAAGGCAGTATCATTGAAGGATATGCATCCGAAGAGGTGATCGAATTCTGCACAAACTATATGGATGGGTTTAAAAGTGTCGGGATTCCACAAAGTCGTCATGAAGGAAGACTATCAGGTCAAGGGACACTTGGGCGCAAGACGGGCTATTCAAATGTTGCCGATTATCAAGAGGCACATTTTAATGTCTTACAACACACTACATCTATTTATCCGTTCATACAAGAACACATGTCGTTGTTGAGACAACAAAACCGTAAAAAGAGTGCAAAGTGGTTGGCAAAACAACATAAAAAAACTTTTTCAGAATGGTTGAAAGACAAAGTTAGGAGGACACTTCCAAATATTGATAAAACGGTCGAAGCTTTGGGATTCGCCCCTAAACATGTGTTCCAATATCAAGGATACGACATAAATGTGTATACCTTTTACACTAAAGCTCAAGATAAGAAGAGTAAAACACAAAATAGCGGTGTCACGGTGATAGCCTCGTCGACGGAATTCACCATGGTCAATCGTGAAGAAAGATCAAGGATCGCTAAAAAATCTTATTACGGTGTCATTCAAGAAATATGGGAATTAGATTATGGTAATTCGTACACTATACCCTTGTTCAGTGTGTAAGTGGGTTGATAATGATCGCGGTGTTCAAGTTGATGAGGATGGTTTTACAACTGTTAATCTTTCCACCAATGGATATAAAGAAGAACCATTCATTCTAGCAAAACTAGTTACTCAAGTATTCTTTATCGAAGACCCAAAGGATTCTAGATGGCATGTGGTTCAGTATGGAAAACGACGGATTGTTGGTGTCGAGAACGTTGTTGATGAGGATGAGTACGACCAATTTGACGAGTTACCGCAATTTTCAGTCAGTGTTCAACCTTTGAATGAAGTTGCTGTTGGAAATAATACAATCTACGTTAGAGAAGACCATGAGGAAGGAGACGAGGTTGCAGACACATAAAAATTGTTAAAACATATGATTGATTACCTTTTTTTTGTACAAACATGAGTATATTTTTTAATGACTTATGCAACATGTCTTTTATGTCTTTTGTTAATTTTTTTGTTATTTTTTTTTACCATGAAAAATTTACTTTATGTTATTACCTTTTAAATTAATAATAACAATCTATACAATACAAATATAAATACAAATAATTCTAAAAAAACATATATGCACAGTTTTCAATTTTAATACCGGGAACAAACCGTGATCACAAAACCATCCAACTTCTTCGTATACCCTAAACCATCCCACTTCATTATCAAACCACCAGAAACACCCTCCTCCATCATCATAGAACGGCGATTAAAGGAACTCGAAAGAAATCGAGTTCGTCCTCACGGCTGAAGGATCGTCGAAAATACAGGTACAGATAATTTTTTTAGTTATCTAATTGTTCTTTACTCGAATATTCTTGTTATAGACGTAATGACCATAAAATCAGACTATTATACTTGAATCGAGTTGTGTGATTAGGAAACAATAATCTAAAATTAGGTTATATACATGCACATTTTGTCTTAGATTATTCAGAAAATGGACACATTAGGGTTTAAAAGTGGTTAATAGATGCTGCAGAAAGAGTCTAATATATTTTGTGTTAAAGACGAAATGCCCTAAATATCATACTATTATACCTAAATCTAGTTGTGTTAATTTGACCATAATTATTATTGTTACCTACATAACTGATATGTACATATATGTTGATTTTACAGAAGCAGAAATAATCTCTGACGTTGTCATTTATGGCTACCTACAATCGTCCACCATCGTTCATCCACATAATACGATTAGCAGATAAGCTTGAACTGGTATTGTTTCGTTGCTATTTTAACCTTAAAATTATATATTTTATAAAGCAAAACCATTGTAAGACATATCAGGTTATTATAAAGCAAATACAGTGAAGGAGGTTTTAAGTGATGCGGTTGGAAGTTTTGTACAATGGCCTCTCATGAAAATGACTCGCATAACCAAGGTACATGTACTGTAATGCTTACTTACCCGTTTCTTGTTTTAATCTAAGTATTATAAATTATATCTTCATTCAGGAAATGGAGGCATATGCAAATGATATCAGTGCCCAAAAAAAAACAGTACACATTTCAAGGGTGACACCACAAAGACTAATGGAATTGCAATAAAAACAGGTTATTAATGTTTATATTCTGAATAATTTTTTATCATGTAATACTCTCTGTATAGTTGAATACTCTGTAAATATTTGGATACTATGAAAACTTGTATAATTCTTACTATATATATATTTTTATATCATGTTTGTTACTTGATAGGTGAAGACATATATCGTTTTGTTCCACCCCACGACTTCAGAACCTACACCGTGTGCTAGGGGGCATATGCATCCAACCGATGAGAATACCTTGATACATGGAAAGCATGTGCTTCTGTGCTACATGAAGGTGTCTATAAACTATGTTTTTCCTCGATTTGAATCTACATTGCTTCCAATACCAGATAAAAATCTTGAGTTTAATACACTAAAAGAGGCTATTGGGGCTATGATACAATGGCCTCTCTTGAAACTTCATCCTTCAGATAAAAACAAGGTACATGTATAATTGTTTACATAATTTCTTGTATTGGTCAACTGCATTTAAGTGTTATATTTAATTTTGCCTCGATTGTTATTAGGAGAGTGCAATGAAATCAAAGAGGGTTGGATTACAAAATAGAATAGATAAAAGCAATGTGTCTATTGGTACTGGTAGTAAGCAGGTATATATATATATATATATATATATATATATATATATATATATATATATATATATATATATATATATGCTCATCAAATTTAAGTTACATCATCATACGTATATACGTATATAATTTAAGTTATCTGATATGGTGTTGCAGGTGCATCCACATAACAAAGGAGATTCAGGAATGCAACAAAAAAAAAAGAGAACAATTGTATAGTAAGCTGCTTTCAATGGAACATCTCCTACCCAATAGATCATGTGTACAAGCTGCGTATACTAGATGGATGAGTCGAGAAGATCCTACCGCCGGTTTCACTCTTAATGCAACTCCGGGAGTTTTTGGCGTACCCGATGAGTGCGTAAGTACGATTGCTGCTGATGACATCATCACACTTTGGACAAGGGGTTGCCTGGACTGCATCATCATTTATTCCTTCATGCTGTAAGTGCATTTATCAATTCATATGCACGTTTGACTATAGTTTTCAGGTTTTGAGCTGATATATTATTTTTTTAATTTTTTCCCGCATATTAGGGGTCTACACAATTTTATGAAAGTAGCTTTTACCGAACCATATGGGTTAATGAACCCTTATTATATATGTGGATCATTGATCACCTCAGACAAAAATTTTGTAATAAAGTACTTGAGGACCGCCTTCAACTCTACTCAACAGTCTTTCTTCGCACCATATAATCAGAAGTACGTAATCATTCCTTATATATTATTGCTTACAAAAATTTTATCATCTAACGAGTGTATTTTAATTTGCCAGTGGCCATTGGGTGTTGGTTTTTATATCTCACACTGAGTACAAAGGAATCATACTTGATTCAGTAAATAGGAATCAAAAGAAGACGAAAGATGATTACCTGATCACAGGCTGCATAACGCAGTAAGAATTATTTCTAAATTAATAATAGTTGTTAATTTAAATCTTGATTACATTTACATTATGTCACATTAGACAATATCATTTGATCTTTTATTTGTCTAATTTTGAATAGGGCTTGGGGTCCTTTGCAATGGAATGTAGTTAAGGTTAGTCATCCTAGCTGTCTACAAACAGTCCTCCAAGTTGTTCATCCATGTTTTCATGTTCATGTTAATGTTACGTGTTACATGTTAAATTAATACATGTGTATAAACGTGTGGTTATACAGTGCAATCAACAACCCGGCAGTTGGGAGTGTGGATATTATGTGCTCACTTGGATGCATTCGATCTTACATAGTCGTATAAAAAAGGAAGTTATTAATATTGACGAAGTAAGTATTTTAAGTTATGAATGATTAAATTTTATCTTTAGGTATATGTTACAAAAAGCTTATATTTTATATGTATATTTATATACATATTTAAAATTTACAGCTTTCATGGGATGAACGTTGTTTATCTACAATCGATCTCGACAATATTATGGAAAAAATGGCATTTGTGGGCTCCTTTTTGAAGTCTGGTATGTGTAACCTTTATGTGATTTGATATTGCATGTCAACGGTCTTGGAGATTTGGTATTATTGTTAAAGTCCATATATTCATGCATGTTCAAAATACTTCTCTTTCAAAACAGGTAAAGCAAATCAATGGATTTTCTGAAGAGCAGGTGGATTTTTTGAGCTGCAGGATGCTTTGTTTTGAAATGGAGTAGTAGGCAGCTTTTTTCATTTGTAATAACTAGATGATTTAGATTTATGTTTTTTTTCATTTGTAAATGTTATGAAGATAATTTATATGTATATTTGGGTTTTCTTTATTAATAAAATTAATTATTGTTTTATTCTTGTTGATCTATTACATTTACCAGTATTTACCAGTTCTGCAATTCAACACGTCTACTAGCACAACCAATTCAACACGTCTAATTGCTTTTTAAATTTCTGTTATAATACAACACGTCTATTTGCAGAAGTCTGTTATATTATATTTGGTGGCAATTTGAAATATTTAATTTTTAAATTTTTAAAAATTTAAAATTTTGAATATTTTAAAATTTTTGGCGGTTTTAAAAAAATATCCCGGAACACGTCTAATTGCAAATAGATGAACACGTCTAATTGTAACTACAAGAACACATCTAATTGCAACTAGATGAACACGTCTTATTGAATCTAGATGACCACGTCTGATAGTGACTAACGGAATATACAGGGACACGTCTAATAGTAACTAACGGAACACGTTTAGTTGCAACTAACGGAACACGTCTAAATGAAACTAACGGAACACGTCCAATTGAAGATAACGGAACACGTCTAAAAGACACAAACGGAACAGCATAATCTAACGATTTGACAACACGTCTAATTACTAGTTTTTAGAGCGGTTCCTTGAACCGCACTATATGAGTACACTCATTTGGAGCCCTCACATGTAGACGTGTTACGGAACACGTCTAAAAGCCTTTTCCCACACGTCTAAAAGAGCCGGAATGTAGTAGTGGTACTCGATACCATAATTACAAAGCACACAACCAATGTCCTCTATTCTCATACCTCGATGAGAAAGGTTAAACCTGGATGAAAGTCTATCCAATGCCAATCTCCAAATGAATATATTAGTCTTTCGAGGAAGTAATTTATTACATCTAGTAGAATGGTCGACCAAAGGTAAAATTATAGAGTCAATGTGTCTCCTCGTGTAACTGACTAAATATCAGTCACCATTAGATAATAACTACTATCAAGAGTTGTTTGTATCATTAAACACAACTTGATCGCTCAACGATCAAGCAATCTAGCATACATAGTTTTCGAGCACCTATATGCGTTCTTCTCCACGACTTGTTCATCTCGATTCTTTGTTTTTCATGATGTTTTGGATCAAGTTGTTTCACAAAAAATGATAATCGAAGCATTAGTAATATGTTCCAAGTCTCAAATTGAAGTAATTCGTGATTTTAGATTTTGTGTTCCTTGAATATTACCTCAATTTTAAAAAATTTGAACACGCAATCTTTTTTGTGAGCAAAAATTAAATTGCAGTCCTTTTCGGACTTGTCCTAATTGGGAGTTACCTTAATTGTCAAATTATGTAACTTAAATTACCTTTTCGGACCATTTCCCCTTTCTATTTTATCGGGAAAATCAAAATTGCTAGTCGACTACCACCACATAGTTAATGAACCACCTCATGGTTAATGACATATCGTATTTGAGTTAAGTTGTAGTATATATATTTCTTGACTAAACAGATCATTTATATGATTTTCTTTGTTCACTCTACTTAGGAACCGGAGTGCCGAATTATCTTGTCACCGTTGCTAACTCTTTCCTTAATTAACCTAATATTTATATTGTATACATATCATCCGCATACTTAAATTGTATAATACAGTGAAACCTCTATAAATTAATAATGTTGAGACCAGAATATTTTATTAATTAATCTAGATATTATTATATCGATAAATTAATAAATTATCAATTTAAAAAATTGGCTTATATTTGTGAGCAAGTCTCAAATTAATGCATTATCATTCTAAATTATCATGTCCGTCCACTTTACCTATTTGAATAAAACATAAACAAGGACTTTTAAAATTCTCATGTATGTACATTCACATATTAATGAACTTGTCAAGTTCAATGTATATTGAGATTTCAAAAAAAAAAAAATAGTAATTATTAATTTATAGTTTCGTTGGGACCGATATATTTATATTGAGATTTCAAAAAAAATTATTATCTTATTATTTTATCGATTGGGGTTCAAATTTGTACTGGTCCCAAGTTGGGACCGGACAAATTATTAATTTTATCGAGGTTATTAATTTATCGAGTATTAAATTACAGAGGTTTTACTGTAGTTCGAATTGGTTGCCTACACAAAGCAATGTATAGATCAAGATCTCCCCATAAGAAATATAATATAAATAAATAAATAAAAAACATAAAAACAACAACTACACAACAACATACAATGTTTTAGTTACATGTCATATATTAATTAATCTTGCTATTATATATCAACTAATCATTTTCGTGGACGTTTATTTTCAGAGCTCGAGACGCCGCTTGTTACTTTGGCAACATCAAGTGCGGTGGCATCAGACTTTTTGTGCGCGTATAAGGTAAAGTAAGCAAGGGTGGCAACAACAATCGCGCCACCAAACATCATCCCAATGGGTGTTCGTGGTGTGCCTTTTGTCGTTTGGTGTAAAACTTGGCCTTTGTCATTGAATCCGCAGGTGAAACCTGCGGTTTATCAAGTTGCTTGACTGTTTTCATTATCTTTCCTTGTTTCACCTTGTTTTGTTTCCTTGTTTTTTGATTATTTTTTGGTGCGATTATGAATTTGGATTGTTATGAAATTCAATGTATGGTGAGGAGAAGTTGGTGGATGGTATGTAAAATGGTAGACTACTAATGATTTACCAAAATTTGGATGATTTATGAGTATTAGAGTTGTAATTTATTAAGGGTGATCAGACAAAATTATAATAAAATAAAAAAAAAAAATTTTGAAATAAGGGGATTTTGCCCCGGAAAAATCCAACAAAATAATTAAAAAAAAAGTACAACTACAACGGGTATGCTCGAGGAGGGTTTTGAGTGAACCCCAAAACACTTACATGATTACAAATAAGTGACAAATGAGATGGCCTAAAGAAACTAGCCGGGATTATTAATGTACATCTCAATTCCTAGCAACATAGTAAGTCCTACAATAAACAAGATAAAAATACCAGAGGGTGTATATTAGAAAATTGGACTCTATACCATTTCTATGATTCATGAAATCTTCCATATGGTTGATGCAAGGGCAGTTTTGATCACAAATTAAAGAAAAATGTCTCATACCATTACCCCGCTTCAAACAAATAGTCCATTCCACCTTGGCCCACGTATCTTTTCTTTTATCTCTATAAATCTCATACATAAATCTGCCACGTGTTGCACCATTATTCAACCTCACAAAATAACTTTTAGTCAGAATTTTGAATTAAAAAATTCATAAAATTCATACATCTGACGCGTGTACCAAAATTCTTCTATTTCCTGCTAATTAACAAAAACCGCCTCATTTAATCTCACTTCCAAAACTTCTGGCGATTTCTCATCTTCTTCATCGTTCATCTACACTATTGGTTGTCGATGATTTCTTCCTTCCTACTCCATCGCCATTTAGGGTTTTTCTACCAGCGATGCGGAATTAGGGCGAGCAAAATCAATGTTAATATCTAACCAAAACGCCAAATCACAAATCGATGTTGCCGCAGGTTTGTTTATATCGAATTACATCAACGATTTTGACTCTATTGTTTGTTGTCTACAATTAGGTATTTGATTCTGGAAGTTTTTGTATCGAAAAATTAAATCGCCGTTCGTCAACCCTAATTACGCAATGATGTTAATTGCGATTGATTTGGGGTTTTTTCAGCTAATAGATCTTAGTTTTCTAATTTCAGGTATCTTTGTTGACAATTTTTCCAATAATTAATATTCAATGTTTGCACCACCGGCTATGGCAGGACCTGATTATGATTACTCAGGGTTAGCTCCTATTGATTGGCGATAGCGGTTAGTTCCTAAATTTTCAATTTTGTTACTTTTTAATTTAATTTAATTTTATTTAATTTCATGATCAGGTTATTTTAGTTCTGTGTATATATTTATTTATTAAAAAAATCACGCTGTATTACAGTTGTTTTTATTGGAATATGAAAACTGACTATGTATGTTTCTGATGTGTGGGATCTTTTTGTGATTGTAAAGAAAATTTTCAACTGCATCTTCATATTTGCATCAGCCCAAAAGTATGTTTTGGTGTTTCTTTTTGTTTTCAATTTTGCATTCATATTGACATAATTCGTTTTAACATCTGTATATGATCAGGTATACTACCAATTAGACGGATTTGAGATATACAATATTAAAGCCGTAGGTTGCAACTGTCTTATTCATGATCTTCATCAAGACGATACGATGTCGAGGAGTTGCATTCAACGTTACCGAAATTGATCATATAAGATGACTAGAATGTTGACGAGTTGCAATCAACCGTTACTGAAATTGGTAAAAAAAATTTTATTGAAATTTGGTTCATTTTATTGGTTGCAAATGTTTTCAGAGGTGCAAATGCTAACTCTTTTACATTAAAAGTAAACTAATTTGGAATGCTGTGTTCAAATGGGTCAATTGTCACTGGAAAAAACTATGTACCACCTAAGGATTCTAAGTTGGATCCTTAGATGAACTCTTTATTTGAAAACATGTAACTAATGAACTATGTTTATTTTCATAAATTGGAAATCTTTATAATGTGCTGTTTCCACTTTGTTGTAAACAGAAATATCTACCCCTTGGAGTAGGTCTTTCAACCAACAAATAAATCAAACACAAGGTACACAAAATGAGCTCACAAGAGAAGAGTATCACCCCTCAACTGGATCCAATAAAAGTAAGCCTTACGATCCACATCGTAGTTGAGCCTTTCTCAAAATGTGATTAGAGTGACAAAATGGGCGGGTCTAGATCAAATAAAAGGTCAAGATAGGTTTTGCTAGGTAGTTGCAAGCCACAAACATTATACATTCATCTACGTACATAGCTCTTTACCCCTCTGATGTTAATCTTATTCTTCCTTTGATCATTGTCATTGAATCTACCATGGCCATTGGACGTA
Source organism: Rutidosis leptorrhynchoides (assembly GCF_046630445.1). Taxonomy (NCBI): domain Eukaryota; kingdom Viridiplantae; phylum Streptophyta; class Magnoliopsida; order Asterales; family Asteraceae; genus Rutidosis; species Rutidosis leptorrhynchoides. The sequence continues at coordinate 57,396,945 of NC_092338.1, read as the reverse complement.
CTGAATTTTGGGAAAGTTAGCAGCATGTATATTCATTCTCATGTTATATCCATTTTTCATAGTTTGCCTCTTTTAGATTTGCTATTATTTATTAAGCTTGAATGTTTATTTTTTGGTATGATTAGGATTCATTTTTTAAGTTTGACTCTTTGTTGTATTTGATAAATCTTGAAAAGTTTTAAGTATTTAGTTATTATAAGTAGTTGGATTTAAACGAGTTTTTGGAAGTTATGGGGACTAATATGGATTATGTGCTATATGAATGATACATATGTATATTCCGTCTGGTTAATTATGGATATATCTATTTTGAAATGTTTTCTGTAAAAAGTAGTTGCTTAAGAATCTTTTTTATTATGTTATTTTCTTATTTTGTTATAGGATCATGAGGTCGATAATCGAAAGTCAAAGTTCATTAAGTTCAAGGCGTTTTCGAAACCAAATCTCGAAAAAAATTTAAGAGTATGATATGTAGTGGAGGTAGAAAAAAGATGAGGTCATCCATGTTGAAATCGATTATTAATTGTTTGATTGTGTTGTTTTTAGGTGCATCTTGAACTTGATTATGCCTTGTGAAGTCTTTTTTATGCTGAAAGGTAATCTGAGACTATGCTTAGCTATTTACAATACTTAGCTATTTATATTATTGAAATTTATCAATTTGGTGTCATTATAATGTGGTTTATTTTACTAATTCTTATCGTTTTGAATACTACTTGCACATTATAATATAACAACCCCTACTATAAAAATCACAACTTTTATATGACAAGTTACGTTTTAGTAATATAATGCGTTCTCTATAAAGGCATGTTTTTATAATGTAGATGCAGAGAAGATAATTACAGAGATTTCATCGGTACAAGCTGCAATACTTAGCTCTAAGCTAAAAGAAATTTTAACGAGAGTTAGCACCCACGAGATAACTGAAGGGACATGCAAGCCAATCAAACTTGTCTATCATCCTAACGTGCTTTTTTATTTCGTTAAACATGTAAGCTTAAAACAATCACAAAAAAACTCATTGTAAGAATGTACAAAACTGTTAAGTAAGTTCTAAGGAATTTGATTCATATGTTTAACATCCAACATAATTGATTCCGTTGTTTCCGAACCAATTGAAAGAGGATTCATATGTAGTTATCGCGAAAGCTTTCTTTCAGGTTTCTGTACTTTCAGTTACTACGGGTTAAACGGGTCTTGGAATCCCACGGTCTAAACTGACTCAAGTCACACCCCTTCACATATACTCAGTTCCCCAGGTGAATATAGAGAACAATTACAATGCCAGTTACAGCTTGGTTCTGACATGTATGCTATCTTATTTACATTCTAACATTCAAATTGAACTTACAGCCCATATAACTTGGGTTATTATTTTATATAACTTGTGTTTATACCAAGTAGTCTGAATATCAACATCCAGCTTCTTGCATTCTAATTTATATTTACATACTATGATAGTTTCATATATGATTTGGTACAATGGTCTAATTTATACAAGTAACTCATTCTTTTATTAATATTTTATATCCATTAATCGTTGTGTTTTGTGCATAGCTTCGTTATTCTTGTATCTCTTCAGCCGCATATGTACAGTTCTAAATTGGTTAATTGCTCATTAAGCATTATGTTGTTATTTAATAATAGGAGATATGCTTTGTTTCAGGTTGTCGACAGTTTCGCAACACTCTTTTCTGTATCGCTAAAGTCAGGTTCAACACTCTTTCCTTGCTGTCGTTAATATTTTCTGTGTGTTTACAATATTAACGGGTCTGGTGCTCCAGCTGAAGAACCATTTGTGTCCAACTGTCCATTGCATGATCCGATCCACATTCGTGAATAGATGATGTCTCTAATCACTTTCGGTAGGAAGATATATACATGGAGGGTTGTTTATTTGTTCATTCTAATAGTCTTGAACTGTATAATTCTTTACGATGCACCTACATATATATGCCTATTTAATTCTCTTATCTTCTTCGTAATTTATTATTGGGAGGGGCAACTAAGTTTGGTTTATAGGCAATCGTTTTCCATTGGGCTTATATATACTATTATTCTATAGCACTTCTATCCAAAAGTTATTATCATTTAATTTAGTTTCTTTATTTTTTCAACACCCTTAACAACCATTACCTAAACTTTGTATCATTATATATTTATTGTTTTTATTGTTTGCTTGCATCTAAGATGTTTTATTTTGTAAATTTGTTATATATTGTTTGGTTGCATCTAGGTAATGGTTGTTAAGGGTGTTTTGTCTACAACAAAGTTTAAGTTATCAAACTATTGGTTATGTGTTTTGTGTAAAAAAAAATAAAAAATACTCAAGGAATTCACCCACAAAAGTACCTATGACACTAACAATCATTTGATGCCTGCAATGGTTCAACCATATGAACTACAACAAGAAGTTAGTGATTCGAATTACGAAATATTAATACCAAGGGGTAATGTTTGGTGAGTCTAATTACTTAATTTAATATCACTTTATTTTTATTAATATCTATTATTAAATAATAATGCGTGTGCTTAATGTAATAAAATTAATTGTTGTTCCTATAATTAGATTTCTCTAATTGTATTTTTTGTTTGTAGCGCCTGCCAAACAAATTGATGTTACTTCCGGGTCTACGAAGTGGTAAAAGAGTTCCATGCTTCAATATGGAGAAAGTTAAGTACAAATGGAAGGTGAAACAAGATAAGTCGAAGAAAAAAAAAACCAAATCTATGTGTGTCTTATGGATTCAAGCAATTCGAACAAGAAAATCGACTAGAGCCAGGCACAAACTGCGTATTCAAGTACAAGTAGAAGGAACGTGGTTTTTATCTTTTAAATGTTTTTAGTTAACATTAACAAAAACTTGTGTTATGAACATTTATATGATAAACATATTTGAAACGTTTTTGTTGTATTTATTCTTTGTCCTCTTCAAGTTATACATACACCTTTTATTTAGAAAATGTCTGAAAAAAATACATAATTTGTTCGGATGAGTACCCGTCCAACGGACAGGCTCATAAATCTAGTTACATTTATATATGCAAGGCCAATAGATACCCTTTATAATTTTATTTTTTTAAAAGGCAAACTCACACACATTTTACACGAAATATTTACAATAATTCACGAAATATGTCCACTACGGGACTTGAACCCTCAACCTCTTAATTAAAAGGGCCACCTCGATACCGCCAGGTCAATGGCCCTTTGGATACCCTTTATAATATTACGACCCAAAATAGTTTCCTTATTATTGTCCAATATGATTGTAGCACGATCTTTAGGCCCATAGCTTCCAACATAATAACCTGGATCATACACCTTCACCAAATTTACATAACAATAAACATCACATAAGTCCAATAGTCCATCCTTTTCTAAAACCAATTGGTGATAGAGGGACTTGTGGAACGGTTGTAGAGATGGTGGCAAGAGAAGAAGAAAGCCTGACTCAATCTCTTTGTAGCGACGGCGGCACACACATGGGGGTCTGACTCAGACTCGCGGCACACACATGGGGGCCTGACTCGGACTCGCTACCATGGCAGAATTAATAAATCGTATAGTCTAACAAGATGCACAGCACATAAGTCCAAGAATCCATCCTTTTCTAAAACCAATTAGTGATAGAGGGACTTCCCCTTAGTCTTATATGCATACATTTGTTTTTGTCCATGACCGATGTGGGATAACTTCCCAACAATACAGGCCATTCAAAAAACTAATTTGATGAGGATCCCCTTTAGGTATTCGCATTGACTTCTGGACATTGACACGTTGACCTTCAATAACTAAGTAGCCCCATTTCAAATCAAAATTAAGGATCACCCTTTCCACTTTTACCATATCCAAAACATATACCCCAACTATTTTAATTCTTTGATTTTTAGAATCTATAACATTAGCACAACACCAAAGATGATCATAATGAGGCATAAGCAGAACCTGGAGACAACTATGGATGTGAATATAATAAATTTAGACCACACCTAAAATTGTTAACCTTAAGAGTACTCAACAGACTACTTAATCTATCATTGATTATGCTAAAATGTTGTAATCTTACTTTGATCAGATAAACAGTGGTGGTTTTCATTTCATGTTATTCTGATGTACACGATCAATAGTGTTATGTTGTTACCATTTTTACCAGAATATGAAGTGAAGTTAAAGTCGAAACCCAACTAAATTTACAACCCCATATAACTCTAACTCAGCCAATGTTGGAAAACAGAAAGCAGAAACCTAACAGCAGTATAAAATCTGCAGTGCAGAATTATTTGAACATTGAAAACATAAAAGGAAACTTATTACACAAACGATTTATTTATTATACTAATTTCACAACAAAATTTATTCACAAAGGGGTGTTGAATTCTGCACTGATATTTATTCATAATGCCAACAAGTTAACTTAAAGGTGCTTAGTTAGACCGCCGTTTTGACAGTTGAAGAAAATGCCGAGAAACCATCTAAACTAACTCCGTTATTCATCATAAAACAAGATTTTCATATAATCAAACAGACCAATTATTGAAAATGCCACATCAAATAAATGATCATGTAATTACATCATGAAATTAACAATAATTTCTAAATGAATTTGAATGAAAAAAAAATCTTACAATAAACAATCCCCTAAATTCGTCAGTATAGCTGCAGAGAAACAATATTTTTTCCAAAGAATCCGAAACCCGGCAACACAAACAAAATCAGTACAACAGTACAATGCCTCTTCTTTGTCCCCAAAAAGTTACAAAATTTCTTGTAATAATGTTATGCCATTATAAGTTCCATTGAATCATCATATATATTCCATTGGAGGTAACTCATTCAAATCAAATTCATGAACCACCTTAGTCCCACCTTCACCCATTATTTCAGACGAACCCAACATCAATAGACCCTGAACCGCTTCGATTATATCACTCGATATTACAATACTACTTTCGGTCTCTGCCCAACGATCTTGAGACAGCCGCACCAAAGTCTGTGCCGCAATTCTTATTTCCTCATCATCCTCCTCCACATTAGTGTTAATTATCTTTCGAACTTTAGTACTAGCTTTTACATGATCGTCATCAGCTATGTAACCCGGACAACTTCTTTTGCGACTCTTAAACTCCCTCCCAAATAAACATTTAGGCGACATAGCATTGCGCCCTGCAACAAAGGCTTTCCATCTGTCATCAGTATGAGTCTCCAGATGAAAATATAAGTCTTTTACTGATTCGAAAGTCCCTCGACAAATACGACATACTGGTTTGTCTTCACCGTTAACAAAACCCACACCAAAATCTTTCATAACTTTTCGATTAACAACTTCTTTCTTTGTATATCGTGGCCGTTTCTTGAAGTTTTTCCCCAACGCAACCAATTTTAAAAGATCCGAATTTTGAAACTCTTTTTGGGATAACTTGAATTTATTTGCGTTTTGGGGTTTGTGGTTTGTCGTTTTGACAGTATTATGATCATGAATCACTATCTGATTCATGGCTTCAACTCCAGTAGATGAATTTTTGATAACATTATGATCAATTGCACATGGTTTTTCTTTAGGACCTGTGAATTTTATACAGATTCTTTTAACAGGAGGATGCGTAGGGTTTAAAGGTTGAAAATTCATGGCTGGTTGTAATCGAATGAATGAAGGAATTACAGAAATAAAACTTAGAAGTTAATTTTGTGCGTACGAATAAGGTAACAATATATGGTTTAGTATATATAGATAGATGAATGAAATAAATTTACTTGTCGCTAAAGGAAGTAGGGTTGTATTTCTATTACAATCAGGAATCAGGATAATTAAACGAGAACTCATGAAAAATTGGGTTAAGAATTTAATATATATGGAAACAATTAGTAGTAATTATTTTACCCTGATGAAAAATAATAAAGGAAGTAACATGGAAAAAGGAATTAATTAGTGCGGTATGCAGAATTTTCGGATACCTGGATTCTGATCCGTCCGTTAGATCACATTTTAATTCCAAATTTATGATTTCCACCATTTTTTTCTCTTTAAATTACAATTATTATCATGCATTGATCATTTTAATTAGGGTTAAAGAAATAGATATACTTATACATTTTGCTTTTTTGTCATTATATGTTATATTTTTAACCTGAAACAGAAAATCGTGAGGACGTGTCATCTTACGCTGAATTGTCATTTCAAGTAAGATTAGGGTCCGTTTGTTTTTTTTCCTTATTAAGTCCTGAATCTGAACGCATATATGATATCTGTGAGAAATAAGTGACAAATAAATAATTAGTGTTTGTTTAATGTGCTGAAAAATTGTCTGAATAATTAAAATTACTAGATTAACCCTATATGTGAGCAGTTATAAGAGCAGTTATTAAAAAGTAAGAACTTAAATGAAAATTCACACTTAATTCAGTTTTTTTTTATTAAGACACGTCTTATTTAATAAGTTAAAAACAAACACTCCTCCATGACTTAATAAATTAAGTTTCATACCATTAAGTCAATTAAGTCAAAAACAAACATGGCCTAGTTTGATATTTAAATCTCCTACAATAATATTTTTTAGTATATATATGTATATATGTTATATTGAAACAAAAGAAAAACTTTATAACATATTTATAGCTTTAACTCTTAATTATACATGTTTCATGTCATCTTTAAAAGAAAAGAAAAAAATGTCGCATAAAAATGTTGGATACCCAGATTAACAAAAAAAAAAAAAAAAAAAAAAAGTGCTTGCTAAATACAAAAGAAACAACTAAGGGAAAACTTCCCACTAAGTATGCGAAACTAAAAAATTAAAACATATCAATTTTAACCAGATCATGTTCATCTCATGACCCGAGAGAGCACTCCCCCTAACCTTGAGCCACTCATACGGGACACCAATCTTCCTAATTGTACTAACCAACAGAAGTCGTTCTCGTATAGCGAGAAGCTTCTGCCGAACACTGAGATTTGCTTCGAGTACTCGATTTCCTAATTTGCAAGCCACTCACTTCAACAACATATTTGAAGTCAAGTGCCTATGATTGTCATCATACCAAAGGTATACTTAGTTATCACAAATGACAATCAGTTTGTTTCTCATAGTATTTTTTTAGCCCACATCCGTAAACAAAAGAAAATATACTTTATAAAATCAAATACCTTAATTTGACTATAAACCAAATTGAAGAAAAGTTGGGTCTGATTTTCTTAGGCTTGGTTTCTCTTCTCCCTTCTAAAAATTATACAATTGGACTTAATTTATAAAAATATTGGGCCCCAAAAGTTATTGGGTCCTAAGCAAATGTTCTCATTTGGGCCATGCCTGAATTTATGGATCAAAATCTCCCCATAAGCAAAAACTAAAATTTACATACAAAACTCAACGGGAAATTGATCAAAATATATTTTTTTTAAGGCTTCAAACAAAATACATTTTTTTTTTAAAAATTGTCTTTTTACACCATTCGGTAGACGGAATTCCGTCTACCACCTTTATATGTCGTCTACTACCATTTTTACAAAGTAGTCGACGGTGAGATAAAGGTGGTAGACGAATTCTCGTCTACTGGCAGGGTTAGTAGACAGCGCGAACAAAGCAGTAGACAGACATTTACAAAGTAGTCGACCGTCTACTGCCTTGTTGTTGCTGTCTACTGCCTTGTTGTTGCTGTCTACTGCCTTGTTAGTGTCTACAAGGCAGTAGACAGCAACAACAAGGCAGTAGACAGCAACAACAAGGCAGTACCACCTTTATCTGTCGTCTACTACCATTTTTAAAAAGTAGTCGACGGTGAGATAAAGGTGGTAGACAGAATTTACAAAGTAGTCGACCGTCTACTGCCTTGTTGTTGCTGTCTACTGCCTTGTTGTTGCTGTCTACTGCCTTGTAGACACTAACAAGGCAGTAGACAGCAACAACAAGGTAGTAGACAGCAACAACAAGGCAGTAGACGGTCGACTACTTTGTAAATGTCTGTCTACTGCTTTGTTCTCGCTGTCTACTAACCCTGCCAGTAGACGGGAATTCGTCTACCACCTTTATCTCACCGTCGACTACTTTGTAAAAATGGTAGTAGACGACAGATAAAGGTGGTAGACGGAATCCCGTCTACCGAATGGTGTAAAAAGACAATTTTTTAAAAAAAATGTATTTTGTTTGAAGCCTAAAAAAAGTGTATTTTGAACAATTTCCCAAACTCAACATCATATAATGTTTTAGTTACATATTAATTAAATATTGTTATTAGGAAGCAACTAATCATTTTCGTGGACGTGTATTTTCAGAGCTCGCGACGCCGCTTATTACTTTGGCAACATCAAGTGTGGTGATATCAGGCTTTTTGTGCGCGTATAAGGTAAAGTAAGCAAGGGTGGTAACAACAATCGCACCACCAAACATCATCCCAATGGGCGTTCGTGGCGCGCTTTTTGTCGTTTGGTGTAAAACTTGGCCTTTTGTAATTGAATCCGTAGGTGAAACCTGTGGTTTGTCAAGTTGCTTGACCAATTTCATTATCTTTCCTTGTTTCACCGTTTTTTGGTTTCCTTGTTTTTTGAGCAGTGATTATGTATTTGGTTTGTTATGAAATGCAATGTATGATGAGGAGAAGTTGGTGGATGGTACGTAAAATGATAGACTACGTTAATTTTGATTTACCAAAATTTGTGATGACTTGTGAGTATTAGAGTTGTCATTTAATAAAGGTGATTTGAAAGTGTGGTTGGACAAATATGTAATATTCAAAATTTAGAACACACCTAAAATTGTTAACCTTAAGTACTGAATATTGAAGTTAATCTATCAAATTTTTTTTTTTTTTTTTTAGTAAGAAAGGAAACCCTCCTATGAACGAGCACATTGGCTCTCCCATAGAAGGTAAAACCTCGGGTAATCAAGCCTACCGAGCGCGAAACCTGGTACCAGGTGAATTGCGCGTTATGCGCACCCTCTAGTCACACTCCCTTTTTGAATAATTCGGCATAGTCAAGGATTGAACCCGGGTGGTGTGCTTCATTGGGCAACTCTGTGGCCACTCAGACAAGCCTGCGTGGTTGTAGTTAATCTATCATTGATCTTGCTAAGATGTTTTTATCTTAATAACAAAGCGTATACTTGCCAAGAATATGAAGTCAAAGTCAAATTTAAAACCCAACTAAATTTACAACCACATACAACTCTGTTGGAAAACGGAATGCAGAAAACATAACAGCAGTATAAAATCTCCAGTGCAAAATTTACTTGAACAATGAAAACACGTAGAAGGAAACAGCATGCTTCACAAACTATTTATTAAACTAATTTCACAACAAAATTTATTACATATTCATAATTATGATGTTGTTAAAATCACTTTCTTTGTAGGATAGTTTCTGTATATTTTCTGTTTAGGTGAAATTACTTCAGGAAACAATATATTCATATGAAGAAACATACTTGTTGAAAATGCTACAGCAGATGATCATGTAGTTACAACACAATACTATAATTTCCAAATGAATTTGAATAAAAAATCTAACAATCCCCTGAATCGTCAGTACAACTACAATGCCGCAAAATCAACAATTTGTCAAAAGAAACCGAAACCTGGTAACACAAACTAAATCAATTTAAGTACAACACCTTTTGTTTGTCACCAAAAATTACAAAAAATTTTAATATATTATGCCATAATTAGTTCCATTGAATCATCATATTCCATTGGAGGTAACTCATTCAAATCAAATTCATGTACCACCTTATTCCCACCTTCACCCATTATTTCAGACGAACCCAACATCAACAGACCCTGAACCGCTTCCATTATATCACTCGATAATACAATACTACTTTCGGTCTCTGACCATCGATCTTGAGACATTAGTATTAATGTCTGTGCCGCATTTCTTATTTCCTCATCATCCTCCTCCACATCAGCACTCGTCTTTCGCACTTTAGTATTAACTTTTACATGATCATCATCAGCTACAAAATCCGGACAACTTCTTTTGCGACTCTTTATCTCCCACCCGAATAAAGTTTTAAGCGAGATAACATTATGCCCTGCAACAAAGGCTTTCCATCTGTCATCCGTATGAGTCTCCAGGTGAAAATACAACTTTTTTACAGATTCGAAAGTCCCTCGGCAAATACGACACACCGATTTTCCTTCACCGTTTATAAAACCCACATCGAAATCTTTCAGAATTTGTCGATTAACAACTTCTTTCTTTGTATATCGCGGTCGTTTCTTGATTCCCAAAGCAACCAATTTAGAAAGATCCGAATTTTGAAACTCTTTTTTGGATAACTTGAACTCGTTTGCGTTTTTGGGTTTGTGGTCTGTCGTTTTGACAGCATTACGATCATGAATCACCATCTGATTCATGGCTTCAACTCCAGTAGACGAGTTTTTGAGAACTTTATGATCAATTGCACATGATGGTTTTTCTTTAGGACCTGTGAATTTTATACAGATTCTTTTAACAGCAGAATGCGTAGGGTTTAAAGTTTGAGAATTCATGGCTGGTTGTAATTGAATGACTGAATGAATGATTGAATGAAGGAATTACAGAAATTAATTAAACTTGAAGTTAATTTTGTACGTACGAATAAGGTAAGTAGGTTTAGTATATATAGATGAATGAATGAAATAAATTTACTTGTTGCTAAAGGAAGTATTTCTATTACAATCACGATAATTAAACGGGAACTAATGAGAAATTAGGTTAAAATTTAATATATATATATATGGAAACAATTAGTTGTATTTGTCTTACCCTAATGAAAAAAAATGAACGAAGTAAACATGGAAAAAGGAAATAATTAGTAGCACGGTAACTAAATAGGAGAGTAAATTTTAGATATCATGAAGATATTACGGAAACTACCTAAGATTCTGTTCCGTTTGATCACATTTTAATTCCAAATTTATAATTTCCCCGTTTGTTTTCTTTAAATTACATTTACTTATCATGCATTTGATCATTTTAATTATAGATTATTAAATTATCTTCACAACTTATTGTAACTCAGCGTAAAACGAAACTTGATTTGCTCTAAATGATATATATACAATCAGGAAACAATGATGAACAATAGAAGGAACCAATTGTATTATTGGTGAAGATTGCAAAAGATCTTGCGACAATATTCGTAAGAGAACCGTGAAACATGATGGTGGTGACGATCCTATCATTCATACAAAATATGAACGCAATAAGATAGCCTCTACTTCTAATACCATACATTGGACTGATGAAGTCCACAACATTTCGAACATCTTCGATACAAATAGCGAAATTAGTCATGTTGTTGGTCAACATTCGAAGCTCAAAAATGCGTCATCAAATGGTCAAGTAATAGGGGCTAAAAAGTTAACTTACAAAGAAAATTGGTCAAGTTTGGTGAAATTATGAAGAACATGGCCGATGACGAACTACATTCCAACAAGTCGTAGCCATGAGGATAGCCTCATGGAATTTCCGTGGCCTCGGAAATAAGTCAAGAGGTAGCATGGCGAGTGCATTAGCTAACAATTTTCAAACTCAATTTTGATGGTACAAACTAGCTGAGCAAGCATTGCTGGTCATTGTTGGCGACTTGGCGGTTCAAATCACTTAAAAGTATAACAGTTGTTGGTCATTTTAACTCTTTACAATTAGCTGACCGATATGATGTTTGGTATGTTGGTCCACAGTTTTGGTTGGAACACATACAATGGCATACGCTATCCAAATATGAGACTTTGATTGCAACCGTGCTAAGGCGTTAACATGTTTTGGCAACATCAGTACCCATTTATCAGAAGTGCAAGTTTTTCACAATCAACATCTTTTTCAAAGTTTACTGGATTCAACGGTGGAGGTATAATGATTGTTTTAGTTGTAGGATGTAGTGCATCAGAGTGTACTTCGGCACTGACATCGTCACAATTTCAGTATCTAATTGGATCGCATCAGTCATGAGATTTGCAAAGCCTTTTGGCACATCATAGGTTAATCGTTCAAGAGGAAGTTAGGCTTCTTTAGGCCCTTGCAACTGATAATGCTTACTCTGGTGCAGATGCCTTTCGTCTTGTTATGCTCTCAGAATTTGGACTGAACTTTTGTCATGGATTAGAAGCATACGTATGGGAATACAATCCATATTTGTTCACTCATTAGGCTTTCATTATACTTTGCAATTGTTTTTTAAGTTTTAAGGGTCATTGTTTGTTTTATGGGTATTAAAAGCCATATGTATGTGTAAGTGTATTTGGTTTTCTTCATTGGTCTAATGAAGGTTCATTTATTTTTAATAATTTCTCCTTTTTCACTGGAAAAAAAAAAAAAATAAGAACAAGAGAATGAACCAATTGATTGTGTATTGAATTAATCATCAAATGATTACAAGTGCTTGTTAAATACAAAAGAAACAAGAAAAATACCATTACATCACTAAATAAAATGTTCCAGAAAATAAGTGAAAAACTAGCTACTAACTATGACTAAATATGCAAAACTTAGGAAATAAAATGTATCAATTTTGATCAGATCGTGCCCGTCTCTCGATCCAGGAGAGCACTCTCCCTAACCGGGAGCCATCGATGCATACGGGACACCAATCTCCCTAACTGGGACTAACCAACTGAACTCGCTCCCGTATAGGGAGAAACTTCTCCAGAACAGAACAGAGAGATTTGTTTCGAGTGCCCGATTTCCTTATTTGCAAGCCATTTGGTGTTGCTACTTCTACTTGGATTGCACTAATGTTTTAATACATAGCATTATACCTTTTAGTCTTTTTAGTGTTTGTTTGACGTATTGTGTGGTTCTTTATTATTTTATTTTTTTTCAAACAGAATTCTTTTTTCTAAAAGGCTTTTTATATTAATATCACCAAAATGTCCAAATTGGGCTTACAATAAGTCATGAGCAGCCAGCAAGGGCAAGCTGACAACTAAGTTAACAGCACCTTAGTTACAAGGTCACTATACCCCCAACTAATAAACTTATAACAACTAGGGGAATGGAAAATGCTTTAACTGTTGGAGATACGGAGAACTTTAAACAATTAGAGAGAAGATTCCAGGAAACTCACACGAAGCTTCCACGAAGTTGTTAGGAAACTCACATGTATCTTCCACGAAGTTATTAGGAAACTCACATGTAGCTTCCACGAAGTTGTGAGGAAATTCACATGTAGCTTCCACGAAGCTGTCAGGAAACTCACATGTAGCCTCCATGAAGCTGTCAAGAAACTCACATGAAGCTTCAAGGAATTGTTTTTAGCTTACTCCTTAAACCATTCTATAAATAGACCCTCTTGTAACTCATTGTAAACACACCACAAATATTCAGTAAATACATTCTCTAGTTGGTTCGTGGACTAAAGCAATCACAACGATTGCATATAACCACGTTATCTCTTGTGTCGATTTACATTTCTTGCATTTATAATCTTTCGTTCATTAAGTGGGTTAGTAATCTTGTAGAATTACTATCGGTGAATGATCTTGTTGAATCACTTGCGTTGTTTTGGGTCATAATATCCTTATAACTGGTATCAGAGCTCAAGGTTTCGACTTTGGGTACGATGGCGGAAGACGAAAAGTTTAGAATCGACCGATTCGATGGGAGAGACTTTGGCTTTTGGAAGATGCAAATTGAAGATTACTTGTATCAAAAGAAGCTACATCAACCTCTGTTAGAGACCAAGCCCGAAAGCATGAGCGATGCCGATTGGACACTTTTGAATCGTCAAGCTTTGGGTGCGATTCGTCTTTCACTTGCTAAGAACGTTGCATACAACATTGTGAATGAGAAGACGACGTTTGCTTGCTTGAAAGCACTCTCTAACATGTATGAGAAACCTACCGCTTCTAATAAGGTTTTTCTCATGCGACAATTGTTCAATACGAAGATGAAGGAAGGTACGAGTGCAACGGATCATATTAACGAGTTCAACAACATCATATCGAGGTTAGCATCGGTAGATATTGTGTTTGATGATGAGTTAAAGGCACTAATCTTGCTTTCATCATTACCGGAAAGTTGGTCGGGTACGTTTACCGCAGTTAGTAGCTCTACGGGAACTACTAAGCTAGCGTTTGAAGGAATAAGGGATTTGATTCTTGGTGAAGATACTCGTAGGAGAAACTCGGGGGAATCGACATCCGGTTCTTTGTTAAGTACCGACAACCGTGGTAGGAAATTTAATCGCGGTGAGAAGAAGGGTAGAAAGAAGTCTAAGAAGAGGTATCCATCGAAAGATAGAAGTGAAGCTGTTTGTTGGGGTTGCAATCAAAAAGGACACTTTCAAAGGAATTGTAAAAGTGGTCCGGCGAAAGGTGTGAACTTGACCGAGGAAGAAAGTGATGATGCACTTTTATGTAGTGTTGAAAATTCTATGGAGTCTTGGATTTTGGATTCGGGAGCTTCGTTTCATGCTACTCATGTCAAAAGCATGATGAAGAATTTTTGTCCATATCAAGGCAAGGTGAGATTGGCGGACGACAAACAACTCAATATAGAGGGCATTGGAGATGTTGTATTGAAGACTACTCTTGGCTCTAATTGGACCTTGAAAAATGTAAGGTACATTCCTAAATTAAAAAGGAAACTTATTTCGGTTGGTCAATTAGATGATGAAGGTAACGCGGTTACTTTTGAAAACCGCCAATGGAAGGTGGTTAAGGGTAGTTGTGTCGTGGCTCGTGGACATAAAAGGGGAACTCTTTATATGGTTGAAGTGTTTGATGAAGACACGGTGGTTGCTACGGTTAATGTTGAGTCCGAATCAACTCTATGGCACCGAAGACTCGGGCATATGAGTGAGAAGGGTATGATGATGCTTGTTTCGAGTGGGAGAATTCCAGATTTGAAAAAGGTAGAACTTGAATTTTGCGAACCATGTGTATATGGGAAGCAAAAGAAGGTGACTTTTGGGAAATCGGGAAATGCTCCTAAGTTGGAGAAATTGGAGCTTGTTCATACGGATGTGTTTGGTCCAACCAATGTAGAATCACATGGAGGTTCTCGCTATTATGTCACCTTCATTGACGACTCCACTCGAAAGGTATGGGTTTATTTTCTTAAAGCTAAATCTGATGTATTTAATACATTTGTGAAGTGAAAAGCTATGGTAGAAAATGAGACTAATTTGAAAGTCAAGTGCTTGAAGTCGGATAATGGAGGGGAATATGGTAGTCTTGAGTTTAAAGACCATTGTGCAAAGCTCGATATTAGAATGTTGAAAACGGTACCGGAGACACCGCAACACAATGGGGTTGCCGAACGTATGAATCATACGTTAAATGAAAGGGCTAAGAGTATGAGACTACATGCCGGTTTGCCTAAGATGTTTTGGGCAGATGCGGTTAATACGGCGGCTTATTTGATTAACAGGGGACCCTCAACACCGTTGGGTTTCCGAATTCCCGAGAAAGAATGGCAAGGTAAGAAGGTGAGTTATAATCACCTTAGGATCTTTGGGTGTAATGCTTATGTGAAGACCAAATATGCGGATAGAGACAAGCTTGAGGCCAAGTCAAAGAAGTGTACTTTCATAGGTTACGGGTTGGATGAAATGGGTTATCATTGTTGGGATAACGAGGCTAGAAAAGTGATTCGTTCTCGTGATGTTACCTTTGATGAAGATTCGGTTTATGGCAAACCTGAAACGGGGAGTCCTAAACCGGGTCATGTTACTTTTGACGATGTTTCTATTGATGATCTTGCAGGTTCTAGTGGGAGTACGGGTAACAATGAATTGCCAATTGACGGTGAAGCGTCAGAAAATGCTAATGATGGAAATGATTCGGAAAGCGGTGATGATTCCGAACATAGTGCGAGTTCTAGTGATGAGGAGGACACAAATGAAACCGGTCCAATCATTTCGGTTGCTCCTACACTAAGATGCTCGACTAGAGTGCCCAAACCTAATCCTAGGTATTCTCCATCAGCAAACTACTTGCTCTATACTGAGAATGGTGAACCCGAAAGTTACTTTGAGGCAAGGAAGACAAAAGAATCCATACAATGGGAGCTTGCCATGAAAGAAGAGATGGGGTCACTTGAGAAGAATAAAACTTGGTCACTAGTGAAGTTACATCATGATAAAAGGGCGTTGCAAAGTAAATGGGTGTATCGAATCAAGAATGAGTTGGATGGCAAGAAAAGGTACAAGGCTCGTTTAGTGGTTAAAGGCTTTCAACAAAAGAAAGGAGTTAACTACCAAGAGATATTTTCACCGGTGGTGAAGATGACTACTATTCGTTTGGTACTTTCTATGGTTGCATCCGAGGACTTACATCTAGAGCAACTAGATGTGAAGACCGCATTCTTACATGGTAACCTTGATGAAGAGATCTATATGAGGCAACCCGAGGGCTTTGAGGTAAAGGGTAAAGAGAAGTGGGTTTGTAAGCTAAAGAAAAGTTTGTATGGATTGAAGCAAGCACCTCGGCAATGGTACTTGAAGTTTGACGAGTTTATGAAGAAGATTGGTTTCTTAAGATGTGAAGCGGATCACTGTTGCTACTTGAAGAAATTCAAGTCTTCTTACATAATCTTATTAGTGTATGTTGATGACATGTTACTTGCAGGTTCCAACATGTCCGAAATCAACAAGTTGAAAGGATTACTTTCCCATGAGTTCGAGATGAAAGATCTTGGTGGTACTAGGCAAATACTTGGCATGAGTATTGTGCGTGATCGTGTGAAGGGTACTCTATACTTGTCTCAATCCAAATATATTGAGAAAGTTGTAGAGAGGTTTAACATGGAAAATTTAAAGGCTCGTTCTATGCCTTTGGGTAACACGATAAAGCTATCGAAAAGTCAATCACCTAAAACGGAAGAAGAAAAAATGGAGATGGAAAAGGTTCCATATGCATCGGCCGTGGGTAGTGTTATGTATGCCATGGTTTGTACAAGACTCGATATTGCTCACGCAATGGGAGTTGTAAGTCGTTATATGTCTAATCCGGGGAAAGAGCATTGGGAAGCGGTTAAATGGTTACTTCGTTATTTGAAAGGTACTTCTAATATGGGATTGTGCTTCTCTAAAAGCAATGTCATACTTAGAGGTTATGCAAATGCTAATTTGGGTGAATGTGACGATTCGGGGAAAAGCACTACGGGTTATGTTTTCACAATAGGAAAGACGGCGGTTAGTTGGATGTCTCGACTACAAAAGAGTGTTGCTTTATCAACCACTGAAGCCGAATATATGGCTATTGCAAAAGCTTCTAAAGAGCTTGTTTGGTTGAAAAACTTCTTAGGTGAGTTGGGTAAAAGACAAGACTATTGCGTCTTGAATTGTGATAATCAAAGTGCGGTTCATCTTAGAAAGAATCCGGTGTTTCATAGTCGTACGAAACACATCAAGATAAGGTATCATTTTATTCGACAACATATAAATGATGGTACTTTATTATTGGAGAAAATCCTTGGTACGAAGAATCTTGCTGATATGTTTACTAAGGTTGTTACGACAGAGAAATTGAGGTTTTGCATTACCTCAATTGGTCTTCTAATGAATTGATGAGAGAAGACCCCAACTAGAGAATTAGAGAGTTAATGTTTCAATTCTAACAAGTAGTGTTGAAGACCTTGTATCAAAAGTCTGCTCATTCGAAGTATGTGTTGAGTGTGCGTGTCCCAAATGGAGTTTGGCGGTATAATGGTGGTTTAACGTTCTTGGTTAGATCGTTGATATTTTGGGTTGACAAAGGTTGGGTTTGTTCAAAGTCTCCAAGTGGGAGATTGTTGGAGATATGGAGAACTTTAAACAATTAGAGAGAAGATTCCAGGAAACTCACACGAAGCTTCCACGAAGTTGTTAGGAAACTCACATGTATCTTCCACGAAGTTATTAGGAAACTCACATGTAGCTTCCACGAAGTTGTGAGGAAATTCACATGTAGCTTCCACGAAGCTGTCAGGAAACTCACATGTAGCCTCCATGAAGCTGTCAGGAAACTCCCATGAAGCTTCAAGGAATTATTTTTAGCTTACTCCTTAAACCATTCTATAAATAGACCCTCTTGTAACTCATTGTAAACACACCACAAATATTCAGTAAATACATTCTCTAGTTGGTCCGTGGACTAAAGCAATCACAACGATTGCATATAACCATGTTATCTCTTGTGTCGATTTACATTTCTTGAATTTATAATCTTTCGTTCATTAAGTGGGTTAGTAATCTTGTAGAATTACTATCGGTGAGTGATCTTGTTGAATCACTTGCGTTGTTTTGGGTCCTAATATCCTTACATTAACACCCTTCTCCTCAGCTAATCTTGATGCTCTTGGTTGGGGTTCTACTTTCGCTCTTCCAAAAAGTTACTCAACTTTTTCTTTCTGTTCGATATTCAACGGATGAGAGAGAAATTTTGTTGAAACCAAGATGTCTAATAACTCAATTTTATTAAAAACAAAAGACAACCTTAGCAAGGAGTTAGAAGGAGCTTACAACGGCTTCAAAAGTCACCCGTTAACGTTAATTGTGTTATGTTGTTAACCTTAAGTTTTTTTTTTTTAAACGGCTTTAAATTATATAAAAAAACTAGCAAGGAGCTAGGGTATTACAAAGATAAAAGAGGGTTTTGCAATCAAGTATTCCAATTTAAATTAGCTTTCAAATAACGAGAAGAAAGCCAATCGAAAGAAGAAATAACAATATAATCGATAATATGACATTTTTTAAATTTGGAAGGATCAAAGATGGAGCTGTTTCTGAATCGCCATAAAGTCCAAAGCGTCGCGTAGCAAATAACTTCAATGATGGTGCGGTCTGTATGTTTTTGATGAGCAGTTCTAATCCAGTTCCAAAGATCATCCAGAGCATGCCACATAGGAATAGAGACATCAATCCATGAAGCAATGAAAGTCCACACTTGAGTTGCAATATCACATTCAAAGAAAATATGCTGGAGATCTTCAGCATCAGTATTACATGAAGAGCATAAAATGTTTTGCAAAACCACACCCTTCTCTAATAAATTACATTTGTCTGGTAGCCTATTAAGGCTTGCTCGCCAAATAAAAAAATTCACCTTAGAAGGGATGTATTTGCACCACATGGACAGGCTAGGCTCTTGTGCATCACCATTCAACAGTCGACGAAATAGTTTAACCGAAAAAGAGCCATCACCTGAAAGATTACACACCCACGAATCTAAAAAAGAAGTAAACGGAACCTGATTAATTGTTGTAAGAAGAACATCAAATTGTTGTGATTCTGCTCCTGATCGGATAGAACGACGCCAACACCAAAAGTCACCCGTTAACGTTAATTGTGTTATGTTGTTAACCTTAAGTACTTAACAGTCTACTTAATCTATCATTGATTATGCTAAAATGTTGTTATCTTACTTTAAGACTATTTGCATCGGGGGGTAAGTGACCCCGTCACTTGTCTATGTGGACACCAAGTGACTCCACATCCACCCGTATCCATATGTCACTTTACCCGTTTCTTGCCAATGTCACTTTACCCGTTTCATTGTGACACCAAAAGTGACCCATGTCACTTGTTTTCTATTATTTTTTATTATTTTAAAAATAATATTTTTACCCCTTTTTAATAATTAACCCAATTATATTTTAACACATCATCACAATACTCCTAACTAACACCAAAAAGTACCACCACCTAACTTCACTCAAAAAAGGAACACGTCCTACTCATAAAAAAAGTGCAAAAAGACACAAGTGACACCACACACCGTTACGAATAGTCTAAGCGGATAAACAGTGGTGGTTTTACATTTCAAGTTATTCGAATGTACGCAATTAATTGTGTTATGTTGTTACCATTTTTACCAAGGATATGTTAACAATTGATATGCGGAATATATTTGATTGTTTATTGATATGATTGAATTGATAATTTACTGATATGAATGATGAACTAATAAAGAGAGCAAAAAACTTAATGGATTACATTGTGAATATTTTGGTTGGTTTTTACAATGAAAAAGAAACTCTATTTATAGAGCCATCCATAACGGCTATCTAATCTATTTTAGGCTAAGAGCCTTATACAATTCTAGAATTAACATAAATGGGATATGCAGATCTTGCAATATTAGCCGTTGGAGAATGGAGAATAGCTTTCTTGTGATCTTTTATATAAGGAAATGATGACAAGGATATCCTCTGATCCAAAAGTTACTATTCTTGTTCGAGTAACTTTGCCTTTTGCTTTTATTTTCTAATACTCCCCCTCAAGTTGAATAGTGAGATTTTCACAATTCAACTTGCCCAATACATCGTTGAGGAGTCGTCCGTTGACTAGTCAATCACGAGCTAGTCTTCGATTCCCGACTTGAACTTCTTTGATTTGCCTCGATCATCAAGCTCCCGACATGAACCTAGTTCAATCTTGAACCTTTACTAGTTCGCCAAGGAGTATTTAGCTTCTAGACATGAACCCAATCCAACTTGGACCTTTATTGGTTCGCCTAGGAAGATTTAGATTCCAAACATGAACCCTTTGGTTCGCTTGAATTATTTAAGTTTTCTTTTCCTGACATGAACCCAGTTCAACGTAAACCTTGTTTGGTTCGCCAGATGTATTTAAGTTTCCCGACATGAACCAAACTCCACTTGAACCTTGTTTGGTTCGCCCGACATAAACCCAGTTCAATCTTGAACCTTGTTTGGCTTGCCTGACATGAACCCGGTTCAACTTTAGCCTTGTTTGGTTCGCCCGGAGTGTCTTGCTTTATTCTGTTAGATGCTTCGTTAATCAACTCACGGTGACGCTAGAATCAATCTCCCCCTCACCCGTGTGTTGGATATGTACCGGAAATATCATAAAATCAAGGATTAGTTAAATCGTAATCATATTTCATTTTTACCAACCCACGATGATATTTAGAATTAAACTCCCCTCACGTGTGCTTTTGGGGAAATACACCAACCCAAAATGGGACACCCCCCTTTTTTTTACGTGAACAACTTAGAAACCACACAAACTACTTTTTTTTCAACAAAATATGCGGCCATTCTTTCTTTTTCGAAAATAAAAACAACAGTTTTCAATCAATTGCCCATAAAGAGAGTCCACCCCACTCCTTTTCTTCTTGTTTTCTCGTGGGAGCATACCTTAGCTAAAAAAAATCAGTGGATCTTTTAAAGGAGAGTTAAAAGGAAAAATTGTCCATTTATTTTAAAATAATTTCTTTTTATTCCTTAAAAAAAGAGTAGAAAATGGACTAGAAAAACAATGATCAAATTGTCTCGGTAGGATACAATGAGGGAAGATTTTGTTTTGTAAATTAGTAAAGAGAATCTTTGACTATTCTTTGTTCTTTTTGACATCACAGAAAAGTTTGTAAATCAATAAAACTAATTTTTTTTTTTTTATATATGAAAAATAATTTGAAATACAGAGTAAAAATTTGTCCATTTAAAAATAATTTTGTGATCCTGACTATTCAACATCACCAAGGAATATCCGACCATCTTTTTAACTTTATACGGAGTAATATTTTATTTAACTTTTGACTCCCTTTTTTTTTTTTTTACATGATGGAGTCTTTTAACAAGCGTAACAAAGCAAGGGGTTTATCATCATTCCAACCTTTTCTTCCCTCGGTATCTTTCATCCCAAACCCACTTCTCCATCGATGATTTACAGTATGGTTCAATTAAACAAAAAAGGTACTGAGTTAAACACTGATCGATTGTTTTAATTCAGGGTTGTGATTCAGGGTTTGAGGGTTTTTCCCTCACCCATTTGGCCGATTGAATCATAATTTTTAAACAAAGAGATCAGTTGTAAAGGGGTTAAACAAGGGTTTATATTTTTTTCATCCCAACCTTCTCCTCCCTAAAATCAGTCATGACTAAATTAGGGTTTGATTCAAACCCTAACCCTTTACTTTCTATCGACGATTTTCTAGATGAATACGAAATTAAAGGAACAAGTTTTGAGAAGAGAAGGGGTTGAGGTGTTAACCCCAAACCCTTTACCTGATTGCAGATTTTCGAAGCATTAAATTGAAGCATTTGTAATGTCGTTGCGGGTAGCTTCATGGTTGCCGCCGACCACCGCTGTTGCTCCCTTCGCTGCCGTTCAGGTTTTTTGATTTCTTTTCTCTTTTCGGTGCCAGGTAACCGCCTGTGGTCGCCGTTAACTATTGATGGTTGGTGGTGGCCACCGTTGTTGGTAGCCTCTTGGTTACCGACGGCTGCAAACCCACTCCCCTTTTTTTGTTCTAAAGCCGAAATCTAATCACCATGGTAACCCCAACTAATCTTTGTTGTTTGGTTGCCGTTTGATTTTGCTGAGGCTTAATCTGAGCTACCGTCATTTTTGACATGGTAGTTTGATTTTGATGATTCTGAGTTCTCTATGCCCTCTCGTGTGACAGTCATTCATTTGACCTTGTCCTAAGAGTTCATTGGCAGAAAACTTTAAAAAAAAAAAACATTAAGCTACCGTCATTTGACATGGCCGCTTAATTTCGGTAAATGATTGAAGCTAAATACGAGTGTCTTGATCCAAGATCAACACCGTTAGCTTTGATACCATGTTAACAATTGATATGCGGAATATATTTGATTGTTTATTGATATGATTGAATTGATAATTTACTGATATGAATGATGAACTAATAAAGAGAGCAAAAAGCTTAATGGATAACATTGTGAATATTTTGGTTGGTTTTTACAATGAAAAAGAAACTCTATTTATAGAGCCATCCATAACGGCTATCTAATCTATTTTAGGCTAAGAGCCTTATACAATTCTAGAATTAACATAAATGGGATATGCAGATCTTGCAATATTAGCCGTTGGAGAATGGAGAATAGCTTTCTTGTGATCTTTTATATAAGGAAATGATGACAAGGATATCCTCTGATCCAAAAGTTACTATTCTTGTCCGAGTAACTTTGCCTTTTGCTTTTATTTTCTAACAGGATATGAAGTCAAGTCAAGTCAAAATTTATTTACCTAACAGCAGTATAAAATCTGGAGTGCAGAATTATTTGAACATTGAAAACATAGAAGAAAACTTATTACACAAACGATTCATTTATTATACCAATTTCACAACAATATTTCTTTACAAAGGGGTGTTGAATTCTGCATTTTTACAAATTAAAGGGGTGTTGAATTCTGCACTGATATTTATTCATAATGCCAACAAGTTAACTTAAAAGATACTTAGCTAAATTGCCATTTTGACAGTTCAATAAAATGCCTAGAAACCATCTAAACTAACTTTTTTATTCATCATAAAACATCATAAAACAAGATTATCATATAATCAAACAGATCTATTGAAAATGCCACATCAAATAAATGATCATGTAGTTACATCATGATATTAACAATAATTTCTAAATGAATTTGAATGAAAAAAAAAAAATCTAACAATAAACAACACCCTAAATTCGTCAGTATAACTACAATGCTGTAGAGAAACAATGATTTTTCCAAAGAATCCGAAACTTGGTAACACAAACAAAATCAGTACAACAACACTGCCTGTTGTTTGTCACCAAAAAGTTACAAACTTTCTTGTAATAATGTTATGCTATCATAATAAGTCCCATTGAATCATCATATTCCATTGGAGGTAACTCATTCAAATCAAATTCATGAACCACCTTACTCCCACCTTCACCACCCATTATTTCAGACGAACCCAACATCAACAGACCCTGAACCGCTTCCATTATATCACTCGATAATACAATACTACTTTCGGTCTCTGACCATCGATCTTGAGACATTAGTATTAATGTCTGTGCCGCATTTCTTATTTCCTCATCATCCATCACATCAGCACTCGTCTTTCTCACTTTAGTATTAACTTTTACATTATCAACATCAGCTATGTAACCCGGACAACTTCTTTTGCGACTCTTAAACTCCCACCCGAATAAACTTTTAGGCGTCACAGTTACGCCCTGCAACGAACGCCTCCCATCTGTCAGCCGTATGAGTCTCCAGATGAGAATAAAGCTCTTTTACCGATTCAAAAGTCCCTCGGCATATACGACACACCGATTTGCCTTCACCGTTTATAAAACCCACACCGAAATCTTTCATAACTTGTCGATTAACAACTTCTTTCTTCGTATATCGCGGTCGTTTCTTGATTCCCAAAGCAACCAATTTAGAAAGATCCGATTTTTGAAACTCTTTGTTGGATAACTTGAACTTGTTTGCGTTTTTGGGTTTGTGGTTTGTCGTTTTGACAGCATTATGATCATAAATCACCATCTGATTCGTGGCTTCAACTCCAGTATATGAGTTTTGAATAACTTTATGATCAATTGTAGATGGATTTTGTTTCGGACCTATGAACTTTATACAGATCCTTTTAGAAGAGTGTGTAGGGCTAGAAGATTGAGATTTCATGGCTGTTTGTAAATTGATGAATGAACGAATTACAGAAGGAATTATCACTAAAATGCCCATTTTTTCTCCCGTATTTGACTCGGAGCCCATAAAAATAAAAATTTGACAATTTGCCCTCGCAAGACGCAAGGACGCAAGGTGCTCTTTGCGACCTTGCTCCCCGGTGGACGCAAGGACGCAAGGTGCCTCTTGCTCCCTTGCTTCCCGGGGACGCAAGGACGCAAGGTGCCTCTTGCGACCTTGCTTCCCGGGGACGCAAGGACGCAAGGTGCGTCTTGCTCCTCCCTGATGTCATAATCAATGTTTTCTTTCAGACATTTTATCAAACACCTTACGTGCATATCTTTGTTTTGCTCTAAAAAATCGGCAAAATGATTATGTAAAACCCTTTAATTGTGATGACAAACGGAATCTTTATGGTAACTGAAAGCAAGATAAGTAGTTACATGAATGTTTCAATACAACAAAGCTTAAAGAAGAAGCTTTGCACTGTAAACACTAAAAAGAAAAATAATACTAAACAAATAAAAAATAAAATAAATTACATCTTTGAGTTCAAGATCAAAGCGGGTATCTGGCCTGTCTGAACCGTATCGACTCATTGCTTCAGCGTAAGTAAGCCTTGGGAAAGGGTTTTACATAATCAAAAATGACGTAAGGTGTTTGTAATAGTTTGTCATCACAATTAAAGGGTTTTACATAATCATTTTGCTGATTTTTTTAGAGCAAAACAAAGATATGCACGTAAGGTGTTTGATGAAATGTCTGAAAGAAAACATTGATTATGACATCAGGGAGGAGCAAGACGCACCTTGCGTCCTTGCGTCCCCGGGAAGCAAGGTCGCAAGAGGCACCTTGCGTCCCCGGAAAGCAAGGGAGCAAGAGGCACCTTGCGTCCACCGGGGAGCAAGGTCGCAAAGAGCACCTTGCGTCCTTGCGTCTTGCGCGGGCAAATTGTCAAATTTTTATTTTTATGGGCTCTGAGTCAAATATGGGAGAAAAAATGGACATTTCAGTGATAATCCCATTACAGAAACTTGAAATTGATTTCTACGAATGAATAAGGTAAGTATGGGTTAGTATATATAGATGAACGAATGAAGGGATTACAGAAAGAAATAAAATTACTTGAAGTCAATTTTGTGCGTACGAACAAGGTAAAAATGGTTTAGTGTATATATAGATGAATGAAAGAAATAAAATTACTTGTCGCTAAAGGAAGTAGGGTTGTATTTCTATTACAATCACAATAATTAAGCGGACTAATGGGAAATTAGGCTAAGGGTGCGTTTGATAAAACTGAATGATTTAGCGCTGAATGGTTCTTAATCTGAATGGTTCAGAGTCTCTGAATGAATTTAGTTCTGAATGACAATAAGCTGTTTGATAATCATTTTGAATAAACAATATGAATCAATTAAATCAACTTGTTTTCGTTTAACATTAACAAAAACTTCAATATACTTATTTGATAAGTGTTCTGGATACGATTAAGAAAAATATTACATAAAATTTAGCCTCTTAATGGTTAAGAAAGTGTTTTGACTCTGAATGGTTCAGCAC
This sequence comes from Rutidosis leptorrhynchoides, assembly GCF_046630445.1. Lineage (NCBI taxonomy): Eukaryota > Viridiplantae > Streptophyta > Magnoliopsida > Asterales > Asteraceae > Rutidosis > Rutidosis leptorrhynchoides. The sequence continues at coordinate 57,371,046 of NC_092338.1, read as the reverse complement.
TGAATACTGAACCATTCAGCACCATATCTCATTCAGAGGTCAGAAACAAACGCACTGAATGCTGAATGGTTCAGCATTCAGTGCTGAACCATTCCATTAAGAGGTAAACAAACGCACTCTAAGAATCTAATATATGGAAACAAATTTACCCTAACGAAAAAAAGATAAAGGAAGTAACATGGAAAACGGAAATAATTAGTAGTAAACGTTGATTCAAATGAACTTATGTTTGATGCAAATAAGAGAAAATTAATTAGCAGTAACTTGGATACTACGTAGATTTTGATCCGTTGGATCAGTTTTTAATTCCTAATTTATAATTCCCACCATTTATTTTTCTTGAAATGACAATTTTTTTTTTTTTTTTTTGCAAAAAAACAGGAATGTAATATATTAAGACATTTCTCGAAAAAGTGAAAGTCAATTAGCACATGAGGGAGGTGAAATAGATTTACATACAAACATTCATTCAACTTTGACACATTAAACAAAAAAAAGCACTAAATTCATTACAAGCGATACATTGAAACCCCAAAAAAATAGTGGTGAGCATGGTGCGGGTTGGGGCGGTTTGAGGCCAAAATTACATCCATAATCATTATTGTGGTTAAATAGTTTCTTTAACCATTAAGTTCGGTTAAAAACGGTTTAGTTAATTTGGTTAAATTGATTAACGATTATTTATAAAACGATTAATTTGGTTAATCATTTACGAAAAAATAATAATTTAATAAGTTTGTTTCTATACTACATAAAATAACATTTTAATATGAGACAAGGTTATAATCGCACTCTGTGGGTCGGTTATGAAAATAATAGGTACCCGCACCGAATTAACTGCACCCGCACCATTTAGTATTCTATATATGATCATTTATATGAAAGATGATCAACATGCTAAAAAATTAAACCTTGTAGATCAATGTGTAACATTATTTTGATTTATTTGTTAGCGATGAGGGCGATGTTATTATGTAACGACCCAACCCTCGTTATACCAAAATACGACCCTAAAAAAAAATTTCTGTTTCAATACATCTGGACGGCGTCCAGATCTGAAGGCCTGGACGGCGTCCCAATGATCTACCAGGGACTGATCACCGTGCTCATCTTACATGAGCGGAAAACCCGCTTCCCGCCACTTTCAAACGTAACCCTTTTTACAACATGTCAATATAGATTAAACTAAGAGATTTTCACAATAAAATCGAGTTTTACAACTTCGGGCCCACATCGACCGTTTTACGAGTTTCGTTCAAAATACAAGTTTCGACCGTACGAGTTTAATTTCTAAACTACACTAGAGCATGGTTTTTGGGGTTAAACTACCCACATCTTGGCCAAACTTCAAAAGCTAAACATCACAAATGCGTCCCCTATCAAAACAAAGCGGGAGGCCACTAATCCAACCGAACACCCTTACCCTTGTCCACGCCGGAACCTAAAAAGAGTAAACAACGAGATGGTAAGCATGACGCTTAGTGAATACAATAATTATACATATACATATATCACTTACTTACTTGCAATCACTTACAACATTTTCGCATACATACTAGCAATATAATTAGCATACCATCAAAAAGTATAACGCCAAGACTCCGATATCACAAGCTAGTATATCAATAGCATATAACACAAACAATATAATATGCTATGCACAATACACGACATTGATGTTCACAACATCCATTAGTACTCAAATCCCAGGCTAGCCCTACGAATGGTATCGTCAACATCGAACTTAAACTCCATCTGTCCCAATTAATGTGGTATCGTCAACATCGAACTTTAAACCCACACATGAGGTATCGTCTACATCGAACTTCAACCCCTCATCAAAATCACTACAATAGCGGTATGGCATCATCGACATCGAACTTTAACTCCATACATGAGGTATCGTCAACAACGAACTTTAAACCCTCATCCAACAAACAATAATGGTATGGCATCGTCAACATCGAACTTTAAATCCATACCCCACAAGCAAATAAATCATATACATACATATATAATTATTCCACTCACCTTAACGTCTTCGGTGAGATGATCAAGCTTGCAACCTTCAACGCGACGTACCTAGATATATGATGCATATAATCAATCACACAATCGAGTTGGTCAACCAACTCACTCGTCATCCTAGTATCGTTTTGACCCGTAGTGCAATTTCGACCCATTTGCACTCTTAATCATGATATTAGGTCGACTTCGCCAAAACCCTAACACTAACAAGTTTTGGGTCTTAACTCATTCATTAACACAAGGTTATCGCATTTTCACACACATTTAGACAACTTAGGTCATCAAAGACCCTTTTGACCCATCTCAAGGTCCACACACCCATTTGGTCACCAATTGCCCAAATAACACCCACTTACATCACATCTAGGTGTGCTAGTAGTTACCTAACCAATTTAAAACTCATAAACACCAATTTACACTTTGAAACCCTAGGTTAGTCCCTATTGAGTCTTCATGACTCAATCTTACCCAAGAGCACCCAAAATCACCAAATATGGGTTTTAGGTTCAACTATAACCCAAACCCTAACCCTTAAACAACTTAGAATAAGGAAATTAGGTTTATGACTTACCACTACTATCACAACGTAGCTAGAAAGTAGATGAATAACTTTAAAACACGCACTTTGGCCCGAAACTAGCTTCTTCCTCTTTGGATTGAGCTTTCTCACACTAGAACTCTTCTCTCTCTATTGAATTGGAAGAGGTGTGGTTGTTGGAAATGGAGTAAATGGTGCTCCAAAACTGAATCTAGGGCCTTAAATTCGTCTACAAAGTGAAATTACCAAAATACCCATTTGTAATGTCTAAAACAAGATAGCTGGCCCGCCAGTTAATCTGGACGGCGTCCAAATTGCTGGACGGTGTCCAGTCCTTCACACTTGGACGGCGTCCCATACAACTGCAAAGACAGGCTCTTACAACTCTCCCCCACTTGAACCGGATTGCGTCCTCGCAATTCAGGCCGCATGACAAGCAGGAAGATACACTAAAACAAACTCTTCAGGCTCCCAAGTAAACTCAGAACCTATACTGCGACGCCATTGAACTTTAAAAGTTCTCACCTCTTTATTCCTCAATTTTTTCACCTTTTCATCGAGTATAGCAATTGGTTCCTCAATATACTCTAACTTGTTGTTTAGCTCAATCTCGTCTAATGACACCCATAAAGAATCATCCGCAAGACACTTACGGAGATGGGAAATATGAAATGTATTATGGATCCCCGCAAGCTCTCCGGGTAATTCCAAGAGATACGCAACTTCACCAACACGAGCTAAAATCTTAAATGGCCCAATAAACCGAGGAGCTAACTTTCCTCATTTTTGAAACCGAATAATACCCTTCCATGGCGAAACCTTAAGCATCACCATGTCCCCCTCTTGGAATTCAATCATTCGCCTACGTTTGTCGGCATACGACTTTTGTCTATCTTGAGCCGCTTTCAAATGAGTCCGAATCATCTCAATTTTACTATTCTTCTCTAAAACCAAATCGGTACTCCCGATTTCTCTTTGACCCACTTCACCCCAACAAATTGGAGTTCAACACCTACGCCCATAAAGCATCTCATAAGGTGGCATCCCGATACTAGTATGATAACTATTATTGTACGAGAATTTCACCAACGGTAAGTGCTCATCCCAACTTCCGCCGAAATCAATAATACATGCCCGTAACATATCCTCCAATGTTTGATTCGTACGTTCGGTTTGACCGTCTGTTTTAGGATGATACGCCGTGCTCAATTTCAATTGTGTACCCATATCTTCATGAAACTTTTCCCAAAACCGAGATGTGAAACAGGTATCTCGATTCAAAATAATAGATATAGGAACTCCGTGTCTCGCTATCACCTCCTTGATAAACAACTTAGACAAAGCCTCCAATGATATCGCTTCTCGGATGGGAAGAAACAAGGCACTTTTCGTCAATCGATCAACTATTACCCAAATCGAATCAAATTGGGTTCTCACCGTCTTTGGTAACTTTGTGGTGAAATCCATGGTAATGTGCTCCCATTTCCATTTCGGGATTTCTAACGGTTGTAACTTACCATACGGCTTTTGGTGCTCGGCCTTAACTTGCAAACACGTAACGCATTGCTCAACATACTTTACAACATCACGTTTCATGCCCGGCCACCAATACTCTTTCTTCAAATCATAATACATTTTCGTCGCGTCCGGATGAATGGAATACTTTGACTTATGTGCCTCATCAAGTGGCACTCGTCGGAAATCTCCCATTCCAGGCACCCACACCCGTCCTTGAAAGGACAACAAACCATGCGGGCCTAAGGTAATAAACTCCGTTTGGCCCACGATCCGTTCTTCGTGCTTGTTATTAAAAAAAAGCTTCAATTTGAATCTCACCAAGCTTTACGAGAAAATCGTTAGTAATAATCATGCGTAACGATCCCACTCGTATCGCCGGATGTTGACTCTTTCGAATTAACGCATCCACAACCACATTCGCCTTCCCCGGATGATATAAGATTTCACAATCATAGTCCTTCACCACATCCATCCATCTACGTTGACGATAATTCAAATCTCTTTGATCAAAAAGGTGTTTTAAGCTCTTGTGATCCGAATAAATCGTACACTTGACACCGTACAAATAATGGCGCCAAATTTGCAACGCATGAACTACCACCGCCAATTCAAGATCGTGAGTCTGGTATCTCGTTTCGTGTTCCTTTAATTATCGAGAGGCATAAGCGATGACTTTACCTCGTTGCATTAGAACGCACCCGATCCCACTTAAGGAAGCATCACAATAAACCGTCATGTCTTCTACCCCTTCCGGCAACACTAAAACCGGAGCTTGACATAACTTCTCCTTTAACAATTGAAATGCAATTTCTTGCTCGTTCTCTCAATTAAATCTCGTGTTCTTTCTCGTTAACTTCATCAATGGAGAAGCGATTTTTGAGAAGTCTTGGATAAACCGACGATAATAACCGGCCAATCCGAGGAAACTTCGAATTTCCGTAGGAGTAGTCGGTCGTCCCCAACTCTTCACCATCTCAATCTTTCTCGGGTCTACTTGAATCCCTTCTTTGTTCACAATATGACCAAGGAATTGAACTTCCCTTAGCCAAAATTCACATTTGGAGAACTTAGCATACAACTTCTCCTTCCGCAACGTTTTCAACACACCATGCAAATGGTGTTCATGTTCCTTCATACTCTTCGAATAGACAAGTATGTCGTCAATGAACACTATCACCGACTTGTCCAACATGGGTTGGCATACTCGGTTCATAAGATCCATGAATGCCGCCGGTGCATTTGTAAGGCCGAAAGGCATAACTACAAACTCATAATGCCTGTAACGCGTTCGGAAAGCCGTTTTCTCAATATCTTCCTCACGGACCCGCATTTGGTGATAGCCGGACCGTAAGTCAATTTTAGAAAAATACGTTGCACCTTGGAGTTGGTCAAACAAATCGTCAATCTGAGGCAATGGATAACGATTCTTTATCGTCACTTTGTTCAACTCCCTATAATCGATGCACATCCGCATACTACCATCCTTCTTCTTCACGAATAAAATCGGAGCGCCCCATGGTGAAGCACTCGGTCGAATAAAACCCTTTTCAAGCAACTCTTGGGTTTGATTTAACAACTCTTGAGTTTCCGTTGGTGCTAAACGATAAGGAGTTTTAGCAATGGGAGTAGCCCCCGGAACCAACTCAATGCGGAATTCGACTTGTCTTTTCACCGGAACACCCGGTAACTCATCCGAAAAAACGTCTTCAAACTCATTAACTACCGGAATTTCACGAATGGATAGTGGCTCTTCACGAGTATCAACTACATGAGCAAGAAAAGCCATGCCACCACTACTAAGAAAATGACGTGCCCGTGTAATAGTGCATAAAGGCACAAGTCTTCTTCGCTTATCAGCATGAATGATTAACTCTCCCCCACTTGGGGTCTTCACACGAATGAACTTTTCGTGGCATGCAATATCGGCTCTATAACGATCGAGCCAATCTATGCCCACAACAATATCAAACTCGCCCAAAGTGATCGGAATAAGATCGATTTTGAACGTTTCGATACCAAACACAATATTACAGTCTTTACAAACATCAACCCTTAGCACCGTCTTGCCATCCGCTATTTCGACTTCTACCGGACGACTTAACTTAGCTAATGGTTTATTAAGTTTAGGCACAAATCTTGGAGAAACAAACGATAAATTAGCACCACTATCAAATAGGATCCTTGCCGGATTAGAGTTAACCATGAAAGTACCTGAGACAACTTCGTTTGATTGCTTGGCTTCGTCATTAGTCATCAAATAATTTCGCCCTCTAGTCGTACCCACCGCCTTCTCTAACCGTTTAACATTGTCGGTGTTCAAGTCGGGACACTCCGACTTTCGGTGCCCTTCCTTGTTGCAATTAAAACAAGTGAGCTTGCTTGTCGAAGAAGGCTTTGTACAATCTCGGGCCAAATGACCCCGTACCCCACAATTGTAGCAAGTAGGGACAAAACTTCCAAAACCACCCTTCTTCACACTATTCGCACTCTCGAAACTCTTCTTGTTTGAAAAATTTGAATGACTCGAACCTTCAAATTTTCTCTTAGAGAAAGAGAAATCGCTTTGCTTTGGAACTTTCGGTTCGAAGCCCCAGGCTAACTCAAACAATTCTTCAAAAGACTTAGCCATTCCCCGACTAATCTTACGCTTTAACTCGTCGCTTAGTGTACGATAAAAATCTAGCATCAACTTGTGATCATCGCCAACATACTCCGGGCAAAAATGAGTCTTTGCGAAAAAGGTCGACTTGAGAGTAACCAAGTCCATTGAACCTTGTCGCAAATTGTGCAACTCGTCCCAGATTTTATCAAGGTCGGAAGGAGTTCGGTATTCTTTGAAAAATTCCTTTTTAAACTCTTCCCACGTTAAGCCCATGCATTGCTCTTCACCATAAAACTAAATTTTATCGTCCCACCACAACTTGGCCTCTTCACGTAACATGCTAGAACCATACCTCGTCTTCTTCTCGGGAGGACACTCCGCGGTACGGAAGGCCCCCTCAATGTCGGAAATCCAACATGTGCTCTTCAATGGATCCCTCACCCCATTAAACATAGGAGGTTGAGCATCCTTGAAGTTTTTGTAATGGAAGTCTCGCCTTCCATAACCACCATTTCCATCACCACCTTCGCCCCGAGGATAAATATTTCTAGCTTCTAATACCTCTTCAATCGCGGCATTCATTCGCTCATTAATTAGCTCGGTCACTTGCCCATCCACCGACTCTTGAAAAACCTTTCGGACATCATCAAGAAATTCCGCTCTTTGCTTTTTAACGATGGCCTCAACTTTGGCCGTGAATTCGGAGTCCTCGCTCGGGCCTCCAGTTTCGTTATCATGACCATTTCTCATCTTAATTCTACAAAACGGAATAGGTTAAGCAATGGAACAAACGAGAACGACATACATATATATCACACCGCCCCATATTACTTGACATTCGTCGTACATTGGCGACCTGACAAAATCGTCATTGACGGCGCCGTCTACTTAGGTCCCGTTACGTGGTCATAAGTCTTTAAAACAACATTTGACCAAAAGTATGTCACATTCATTTCAAAAGTAAAGATGTTTCAAGGTTTACAAAGTAGTTCGACAACTAGTTACATAACAAAGTTTAAAGTACAATTGAAACATATGCGACACAATTTGAAAGTAGCCAAAAGACGCTCCACGTATGCATGTATACTCGACATCCAAGCAAGTATCAAAAGTAATGAGCGGAAGCATGTATCACAAAACGTTCAAGGACCTGAGAAAAACATAGAAATCTGTCAACGAAAACGTTGGTGAAATCATAGGTTTAAGTATGTAAGTACAAGTGAACCACAAGATTTGTAACATTGATATAATAGTAATACATTCCAAAAGTTAATATTCACGAGCACCCAATTATCAATGCTTAACTTTCCTTCCATAGAACCTCATCACAATAGTGTTAGAACATACACTGTTTCTCGAAAATATATTCCATTCGTAAACGGTAGCGAACCGTTTGAATGAGGGTTTGTCAAACCCATATGGATCCATACAACATAAGTTCTCGCTTACACCCGGCAAGTGTAACTAATGATAATCAAATTGAGGATTTTGTTCTAAACTCGTATGTAGAATGTTTGTTTTCCTGTACTTGTGTTCACTTAGTAAAAGAAACGTTTATGTTTTCTCATCCCAAATGTAAGTTCAAAAAGAGTAAAAGTGGGACTATGATCTCACCTTGAGTGCACGAGTAAAGAGTACTTCAACAAGTAAACGTGTGCAAAGAACAAAGCTAGTCTTGACCTAAACAAATAGGTCGTATCAATAACGGTAAACACGATAGGTCAAAGTGCTTAATTAGTCCTATGGCTCGTTACGACTCGATCATTATAGCATGTAAATCAAATTATCAAGTTTCATGCAAGGTACAAGTATAAAAGCATGTTAGAATGATTGCATAAGTATTTGGTTAAGTTTGATTAAAAGTCAACTTTGGTCGGGTCAAAGTCAACGAAAAAGTCAACACGTTCGGGTCGGGTCCCGAACTATTTTTCTGAGGTTTTTATTCATATATAAGCATGTTAGAATAAGTTACATGTGAATCGGAGGTGCGTAGTATAGCAAACATTTTTCGAATTTTGACCATGTAGGTCAGAACTCAAACACGGCAAATGCCGCGCCGCGACCAAAGAGGGCCGCGCCGCGACACTTAACGTGGTCTGGTGCCTGGTCAGTTTCAATTGTCTAAGTCCAAATCCAAACCTCATTTTAACACAAAACACAAACCGTAAACTCTTACGACACGTATCTTATATCGTTGGAAAGGTAATTTGACAAGGAACACAACTAAATACGTTTCATCAATCAAAAACATCATTTGCAAATATCGAGTTTCCAAATTAAATGATCAATTAATGCTCATCATTAATGCTTCAATTTCATAAATGCACAATTATGATTCGGGAATCAAATGCACACATGTGATACGTCATTTCGTAGATAATTATGCATACAATGCAACTAAACACTTACCAACAACAATTCATGGCATTCAATGCATCAAATGCTCACATTTAGTTCTATCAAACCCTAACCAACATCACCAAAATCAATAATCAAGTTTATGAAGTTTTCTAAAACAACCTACACATCCAATTGAAGCTAGTGATGCTAGTAACACAATTAAAACATGCACTTATAACATTTAACAACATTCAAGCAAACAAATCACCAAATCAAACACACTAAAGTTCAAGTTCATGCTAGTTGCTTAAAATAACGAGATCGAACATATAAATAATATATTCATGTTAGACTTGAGCCATAGACACTAATTAACACTTTTACAAGTAAAAATCATCAAGAACACAAAATCTAGTAATTTTAGAAAGTTACCCAAATGCAATAAAGTTGGTATGGATTCGAAAAGGAAGATGCAAGGATTCCGAATACGTAATTTGTTTGGATTGGTGCTTGCTCGATTTGATTTAGATGATGAATCTTTGGATTGGTGTTTGAGAGAATTTGGTGAAAGTATTAAAGAAAAAGGAAAATGAAAATGGAAAAAGAAAGGAGGTGGGTGTGACTAGTCCATCTAGTCACATCTTTGTTCAATTGGCAAAACTAGTCCCTCGAGTTCGGTTGCGGGTGCGTGAATTACCTAAACGAGATAATTTAAACGCGTATCAACGGAAAGTGTTATAATTATATAACGGACTTTAGAATAAGTAAACGGAAAAAGGCGGGATGTTACATTACCTACTCCTTAAAAGAAATTTCGTCCCGAAATTTAAGTAGGCGTAGTAGTCGTTGTTTCTTCCTTGGGATTTTGCTTTTCCGAATTCGCGAATAGATGAGGATACTTCCTTTGCATTTGATCTTGTCTTTCCCAAGTAAACTTGGGTCACCTTTTGGCGTTCCAACGGACATTGACAATTGGAATTTGGCTTTGTTTTAACGTTTTGATGGAGGTGTCCACAATTTCAACCGGTTCCTCCACGAAATGAAGTTTGTCATCAATGGTAAGCTCCTCGAGAGGGATGATGATATCGGGTTCAGCAAGGCACTTTTTCAAGTTGGATACATGGAAAGTAGGATGAACGAAGCTCAATTGAGGCGGAAGATCTAAACGATAAGCAACGGTTCCAACACGCTCCAAGATTTCGAAAGGACCAATATACCGCGAATTTAGCTTCTCGCGTTTCCCGAAACGAATTACACCTTTCCAAGGCGCGACTTTTAACATTACGCGGTCACCGACTTGAAATTCAAGGTCGTTGCGCCGTTTGTCGGTATAGCTCTTTTGACGACTTCGGGCCGTTCTAAGCCTGTCTCGGATTTGAACAATCTTCTCGGTTGTTTCATGAATGAGTTCGGGTCCGGTGATTTGTGTGTCGCCTACTTCGGCCCAACAAAGAGGTGAACGACATTTTTGGCCATATAAAGCTTCGAATGGTGCGGTGTTAATACTCGCGTGATAACTATTGTTGTAGGAGAATTCGGCGAGAGGCAAGTGCTTATCCTAAGCTTTTCCAAAGTCGACAACGCAAGCTCATAGCATGTCTTCCAAGGTTTGAATTGTGCGTTCGCTTTGTCCGTCGGTTTGTGGATGATATGCGATGCTCATGTCTAAACGCGTCCCCAACGCTTCTTGTAAGGTACGCCAAAATCTAGAAACAAAACGGCCATCCCGGTCGGAGATAATCGATAAGGGTACACTGTGTCGGGCTACGATTTCTTTAATGTAAAGTTGTGCGAGTTTCTCCATGTTGTCGGTTTCCTTCATGGCTAGGAAGTGCGCGAATTTGGTGAGACGGTCAACAATAACACAAATAGTATCATAACCGCCAACCGTCTTTGGTATTTTGGTGATAAAATCCATCGTTATCCTTTCCTACTTCCATTGCGGGATTTCGGGTTGTTGAAGCAGTCCAGACGGTCTTTGATGTTCGGCTTTGACTTTGGAGCAAGTTAAGCACTTTTCAACATAAGTAGCAACGTCCTTTTTAATGTTCGGCCACCAATATTGTTCTTTGAGGTCATGGTACATCTTATTGGCATCGGGGTGAATCTAATATCTTGCTTATGGGCTTCGTCTAAAATAAGGCTTCGCAAATCCCCATAACTAGGCACCCAAATTCTTCCGGCGAAATATCGGAGTCCGGTTCCTTTAACTTCGAATCGAGAGGTGAGGACGTTCAAGTGTTCGAGAGAGATGTTTTCATCTTTGAGAGCCTCGTCTTGGGCTACACGAATTTGACTATTGAGGTTGGTGTGAATGGTGATGTTTAAAGCTCGGACACGAAGAGGCACCGCTCTTTCCTTTCGACTTAAGGTATCGGCTACTACGTTTGCCTTCCCGGGATGATAATGAAGCTCACAATCATAATCGTTTAAAGTTTCAATACATCGTCGTTGTCTCATGTTTAGTTGCTTTTGATCGAAAATGTGTTGAAGGCTTTTGTGATCGGTGAAGATAGTACTCTTGGTTCCATAAAGATAGTGTCTCCACATTTTAAGTGCGAAGAAAACGTCTCCGAGTTCCAGATCATGTGTCGTGTAGTTTCGTTCATGAATTTTGAGTTGTCGAGAGGCATAAGCAATGACTTTATTTCGTTGCATCAACACGCACCCAAAACCATGTTTCGAGGCATCGCAATATACAACAAAATCATCATTACCTTCGGGAAGTGACAAGATAGGAGCGGTGGTTAGCTTTGTCTTTAAGATTTGAAATGCGGATTCTTGTTCGGTTGTCCAAATGAATTTCTTTCCCTTGTGAGTTAACGCGGTTAGAGGTCGAGCAACTAAAGAGAAATCCTTGATGAATCTAAGATAATATCCAGCGAGACCCAAAAATTGATAGATGTGAGTAGGAGTGGTAGGAGTCTCCCATTTACTAATGGCTTCGGTTTTCGTGGGATCGACTTTAATACCTTGATCACTTACAACATGACCAAGAAATTGAACTTCCTTCAACCAAAATTCACACTTGGAGAATTTGGCATAGAGTCTTTCTTGTATCAAGAGTTCAAGCACAAGTCGGAGATGTTGTTCGTGCTCTTCTTCACTTTTAGAATAGACCAAAATTTCATCGATGAACACAATAACGAATATATCGAGATACGGTTTGCACACGCGGTTCATAAGATCCATGAACACCGTCGGTGCATTAGTGAGACCAAATGGCATAACAAGAAATTCATAACTACCATAACGAGTCCGGAAAGTGGTTTTGGAGACATCTTCCCCCTTAACCCTTAATTGATGATAACCCAAGCGGAGATCGATTTTTGAATATACACAAGACCCTTATAGTTGATCAAAGAGGTCATCAATGCGAGGAAGAGGATATCGGTTCTTAACCGTTAATTTATTTAGTTCACGATAATCAATGTACATTCGTAGGGATTCGTCTTTCTTCTTAACAAACAAAATCGGAGCGCCCCATGGTGAATGGCTAGGTTGGATAAAACCACGGTCAAGTAGTTCTTGGATTTAACTTTGCAATTCTTGCCTTTCGAATGGAGCAAGTCTATACGGTGCACGTGCTACGGGTGCGGCTCCCGGAATAAGATCGATTTGGAATTCTACCGGTCGATGAGGTGGAAGACCCGGCAATTCGTCGGGAAATACATCAGAAAAGTCACTAACAATTGGCACATCATCGATATGCTTCTCATCGGACTCGACTTTCTTAACGTGGGCAAGGATCGCAAAACAACCCTTACGGAGTAGTTTTCTAACTTTAAGGCACGAAACGAGGTTGAGTCCGGTGCAACTCATATCGCCATAAACAATCAAGGGTTCACCATTCTCGATAGGAATTCGGATTGCGTTAAGATCACAAAGGATGTGAGATTTCGTTTTGGCTAACCAATTCATACCGATTATTACATCGAAGCTTCCTAGTTCTATGGGTATCAAGTCAATTTCAAACTCATTACCCAAAATGTTTAACGTACACCCACGGTAATATGTGTCGGCACTCAATAGTTTTCCGTTGGCTACTTCAATGGTATAAGTGGTATCTAATGGAAGTGGTGGAGTACTAAAAGAATGAGTTAAAGTCTTGGATACAAAACTCTTATCGGCACCGGAATCGAATAAACAAGTAACATAAGTGTTGTTGAGAAGAAACGTACCCGTGACTAATTCATTGTCATCTCGGGCTTCCTCGGTGTTGATGTTGAAAGCTAGGCTGCGCGTATTGGGGTTATCTTTCTTCTTCGGGCATGCATTTCTATAATGGACCGTTTGGCCACATTCTTAACAAGTGCTCGTCTTTGGTGCATTGGCCCCTTTCGAGCGATGGGGGCGACACTTTTACATTCATTGGCCTTATGACCAACTCCTTGGCACCGATGGCAAATTAGCTTGCCACATTCACCAAAGTGGTGCTTGTTGCAAAGAGGTAGGTTTCCGGCATAACCCTTCTTGCCGTCGGAGGTGAAAGGCTTCTTGGCAAAGTTGTTGTTGCTTGATTGGGGGGCTTCCCATTTTCTTTTGTTGTTACCCGACTTATCCTCGGCTTTAGGTGCCGGAACTACGATTTCGTCCACCGTTTCTATCAACTTGCGGGCCATGTTCAAAGATTCTTGATGATTAGTGGGTTAGGATGACATTACCCCGTGTTTGATGCTCTTTGGAAGACCATCCATGTAAAGTTCAACCCTTACGGAGTAGTGTTCGAGCCTTCGGGTTTCTTCACGAGGGAAATATTTAACGATCATATTTTCCCTTAAGTCGGCCCAAGAGAGGGCGTGAGCTTCATCGGTACCCACCGATTGTACATAGGTGTTCCACCATTTGAGGGCGACACCGGCGAAAGTGTGAGTGGAGTATTTGACCTTGTCTTGGTCCCGACAACCGCTTATACTAAAAACGGCTTCCGTTTGTTCGAACCATCGAGTGAGAGTAACTGGTCCACCGGTCCCATCTAAAGTATGAGGTTTGCACCCCATGAAGGCTTTGTAGGAGCACCCTTCGCTTGAGTTACCGGCCCCTTGATTGTTGTTGTTGTGGTTGTTGTTATTGTTGTTGTTGGAGGAGTGACCGGCCATGGCCGCATCCACGGCGGTGGCTATCATTCGTTGTAGAGCTTGTTCGGGTGTCTCATGGCGTGGCACGCGACGAGGAGACATTGTTCCTTCAAAACACAAGAATACCGTTGATTAGTATTTTCAATAATACTAATCATGATATGGAATAAGAATAGAGAGGGAAATTTTCCTTGACTCGCCTTAAATTCTTTATGTCATAATGTCGGAACGTTCATATGAGTCACCGTAATATATTCCCGGAAATTATATTACCCTAATTCACATGTGCATTCGACATTATTTCACTAAGTCAAGGTGACGCGTCAATCAAATTAAACAGCGTGAGATTAAGATGAAATAAGAGTAGATATGAGTAGAAACGTTCGAGTATAAATGCACAAGTAGTCAAGTAATTCCTACTTCAATTCTATATGTCGGTTGTAGTCTAGACTCACTAATGTACCCTATGACTCGGGGTTGACACCAATGAACTCTAAATCCCTACAACCAACGCTCTGATACCATCTGTAGCGACCCGACAAAATCGTCATTGACGGCGCCGTCTACTTAGGTCCCGTTACGTGGTCATGTGTGATGACCCGAAATTTTTTGACTTATTTAAACCAATTCTCTATACGATTTATTATTTTAACACGTTAAACAAAGTCTGTTAGATTGAGTCTCAAAATTTTAGAACTGTTACATATATACAATTACCTTTGACTACTCTCGACGATTCATGAACAATTATATGTATGTATATATATATATGTACAAGTAAAAACGACTTTCCTACAGTAAAACCCTATTTGCTACAGTAAAAATTACTTTGCTACAGTAAAACACTATTTGCTACAGTTAAACACTATTTGCTACAGTAAAATACTATTTGCTACAGCAAACACTATTTGCTACAGTAACACTATTTGATGTCGACGACCTAGCAAACAAAAACAGAAAAGGCGGCCATGCGATCGCATGGCAAAAACACTGAAAACTCATGCGATCGCATGAGCTACAGTAAATCGAAAAGTACTATAAAAGGTCAGTTTTGCTCGACGAAATTTTTCATAATTATTTATGTACGTAAATTTTATATTTATAATTATAATTATAATTTTAATTTTAAGTTTAATAATAATAAAGTATATTCGAGGGTATTTTTAATTCGGGTTTCAAACCGTTTTAAAATAAGGAAATATTGGGTATTGTTCGGGGTATTGTTCTTGAATCCAAGACCAACCATACAGTCGTCTACCATCATTACGTCTACGCAATTTGCCTACAATATTGAATCGCAATATTGAACTGTGAGTTATAGTCTCCCTTTTTAAATACTTTAAATATTTTTGGGCTGAGAATACATGCAATTTATTTTAAACGCAATAAGACACAAGTACATACAAAATTCTACGCTGAGTTAAACCGAAAATCTCTTAGCTTTGGTAACTAGTAGCTGCCAGTACATAGGATATGGACTGGTGAGCGCGAATAATTGTATATGGATCCATAGGGCTTGACATCCCCGTCCGAGCTAGAGCGCTAGCCTTTTAACGGACGTATGTTATTTGAGTTTAAGACACGTTGGTTTGCGCGTATTAAAACGAATGGGGTAATTATCACTATAGCGTTAAGTTTAGTTACCAGGGTGCTCTGTTACGTAGAATCTATTGATAAACTTTTGATGAAATCTTGTGGTCTATCTTTATATATGTTTATGACTCGAGCAATTAAACCTATAACTCACCAACATCCGTGTTGACTTTTTAGCATGTTTTATTCTCAGGTCCTTAGAATGCTTCCGCTGTGATGTGCTTGTTGCCTGCATGGAGTCTCTCATGCTTTGTACAAAGTTTATTGCATTCAAAATAAAACTGCGTTGTGTAATAAATAATTGGACTGTGATGTCAACCTGTAAATTAAAGACTTATGTATTTTGGGGTTTTGCTTATACCTAAGCACTCGCCCACATGTTTATAACTTTCTATGTTTAGAAAGTCACTTATTTTAATGAATGCAATATTTTATCAAAACGTATCATATAGAGGTCAAAACCTCACTGTGGAATCAATGATTAACGTGCCGCGTCAATAGCGATTTTGACGGGTCGTTACATCATGAGTCTTTAAAACAACGTTTGACTAAAAGTATGTCGCATTCATTTCAAAAGTAAAGATGTTTCAAGGTTTACAAAGTAGTTCGACAACTAGTTACATAACAAAGTTTAAAGTACAATTGAAACATATGCGACACAATTTGAAAGTAGCCAAAAGACGCTCCACGTATGCATGTATACTCGACATCCAAGCAAGTATCAAAAGTAATGAGCGGAAGCATGTATCACAAAACATTCAAGGACCTGAGAAAAACATAGAAATCTGTCAACGAAAACGTTGGTGAAATCATAGGTTTAAGTATGTAAGTACAAGTGAACCACAAGATTTGTAACATTGATATAATAGTAATACATTCCAAAAGTTAATATTCACGAACACCCAATTATCAATGCTTAACATTCCTTCCATAGAACCCCATCACAATAGTGTTAGAATATACACTGTTTCTCGAAAATATATTCCATTCGTAAACGGTAGCGAACCGTTTGAATGAGGGTTTGTCAAACCCATATGGATCCATACAACATAAGTTCTCGCTTACACCCGGCAAGTGTAACTAATGATAATCGAATTGAGAATTTTGTTCTAAACTCGTATGTAGAATGTTTGTTTTCCTGTACTTGTGTTCACTTAGTAAAAGAAACGTTTATGTTTCTCATCCCAAATGTAAGTTCAAAAAGAGTAAAAGTGGGACTATGATCTCACCTTGAGTGCACGAGTAAAGAGTACTTCAACAAGTAAACGTGTGCAAAGAACAAAGCTAGTCTTTACCTAAACAAATAGGTCGTATCAATAACGGTAAACACGATAGGTCAAAGTGTTCAATTAGTCCTATGGCTCGTTACGACTCGATCATTATAGCATGTAAATCAAATTATCAAGTTTCATGCAAGGTACAAGTATAAAAGCATGTTAGAATGATTGCATAAGTATTTGGTTAAGTTTGATTAAAAGTCAACTTTGGTCGGGTCAAAGTCAACGAAAAAGTCAACACGTTCGGGTCGGGTCCCGAACTATTTTTCTGAGGTTTTTATTCATATATAAGCATGTTAGAACAAGTTACATGTGAATCGGAGGTGCGTAGCATAGCAAACATTTTTCGAATTTTGACCATGTAGGTCAGAACCCAAACACGGCAAATGCCGCACCGCGACCAAAGAGGGCCGCGCCACGACACTTAACGTGGTCTGGTGCCTGGTCAGTTTCAATTGTCCAAGTCCAAATCCAAACCTCATTTTAACACAAAACACAAACCGTAAACTCTTACGACACGTATCTTATATCGTTGGAAAGGTAATTTGACAAGGAACACAACTAAACACGTTTCATCAATCAAAAACATCATTTGCAAATATCGAGTTTCCAAATTAAATGATCAATTAATGCTCATCATTAATGCTTCAATTTCATAAATGCACAATTATGATTCGGGAATTAAATGCACACATGTGATACGCCGTTTCGTAGATAATTATGCATACAATGCAACTAAACACTTACCAACAACAATTCATGGCATTCAATGCATCAAATGCTCACATTTAGTTTTATCAAACCCTAACCAACATCACCAAAATCAATAATCAAGTTTATGAAGTTTTCTAAAACAACCTACACATCAAATTGAAGCTAGTGATGCTAGTAACACAATTAAAACATGCACTTATAACATTTAACAACATTCAAGCAAACAAATCACCAAATCAAACACACCAAAGTTCAAGTTCATGCTAGTTGCTTAAAATAACGAGATCGAACATATAAATCATATATTCATGTTAGACTTGAGCCATAGACACTAATTAACACTTTTACAAGTAAAAATCATCAAGAACACAAAATATAGTGATTTTAGAAAGTTACCCAAATGCAATAAAGTTGGTATGGATTTGAAAAGGAAGATGCAAAGATTCCGAATACGTAATTTGTTTGGATTAGTGCTTGCTCGATTTGATTTAGATGATGAATCTTTGGATTGATGTTTGAGAGAATTTGGTGAAAGTATTAAAGAAAAAGGAAAATGAAAATGGAAAAAGAAAGGAGGTGGGTGTGACTAGTCCATCTAGTCACATCTTTGTTCAATTGGCGAAACTAGTCCCTCGAGTTCGGTTGCAGGTGCGTGAATTACCTAAACGAGATAATTTAAACGCGTATCAACGGAAAGTGTTATAATTATATAACGGACTTTAGAATAAGTAAACGGAAAAAGGCGGGATGTTCCCCTCGGGTGGTTTAGTCCCCCTCGGGTGATCCCAATCGTTGTCAAAAAAAAAAAAGTAACATTATGATGAGATTTATTCTTCAAACCCGTAATCCACGGGTCATTAAACTAGTTACTTATTAACCGTTTATTAACTTATTGTAAACTCACAACCCCATACTTGTTTTCCTTATCGTGTGGTTTTTTTATTACGAATTTAAGAGGCATTATAAGAGAAAAATATTTAAGTTATAATTAGAGGTTTTCTATATTTTTTAGAAAGGCATGCAAATATTTATAAATTAAAAATACTAGATGGAGACTAGCAATTACAACGACACCAAACAACCCTCATACATCATATCGGACAATTATCGAATATAACAACACGTCACTCCATACCATCCGCGAAATACGGACACATTCTAAGAATCAATTATACTACAATTAGATAATCACGAGAAATATGAAATGAAAAATATAATACGAATGGATAACATCGTGAATCAAAATTGAGGGCCCAAATGGAGTCTTTTAAGCTTTCGAATCTAAATTCAAAGAAAATGAGTCCGAAGAATCTGAATCCGAATCCTAAGGTGATAAATCTTCGTCAGACCCGTCTTCTTCTTGCATGTTCCTTATCACATCAATCGCTTGAAGACACCATTTAATCTATTACGATATTTGTTTGGTTTCATTTGTTTTTTTATCTCGAATGTACTTAAAGAAATGATGCTTATTGAATGCTTTCTTGATCCTTTTCTTATGACGAAATCTGGCCGATTAGCATTCTCCAGAATTTCAAAATTAAATGGTCTGAAAAGCATGCAAACTCTCCATTTTTGGCCCATATTTGGCTTTCTCATTCTCTTTAAATTACGCAATATAACTAGAGTTGGGTGAATTTACAGGCCATATATCTAGGGAGTCCATCGGCCCAATTGAGAACTCCTCACTATCCTTTGTAGGCCTAGCAACATTGGGGCCCAATGAGTTCTTGGGTACAACACTTTTAAATTGATCTAAGGAGCCCATAGATTTATTATTATCCGATTAGGGTTAAGAATTTGATATATGGAAACAAAAACAAATACAAAACTCAATATCATGTATAAGAGATGTGATATATGGAAACAATTAGTAGTAATTATCTCACCAGAATGAAAAAAGGTAAAGGGAAAGGGAATTAACAAGGAAAAAGGAAATAATTAGATTATTTTTATTTAATTTTAATAGGAAATAATTAGTAGCACGGTAATTTCAATAGGAGAGTAATTTTTAGATATCATGAAGATTTTTCGGACACTACCTACATTCTGTTCCGTTAGATCACATTTTAATTCCAAATTTATAGGTTCCGATATTTGAATTTATTTATATTACATTTGATCATTTTAATTATAGATTATAGATTATGAAATTATCTTCACAACTTATTGTAACTCAAAGTAAAATGAAACTTGATTTGTTGTAAATGAATTTAATTAAATTAGGAAACAATGATCAACAAGAGAAGGAACCAATTGATTGTGTATTGAATTAATCTTCAAATGATTACAAGTGCTTGTTAAATATATAAGAAACAAATGATCATGTACTTACATCAAGAAACTATAATTTCTAAATGAATTTGAATATAAAATCTTACAATAAACAATCCCACGAATCGTCAAATGATCATATAGTTACATCACGAAACTATAATTTTTAAATGAATTTGAATAAAAAGTATAACAAACAATCCCCTGGATCGTCAGTACAACTACAACGCTGCAGAAACAATTTGTCAAAACTCAAAAGGAACCGAAACCTGGTAACACAAACTAATCAGTATAACTACAATTAATGCCTTTTGTTTGCTACCAAAAATTACAAAATTTCTTATAACATTATGCCATAATAAGATCCATTGAATCATCATATTCCATTGGAGGTAACTCATTCAAATCAAATTCATGAACCACCTTACTCCCACCTTCACCCATTACTTCAGACGAACCCAACATCAACAGACCATGAACTGCTTCCATTATATCACTCGATATTACCATACTTTCGGGCTCGGACCATCGATCTTGAGACATTAGTATTAAATTATGTGCCGCATTTCTTATTTCCTCATCATCATCCTTCACATGATCATCATCAGCTATTAAACCCGGACAACTTCTTTGACGACTCTTAAACTCCCACCCGAATAAAACTTTAGGCGAGATAACGTTACGCCCTGCAACGAACGCCTCCCATCTGTCAGCCGTATGAGTCTCCAGATGAGAATAAAGCTCTTTTACCGATTCGAAACTCCCTCGACAAATACGACACACCGATTTGCCTTCACCGTTTATAAAACCCACACCGAAATCTTTCATAACTTGTCGATTAACAACTTCCTTCTTTGTATAACGTGGCCGTTTCTTTAAATTCTTTCCCCAAGCAGCCAATTTAACAAGATCCGATTTTTGAAACTCTTTTTTGGATAACTTGAACTTGTTTGCGTTTTTGGGTTTGTGGTTTGTCGTTTTGACAGCATTATGATCATAAATCACCATCTGATTCGTGGCTTCAACTCCAGTATATGAGTTTTGAATAACTTTATGATCAATTGTACATGGTTTTTGTTTCGGACCTATGAACTTTATACAGATCCTTTTAGAAGAGTGTGTAGGGCTAGAAGATTGAGATTTCATTGCTGTTTGTGAATTGATGAATGAACGAATTAAAGAAACTTGAAATTGATTTTTACGAATGAATAAGGTAAGTATGGGTTAGTATATATAGATGAACGAATGAAGGGATTACAGAAAGAAATAAAATTACTTGAAGTCAATTTTGTGCGTACGAATAAGGTAAAAATGGTTTAGTGTATATATAGATGAATGAAAGAAATAAAATTACTTGTCGCTAAAGGAAGTAGGGTTGTATTTCTATTACAATCACAATAATTAAGCGGACACTAATGGGAAATTAGGCTAAGAATCTAATATATGGAAACAAATTTACCCTAACGAAAAAAAGATAAAGGAAGTAACATGGAAAACGGAAATAATTAGTAGTAAACGTTGATTCAAATGAACTTATGTTTGATGCAAATAAGAGAAAATTAATTAGCAGTAACTTGGATACTACGTAGATTTTGTTCCGTTGGATCAGTTTTTAATTCCTAATTTATAATTATAATTCCCACCATTTATTTTTCTTGAAATGACACATTTTTTTCTTTTTCCTTTTTATTTTTTATTTTTTTATTTGAAAAAAACAGGAATGTAATATATTAAGACATTTCATGAAAAAGTGAAAGTCAATTAGCACATGAGGGAGCTGAAATAGATTTACATACAAACATCCATTCAACTTTAACATATTAAACAAAAAAAACACTAAAATCTAAGATCTAAGATGGTGGGTGATGTTATTAATCTAAATAATTTTAAATTAGAATTAAATTTTATTAATTAATTATTATTATTAAATCTTATTAATAATTATTTTAATTATTAAAATTAAATAATTTTGAATTAATTTAATTAATTATTTTGAATTGAGTACGAGAAGGTATAAAAGTTAGGCAGAAGGAAACAAATCTAAATATATATTTTAATTTACAATTTTAAGATAAAATGACAACCAATATTATCTCTTATGATTGGATGTGGATTGTCTAATATGCATTTTAAGTGTTTGATGAAATGTTCAGCTGACGAGTTTCTTAGTCGGACTCTATGGTTCCACGGGTCATTAAATTAAATGACTTTAGCATTTACGTTAACTTAATACCTAAAACATACCATTAAACTGTTTTGTTTAAACAATCCCGTGATTTCACGGGTCATTTCACTAGTATATTAATATATATAAGTTTCAATTATATACTAGTATATATTTTTAAATTTAAATTTAAACCTTAAAACTTTTTTTTTTATTAAAAAAATGTAGGGAATATTATATCAAAATGCATTCAACTTTTAACAAATTCCTATTGTATGCATTCAACTTTCAAAACTCCTATTGTATGCATCCAACTTTCAAATATGTACCATTATATGCAAACAATGACTTATACAGCAGGTATCAGGTTACTAACCTTAATTTTTTGACGCAATTAGTCCCTCAATATAACGGCAGTTAGTTTTCGTTAATATCAGTCATGTCATGTGCTAAACATGTGAGAGTAACTTCTCATCCTACCACTCCCTTCATCTTCTTCATCAAGAAAAAATAAGAACCTTAATTTTATAAACCTTAAATCAAAATCTATCTTTATTTATTTTCTTATTAAAAATCTCTAATCATTAATTAATTAATTAAACTAAATTTAATAGAATTTCGATTAGATTCAATTTTCTGGAATGTTCCGATTCTTCTAAACTAAGAAATAATCTTAATTCAGTTCAATTACCTTTTAATTTTATATATTTTCTCACATTTAATCTTCTTTAGATCCATTCCTTCATCAATTTCCTTCCATTTTATGAACCCTAATTCTTCTTTCCGTATAGTATTTACTTTACCACATATACCACGCATCTCCAACAATGCTTCACAAGAGTTTCAAACCGGCTAAATGGTAAACATTCCTACTTATTTTTTATTTTTATTTTTTGACATAATCATGTCTTCTTTGTTTGTATTTATTGATTTAATTGATACTTACAGTAAGACGTCGTTAAAATTGGCGACATCTAGGATTAAATTGATGAAAAAAAAGTAAGGGGTACATATGAAGAAAATAGATTTAGCACAGTTGCTTGAAACAGGACAAGATCGTACTGCATGAATTCGAGTACGTTATCTAATAACTTAATTTAATTAGATTGCTAATTGTTAATTTGAATGATAATGAACATGTATATGATTAGTTCCTTTCTAAAAGCGATGGCTGATCTTTCCATCGTGATTTAAGGTCTTCCCATGTTTACTATCAAGTCCATGTTTATGTGAACACTAGTAGATTTATTGTTTAACAGGCGTTGAGCATCAGGAAAGCAATTTTCAGATTTCAAAATATCTAGTAGTTTTCTATTAAATTTAGTTTAATTAATTAATGATTTGAGATTTTTAATAAGAAAATAAATAAAGATAGATTTTGATTTGGGGTTTATAATATTAAGGTTCTTACTTTTTGGTGATGAAGAAGAAGAGGAAGGGAATGGTAGGATGAGAAGTTACCAAAACATGTTTAGCACATGGTTGATATTAAGGAAAACTAACAGCCTTTATGTAGAGGGATTAATTGCGTCAAAAAATAAAGGTTAGTAACCTGATACCTGTTGTATAAGTCATTGCTTGCTTACAATAGTAATGCATACAATAGAAGTTTTGAAAATTGATACATTTTAAAATATAGTTTTTCTAAACATAGCCCTAAGGGCTATGCTTAAGAAAATAATTTGAGCATAATTGGTGGTACGTTGTAGTTAGTGGAGTGGTTAATAGGAAATTATTATAGCGGTTATTTACAGGTTACAACAAAATAAAGCATGTCCTAAAAGCTTAAGGATAGCCCTTAGGGCTATATTTAGAAAAACTCATATAATATTCCCAAAAATGTACTACTCCACGACTATCTCCTACTTAAATTAAACGCCTGGCCAATTTTCTTCAACATTTTATTTTTTTCTCTTCTTCCTCTGTTTTCCTTTCCAGGATTATCATCCGAAGTAAAAACTTTACAGGTACGTTTCTCTCTTCGATTTCACGTCTGTTCTTAATTATTAAATCCTGAATTTCATTATCATGTATAAGTTGTCAGGTCCCAATTATGATTTGCAATACTTTGTGATCTATTAATCGTTCCCTTTTATATTATGAAGATCGTCTTAGATTATGATTGTAATTGTGCTTTATCTTTGCTTGTACGAATGCTAATTAAAAGTTATACAATCGATCTGAAATTTAATTATAAATTTTCGTCGGATTTTTATCTTTTTAGGTTTTTGATTTGATGTCATTGGCCGTTTATAAATCATCCTAGGGTTTTGAACCTTAATTATGATTTTTTAAACATGTTAGATGAAGTCAGTTTAGTTGATATTACTTGTAATTGTAATTTTACTGTTCAAAATTTGATAATCAATTCATCCTAGGGTTTTGAACCTTAATTATGAATTTTTAGGTTTCAATAATGGTGAGTTCAGATTTGATCACTCTTATCCAAACACCCTCTCAGATTGAGTCCTTACGCGTTTTGCAAATCCGATCTTTCATTGGCGGTCCATTAGATTATAAACTATTTGCTTGTATACTATGTTTGATCAATGTATTATCTGTTGTTGCGTATACAGGGGTATAAGTAGGGTACGAAATGTTAGAGCAGTTACTGATTTTCACCAGAGGAGGGTTGATCCTCTGGACATGCAAAGAACTTGGAAATGCTTTAAGAGGATCACCAATTGATACTTTGATTCGGTCATGTCTTTTAGAGGAACGATCTGGTGCAGCATCGTACAACTATGATGTTCCCGGTGCATCATATACTCTCAAATGGACGTTTCACAATGAACTTGGATTGGTGTTTGTTGCTGTGTATCAAAAGATTCTTCATCTTTTATATGTTGATGACTTGCTTGCTATGGTGAAGCGAGAGTTTTCGGATATCTATGATCCGAAAAGGATGAGTTATGATGATTTTGATGAAACGTTTAGGCAGTTAAGAAAGGAGGCTGAGGCTCGGGCTGAGGAAATGAAGAAATCAAAGCAGGTGATGGTTGATCGGGTTAGTAATTTGGGTAAGAAGCAAGGAAAACAAATGCAAAAATTAGGGTTTGAAGGAGGTAATAAAAAAAAGAGTGGCGGCGGGGAATCGGTTAAGGATGGTGATGATGATGATAATAATGTAAGAAATGCTAAATTGGAAAATGGACATAATAATAGAGATAGTAGGGTTAATGGTAAAGAAAACGGTAGTGTGAAAACTAATAGTGGAGCTTTTGATGTGAATAAGCTACAAAAGCTTCGATCTAAAGGTGGAAAGAAAGCTAATGTTGTTGTTAACAAGGTTTCAAAAGAGGAACCAAAGAAAAAACCGGGTAAAAAGAATAGAGTTTGGGATGAAAAGCCCGTGGATACCAAATTGGATTTCACGGATCCGGTTAGTGAGAATGGTGATGGTCACATGGGTGTTGCACAAGTTTTTGAAGGGGAGAGTATGATGGACAAAGATGAAGTTGTTAGCAGTGAAAGTGAAGAAGATGAAGAAGTAGAAATGGATAAGAAGATAGATTCAAAGAAGAAAGGGTGGTTTACATCCATGTTTCAGAGGTAAAACATGTTTCCTAAATGAAGTTCAACCTGTTAAATGGTTCAGCTCACCCGTTTTAGTGTATAGTTAAATGAAATTTTGGCTATGAATAAGATCAAGTGACTAAGATTCTTTTATCTTTTTTATCTGTTTAGCATTGCCGGGAAGGCAAATTTGGATAAGGTTGATCTAGAACCAGCTTTGAAGGCTCTAAAAGACAGGCTTATGACTAAGAATGTGGTATGTTAGAGTTACATTTATATTTATAGTATTTATTTAATTAGTTAATTTCTGTTCTTGATTACTTGAATGAAGTTTCAAGATATTGGTGGACTCAATCGGTGTGTTTTTTGTGTACTACAGGCTGAAGAGATAGCAGAGAAACTATGTGAATCTGTAGCAATCAGCCTAGAGGGGAAAAAACTTGCTTCTTTTACTAGGATTTCATCAGCTGTGCAGGTGAGTTGACTCGGTCAACCCGTGCTGGTTTTGTGTGTACTCTTGTTTGTATTGATAAATTATTTTCTAGTGTTTTGATATATATGGGGATATGGGGATAATTGATTGATGTAAATGATTTTGTATGTAATTACACTAACAACTGCAGTCTGCAATGGAAGATGCTCTTGTTCGTATTTTAACTCCAAGGCGTTCTATTGACATTTTGAGAGATGTTCATGTGGCTAAGGAACAACACAAACCATACGTTGTGGTTTTTGTGGGTGTAAATGGAGTTGGAAAGTCTACTAACCTTGCAAAGGTAAAGATCAACGGATCAATTTTTCTATTTGTTGGCATTAATATAATTGAAATTCATATGTTCTTAGCTACAGTGTAATTATGAATCATGAATGCAACTGTGTAGGTGGCTTACTGGCTTCAGCAGCATGATATCAATGTCATGATGGCTGCTTGTGATACATTTCGTTCAGGTGCAGTTGAACAGCTCCGAACTCATGCTCGTAGGCTCCAGGTATGATGACCAACCTCTTTATTGTCAAGTTGTTATTTGTTATACCTCTTAATGGTGATGCTAAGATATATATATTTTCTGTCAGATCCCTATATTTGAAAAGGGTTACGAGAAAGATCCTGCAATTGTTGCTAAGGAAGCAATTCAGGAGGCCAGCCGCAATGGATCAGACGTTGTTCTTGTTGACACAGCTGGTCGAATGCAGGTATTATTCATGTTCTAACTTGTTTTTTTTTTTTTTTTTTTCTGTTCTAGCTACACTTATGATTAATAGTATGTAAATATCTTCTTGTATTAACCGTAAGTTGTTGCATTTGCAGGACAATGAACCGCTGATGCGTGCACTATCGAAGCTTATATACGTCAACAGTCCAGATCTGGTACTTTTTGTTGGGGAAGCATTAGTTGGGAACGATGCTGTGGATCAACTTTCTAAGTTCAACCAGGTATAAACTCTGTTATATCTTTAATATATGATCATAAAGCATGGGTATAGTTAAGTTTTTAGTTTGTTAACATCTTCTTCATATCATTATTTACAGAAACTAGCTGACCTGTCACCATCATCAAGCCCTAGGTTGATTGATGGGATCTTGCTAACCAAGTTTGATACCATAGATGATAAGGTTAAACTTGAAGTCATTGGACTCTTTTTTTTTTTTTTTTTTTTTTTTTTGAATAGTTGGTTAATACTGTTTGGTTACAATGGGGTGGTATAGGTTGGGGCTGCACTTTCGATGGTTTACATATCTGGATCACCTGTGATGTTTGTGGGCTGTGGACAGTCATATACAGATTTAAAGAAGCTGAACGTCAAGTCTATCGTGAAAACGTTGCTTAAATGAGTGTGCACATGAAGCCCTCGTGCGAAGTCGTGTTCTTTGGATCCACATCTATCACCAAACTATTCAGTCTGCATCTGCTTTGTTCTCTCTACTTTCAGTTTGTTTGTGTTAAATCATGTTGGTAAACATCATTATTTGGATGATGTCTTGTTCTCTCTGTTCCTTGTGCACACTACATATGTGGATTGGCTTGTGAAGTTGCATGTCAGAGTACTGAATAAATTTAGAATTCACCATACTTGTACAGAACGAGCCTTGTCTACGAAGCAGAGCGACCTCGTCTTGCTTGCTTCTGGCGAAGCTTCTAGCACTGGATAATAGGCATGGCAGGAATACGACTTTTTAGGTCGATTGAAATTATTGTACTTTAAAAGTATTTGTTTACTTAATATAGTTCCTAACTCCAAGATAGTAAATCTCCAAGTTAGGAAGGCTTGAGTACTCGAGTATGCAAGATGTGCTTCTTTGCAACAGTAACTGTATTCGAATAAGAGCAGGGGTAAAAAAGTAAATTCAAGACATGGTTGGCATCACCATAGAATTAACAGCCAGCAAAAAAAACATTTATGAGTCAAAAAGGAAAAAAAATGCATAGTGA
This sequence comes from Rutidosis leptorrhynchoides, assembly GCF_046630445.1. Lineage (NCBI taxonomy): Eukaryota > Viridiplantae > Streptophyta > Magnoliopsida > Asterales > Asteraceae > Rutidosis > Rutidosis leptorrhynchoides. Next base: position 57,342,972 of record NC_092338.1, on the reverse strand, counting down.
AATCTTAAACGATAGATCATAGAGACAGAGATTATTGATCAATTTTTATAACCAACTCCAAACACACATAATATACTGGGAGTTTGAATGGTTGGTCAGTGAATGGTTGGTCAGTGTCTTTATCACAAAGTACTCGGTAAACAACAACCTATCCGATCTCCCGTTCCATCTTTTCTTTACCGAAAAAAAAAAAAAAAAACCCTTGAGCCATAGACATTTCTCCTTCTAGTTCTTTTTTTTTTAATATAAATTTAATCAAGGTGTAATAATCAGTAATTGTGGTTTTGAAGAAATATTGTATTAAATGAGTAAGAAGATTATAAGGGGTTGGTTTTCATATGATAGTGTGGGACATGTGGATAGTCACTTAGGCAAGATTAAAACTTCATGCACTTCTCCAAGATTACCTCAGGTTGCAAAAGGTAATAACTGACAAATGATTTTTATGGTGGTTTTTTCGATCTAACTACAGATTATAGATTACCTTGTTTGATCATGTGATGTTGAACTTGTTCATGTGGGATAATAGATCCATTTGTTTCTATCATATCAATTGGAAGAAAAAACATAATTTGTTGCTTCTTTTTGCAGGAAAGTGAGGCTGCAAGAAGCAAATTTAAAGCCTTGAAGTTAAAGAAGCTCACTTTACAATCCGAAGTTTTATGTACAGATGCGGAGCTAGAATTTTAACTAGGGGATGCTCGACTTATTTATAAAGAATAACAATAAATATTGTATGTTATAGCAAGATAACATAGTCTTTGATTCTAATCGCCTTATTTTAGAAGTACAGTATATCAAATAAAAACATTGTAAATTTTTATTCATTTGCTTTTATTTTGTTTCATCTCCCTACTTCGTTCCTTTTATTTCCCTATTGTATTCCTTTTATTTCCTTTCATTTCCGTCATAAAAGAGACTCACAAATGTAATACATATTTTATTCAACTTTGTTTCCTTTATATTTATATAATTATCGTTCATAATTTTAGTACTGCGCAATAAATAAATAGAAAATTTAGTTGAAATTTAATGGAAATTGTTTAATTTAAAAACAATTATAATAATAGCTTTAGAGAAAGTCAGAAATAACATCGAGTTTCATTTAATATACATACATAACAACAAACTTAAAATAAGTTGAATATCTATAACTTTCTTATTTAAACATTTGGCATATGTAGTTTGCTACTATACTTGACAACATATATACACGGGCGGAAATGACATCGGGTGAATATCTATAACTTTAACACCGTTATAAATATCTACGATTGCCACATTTAGTCGAATGAAATGAGGAGAACAGTTTCATTAACGAAATCTCTGACAGTTCCCATTATTTATTTATTTATTTGGTAAAAAGAAATATATTAGCACAAATAGGGTGAACATACGCAGACAGTGGATGGCCTAACCCATATACAACAGGTAACATACAAGCAAAACATAAACCAAATACAATCAAGGAATCATAAACCCATTATGATTCTAGAAACTCCAAACGACTTAGATCAAGTTGTCCCATCTTTCATGACACGCTAACACTAAGCCGTTAACACATACAATACTCTATACCATCACTGCCACTTTAAATTCCACATTTCTTCAGCTTTCTCTACAGCTTGAGACATGTTGACTTTTAGAGTCAACAGTTTGACCCTAATAAATTCATGGACAGATATTGCCAATTCATGCTCACATCTTTTATTTCCATTAAAGATTCGTTCATTTCTTTCATTCCAAATGAAATACACAGCAGCTGCAATCACCAATCTTGTAATTATACTCCATATCTTATTCAGGAATGAATATCTTGACATGACTTCAGCAATTTTCCCAATTTTGTAAGATAAAACTCTGAAGAGAAGCTTTTGTTTCATATTTTCCCATACTTGTCTTGAATAATTGCATTCACTAAACAAATGTATAACTGAATCTGGACCACGTACATCACACAAAGGGCAACTGAACTGCTATTTGGCTTCCACTTTTGTAATCTATCCTAAGTTGGCAGTCTATCCCACAATACTAACCATAAGATAACAACATGCTTTGCTCGATTTATACATCTTTTATCTCGCAATATCGGGTTCATACGTGTTCGTTTCGGTTTATAATTGAAAATTTATTGAAGATATATTGAAGTTTAACGTGTTTTATGTAAAGGTGTTGTTTGAGTTGTAAATTGAGGTATTTGTGGTGGTTTATAGGTGTTTTGGAGCTAAAATGTCAAGAAAAATGGTTTCAGTTCGAGCTACAAGTTCAAGATTTTCAAGGCCAAAAACTGATGAAAAAGCTCTCCCTTTCACGAGCCATAAAGGCTTAATTTTCTCCCTTTCGCGAGCAACGAGTCGAGGCTTTTTCGCGATGCGAGATATTTAAAAACGAAACACGAAGACCAGGAATCTTGAACCTCGCGATCGCAAGGTTGTTATTGTTATAATTTTCGCGATCGCGAAAATTGTTGGTTCGGTGATATTTTTTGCTGATTAAAACGAATTCGTGGGATTTTCGATCATAACTCATTCCAGGGTGTACCAGGTGTGAAAAGAGACGAATTTAAGGTTTTCTAAGGCCGAACTTCATCAACTTTGAAGGACCTTAACATCAAGATTGAAGATTGGGCTTAGATATATGATTATTGACATTGGTAACATCTATTTTCTTGATTTAATAATGTTTTTCATTGTTTATGATTGTGTGGTTACTTGTTCTTTCATCATGATTTGCTAAACTATCCTAGTGTTTGCTTTAATGCAAGACTTGTGATGATAAATTGTTCTATGTTTTGAATTGTTAAAGTTATTATGTTTGATTAAGTGTGCTTTTTCATAAGAACCACTGTTGTGATTGTTTATATGCTTTAATTAAATTATAACGATTATTGACTAATTAATGTGAACTGAATTAGTGATAAATAGTTCATACTTCAACACTTTGTGATCTAGACATCTACATGTGAGTGTAGGTGGTGATTGAATGACATTGTGATAACACAATTGTGTAGACAATTTTGAGTTATCTTAATAGGCTAGGTTTTACGTGAGTTTAACCAAGAAAGAGTCTCATTAATTAAACAGTGTAAATTGAACTATGAATGATGTCAATATGAGTTGACTGAATTTGTTAGGTCTTAATAGGGCTGTAAACGAGCCGAGCCAAGCCCGAGCTTGGCAGTGTTCGAGCTAGGCTCGTTAATTTTTTATAAAGCACGAGCTCAGCTCTATTCGAGCATTAAATTTTCAGCTCGAGCTCGGCTCGTGAATCATTTCAAAAGCTCAAGATCGGATCGTCAAAATCTCGTTAATTTTACTAAGAATATAAACGTCAAAAGCTCGTTAATTTTATTAAGAATATAAACTTTAATGTACTTTTAATCAAATTTTGCTACACTTCTTAAGAATATAAACGTCAAAAGCTCGCGAGCCTGTTCGAGCTCGACATATGAAGCTCGAGTTCGAGCTCGTTTAATAAACGATCTTTAACCTAAGCTCGAACTCGGGCTCGAGCTCGTTTAGGGTCGGCTCGAATCAAGTTTTTAACGAGCCTAACTCGAGTAGCTCACAAGTAGCTCAGCTCATTTACACCCCTAGGTCTTAGTTCGTTGATATTGTGAGATTGATATGAGTTATTTATTTATAACTATTCAATAACATGTTTAATTATAAAAGAACAATCTTTGTCATTTTTATTGAGCATTAAGTGAACGCTGTTTTCTCAGTCTGGTTATTTGTTTATTTAATTTTCGCGTTTTAGTTTATTAAAATCTAATCAATTCAACTTTTTCTCTAGGATAATTATTAGATAATTAGTTCTTGAACACGTTGCTCTCTGTGGACGAACTTGTGCTTACTAGATACTTTACTGCATTGATCAGGATACTTGCCTGATTCGTGTGATAAAACCATTTAATTTAGTGCATTAATATTAGGTGTGGTTTTACAACATCACTACACCTCCTTATACACCACTACAAAATGGTGTAGCTGAGTGAAAGAATGAGGCTCTCAAGAAAATGATTAATTATATGTTGTCCTACTCTAATTTGAGTGAGGGATTTTGGAGAGAAGTCATCTTGACGACTTGTTATCTTTAATTAACGGTCGTTAATGAGAAGGACCAACTACGTAATATTTTCAAAACTTCTGAGATAACCGTGTCAAAATATAACTTAGGAACCAATCGCGTATTTTTATATAAAATTAATACGGAGTGATACGGCATTTTTTTGGTCGAAGGTGCAATACTGCAATTGTCGGTCGTGACTCATCTATATCACACAAATTTCATCTCATCTCACTTTTTTTAATATCAATCCAAAAACAAAAATATCATCTATTTGATCTCCCTAGATCAATCAGCTCAGTCCTTTAAATTCCGTACGAAATAATGTCAACCGGTTGTGCTCTGTTGCTCGAGATCATATTCGCACTCCTTTTCCCCCCTCTAGGAGTTTGCCTCCGATACGGATGCTGCACCGTAAGTCCCACAATCGTTTCCTTTCTTTTCATTATTTTGCACACAAACTGTTCGATCAAATGTCTGACTGAGATATATTTATTGTAATTGGCTTAAAATTGACAGGCGGAATTCTTCATATGCTTGTTGTTGACTTTATTGGGTTTTCTTCCTGGTATAATCTATGCCCTTTACGCTATCGTACTAGTCAATCCGGATCGTGACGATCGCTACTATACGCTTGCGTAATGATTACGGTTGTGTCTTGATCTGAATATTGTTTGACGATCTGTATACTTTTAAATTATTAGCTGCTGGTTTATGTATCATGACACAGATTTGATACTTTTATGTGTTTATTAGCTATCCATTCGTTGTGTTTCACTGTTTTGGCTGTTTTAATTTGTCGAGTTTATATTTTAATCCTATCTTATGTGTTTTGTGCACCATTATATCATTATTACGGCATTTACTAGTTGTTTTTTTTTTTGGAGTCTTCGATGATTACTCAAACAAATAGCATATGATCTTTCTAAGCGCCTTAGTAGAAAATTGCTAGTACGTTTTAAGTAATGTAACCAGATTATTATGTAAACACTTCTGTTGTTGCGGTAATTTCATTTCTTTTTAAGGATGAACACAAATAGTACATGATTATTGTTTGTGTATTGGCCAAAAATTACAACTTTTTTTATCTGATGCTGAGCAATTCCTTCAGTCGATTTAGTGATCTTTTTCTAAAACAAAAACCTGTTAATTCAATTAAGGAAACTGTGCCAAGTTCTCTCCTTAGGAAAATGTGATTAAGTCGTGTGTTGTTGTAAAGTGTAAGCTTGGTTTTGACTGTTTCAAACCAAGGGCTATATACTTGTTTGCAATATGGCTTCACAAGGCTTCTGAAATCGTTAAGGTTTCTGATCGATATGGTCACTAGAACTTGTTTGCTGAATACATTACCCTGTTCATGAATCTATGAGATGGGCGTGTTTTATCAGGACTATGATGGAAATGGTATGTGTTAGTTGGGTCTCGATATCTTAAGTTTGATCTAATAGGGTTTCGGATTTTGCTATGCTATTAGGTGTATAACATCCGAGCATAACCGAACAGCCAAATGAAGATTTAGTGTTCCATTTACTCTAGAAACTTTTCGACAATTCTAAATTTGTCATACATAAATGTTATGTCATCATAATACACCTTACTGGATATAACAGATATATTGCCCTTTCACATCCATGATTCCTGTTCATAACCCGTGGGGGACTAAACCCACGGGTTAGTCAGTTTGTTGTTGGTATTTTCGACGTCTTTGTCAGTTTGTTGTTGTCTTCAGAGCTCGTTATCTGCAATTCAAATGGATGATTATTTGTTCACAAGAAGTTTAGTTTGTACAAAAGAGGGCTTTATTGGTTTTTTTTTTTTTTTTTTTTTTTTTTTTTTTGAATAGCAGTTCAGGATCACCCGGGGGACTAAACCACCCACGCATTGATCTCCCGCAGTTGCATAACCCGTCCCCAATTGCTGTCCGGCCCAATCCTTGGGTGGAATTCAAGGGTTAAGGGGCAACCTTGTATGCAATGATGCACCTCATGGGAGTCGAACTCCTGACCTCTCTTTACACATGAGCTACAACACAAGGTAAAGAGGCCGTTATTGTGTCTAGTTGTATCATAAGACCTTGCTGGTTATACTGTTTGTGTTCTATATAACATGGTTGTGTAAGAAGAATCAATGTCTTGTTGATTCTTAACTCTAGCCCTCTAGGCAATTTTATAGGAAAATATGGTTGTTTAATCAACTTGCATCATTGCACTCGGCCTAATTCAGCTCCTAGGTAGAAGATTAGCTCTCGTGAACCTATATTAGTACACCCGGGTCGTGCATAAACACACATGGTAAAATAAGTCCAGGAAAATCAATACTTGTTGATTTCATTGTCAATCAAGAAACATTACTTGTTAGGCTTAGGTGGTATGTTAGGTTCAGATACTTTCTATAAAACTGATTCCTCCTCCTCCTCCTCCTCCTCCTCCTCCTCCTATGGTTGTTCAACCGCATATAAACACACTGCCAATGACATACTCTTATTATTGTTTGAGCTTGGTAGAACATAAATGGTCCCCTCGTATAATGTCACCGCAGGTCCCATGAAAACAGGCCGACCCCACCCAAACCGGTCCATGTGTTTATGTTCAATGTTGGGCTAGCAAAGTAACTAGGACCACGAACTAAAGCAGACAAATCTGGCTGCACCTCAAGGTAATCAATGGCAGATTTCATTTAGTCATTATCCATTTATGTCAATGTGATTCGTATCAACGATGCTGCATTAGATAGCGACTGAGTCGTGAGGTCATTCAATCTAGCAACTGGGGTGGTGGTGAACCCAACATTGCCTAGGTAGCCTGGTGGGAGTTGGGGGCTTAATCTGGACCGTCCATCTGTAGCCGCATACAATTTAGTTAGTAGTTGGTATTCAGGGAGTCCACGTGCCTTGCACGCGCATCGCCATAAATGAGCCACCAGGATCTCGTACAAGCTATAAGCAGTGTTGCTGCCTTCACTTTTAACGGTGGCTTTGAGAGCATTGAGTTGATCAAGCTTAAGCTTTAAAATGGTCTTGGAGGCTTTCGGGTGCAGTCTATAAATGGTTGGTTGGTTCACGTCGAAGCAGGGTGCAGTCAATAAATGGGGAATGGCGATTGACTGACCACGAGCCATGTCGGACCATGTGTTGAAATGTAGAGATGATAGACCATCTGCAATCTGCAAGTGTACGAAAAACACCACAACCAAGACCAACTCCTCCACAGTTGAAAGGTTACATGGAAACAATTGATTGATCAACCATGATTAGGAAAACAAAAGGAAAAACTTTGAAATGGATTAGAGCAAGCTAAGTAATAAATCATAAAGCAGTTGAACAAATACAAACTATATTCAAATTAATACGGAGTATAAACCTTTGTGTGCTATATGCTTATGCTGATTTTAAAGTAAATACATGGGTCTGGATTTGGAAGTAGTTACAACTCTAGAGTTGTTATAGAAAGTCAAAGTAAACCTACAACTTTCACCAAATTCTTTTAACTATATTTCAGATTTCGTGTGCTTCCATTAGGTCCGTTGTATATAGTATAGGGCCGTTGTACCCCTACTATAAGACGAGTTGTATCGGGACACACCAACGGGCGTGGGATCCCAGTCAGCAACCAAGAAACGCCACTTCCATGGTGTATCGCAGCGTTGGATGGAGGGAGGAAGAGGGCGTCGGTTGCCATTCAACGGCTCCTTCAACGGGTGTGGGTTACGCATGGCGGCATTTGATTGGATCCAAAAATATATCCGTTGGAAATAAAAAAAATTACCTAACACGTAGGTTTATCTTAATATGAATAATGCAACTAAAACTTTTTTTTAAACAAACTCACAAGTATGGTAAAAATACTTGTACCCGGTAGGAAAATTTGAAATACGGCATTTTTGGGTTGGGTATGGGCCGGGCTTCTGGGTCTTGAGCCGGGTATGAGGATAATTATAAAATTTCATGCCGGTTTGGGTTCGGGACGGTTTTATATACAATCCCTATTATCCGGTCTGTATACCTAATACCTAAACTCGTATACCCGACCCGTTTAAGTTTATATAATAGTAATAAACATATATTATTAAATAATATATTTATATTTATTATAAATGAGGACACAAATATACGTAAAGAAACTCGTTACTCTCGATAGTTATTAGTACGGAGTATTATATAACATATGTGAGTGTTATATAATCGAGTGACGGGGATGAGATTGAGGACACTTCTAATCGGAATGCTAAAGTTGGTCAAACTTTTCTGAGTGTTGAAGGGAAGCGTATTGGAGCGGGAGCGGAAGAAGCTTTTGATGGTGTTGGTTTTTTTTGACGAATTTAGGAATGGTGGTTTGAATGAGGACGAGGTTGGTATTGAGTCTACTTTTCCGTATAAGGCGAATGCGGAAGAGGGTACTAACGATACAAACTTTGGTTCTTGATTTGGGTTTTTTGATGGATTTTCGCATGGTTATTTTGCTACGTTTTTTGTATTTGTTTTCTTTTGTGTAGTTTACTCCACGTTAAGACTCGGTTTTAAATAGCGTCTCGAGTTGTCTTGGTTGGATTTGTTTTCTCTCTTTGAGCCTTTTTGTGGTGGCCTTTTTTTTCTCTTATCTCTGTTTTGGTGATTTAGTTTTATATAAAGTTTTTGTTTTTTTGTCAAAAAAAAAAAACCGTGTCTTTATTATATGGCAAAAATTTTATTACAAAATTGTAAGAGATAAAAGATTTTACATACAAAAGTTTAGTGTCATATGATGTTACTACTTTTTAATTTTATCTTTTTTAAATATCAATCATATTGTATATGAAAGTATCAAATATAATGATCGAATCCTATATATTTTTCAAATTTAAGGTACTTTTGAAGTAAACGCTCATTAAATATATGTTCAAAACTATAAATCTAAATTATACTTTCACTTTTGTTTCAATATATGTTATATATAAAAAAACACATACTTTCAAAAAGTATATTAATATTAACGCACTTGGAAGTGGATCTTAGATCCATTCGGTTTTTTCACAACAAAAATACTCGCATTTATCCTTGATAATCTCAAGATCGATACACCAAATACCACATTTAAAACACCAAGAAACAAACTTCTACCGCAAAAAATAAATATTTTCATTTGGCGGGTCTTACTTGGTAGAATCCCGACTCTTATAGAGCTTGATAAACGAAACATTGACCTTGACACCATACTTTGTCCCCTATGCAATTCTTATGTCGAATCCATTGAACATACATTATTCCTTTGCCCGAAAACACAAAATGTATGGTGCTCAATCCTACTTTGGTGGAACCTTCCCACCAATACCTTCAACAACATTCACGACATCACCTCAATGGATCAAACACCCTCCACATCGAATAATGGCACTCTCATTTGGCAAACAACGAAATGGGCCGCATCATACATCCTATGGAAACATCGAAACCTTAAAATATTTAGCAAAAAAGATTGGTGCACCACCACTATCCTATCCGAAATCCAAACCCAATCTTTTGCGTGGATATCCAAAAGGTCAAAAAAACCACTATTGAATGGCACCAATGGCTCATCAACCCCTCGTTTTACACTTCCTCGAATCAACAACGAACGGGCATCGGTTAAAACGGAATAAAAGCTCTAATCGTTATCGATGGTTTCACGAAAACATGTCTAGGTCCCCATTATTCACTTGGTTAAATGGATAGTTGTAGCCAACTTTGTCACTGCAGTCGTGGTACTGTCTGGCTATCCCTAACCAGCTCGAATTACTCAAGTTCCGCGGTGTCTAATGGCTCCTTGATGACGTTTTCGTGAACTCTCGTATTTTATTTCCTTCTTGTTATAATACAATGTATAGTATATAGGGTTTTGTAAATTATCCGTTATATAGTAAAAAGTTTTACTTAATTTATAAAAAAAAAAAAAAAAAAACCCTAATATTAACGCACTAAACTTATTAACCGGATAAGAACAACGAGTTAACGTGGCATCATTGTTGATAATGAAGTTAGTGATATATCGAAGCAAAATATTTTTTTATATAGTCTATATCGAAACAATACTAAAAGTATACGACTTATTCGTAGTCATATAAAATTCAACAAATGGTAAATAATTAATTTTTACTAGTTCAGTAGATAACCTGTCACTATTTATTTACATTAACACACTTTTTGAAAGTAACAAATATTCGGGTCGGCCCGCTTCGCTGGGCCCAAAATCGCTAGCCTGAAGAAAAAAAAATCCGCAACTTCAAGGTTCGAACCTGCGTCCCCTTAGATTTCAACAAACCTCCTTACCAACTGATCTACGTATTCACTTTTATAAATTTATAGTTTGTTTAATATACATCTTATAAATTAGAAGGTTGGTCAAAGTTAAAAAGTTAGTCAAAAGGGGTGGAATTTAACATAATGTAAAAACCGTGAGGGGAAAGGTAACAAAATTGCAAAAAAGTTTCAAATGAATAGTGCCATTTTTTTGTCTTTTTGTGTTTTTCAATTGAATATATGTATAATTTACACCAGTATTTTTTTGAATATATAAAACAAAAGTAAAAATATGAAGCGTATTTATAGTTTTAACACTTAAATATAATAAGTTCACTTATGAAAGTTTTAAGATTTGATAGTACATTCATATTGTCACAAGAAATCCAAGGACCTTCGTACTATTATTGTAGTACTCCAGTATAACATTGTATGCGGAGTATTAAATATTGAGTAATGAATATTTAATAGTAATATTTTATAATTTAGCAAAAATCAAGGAAACCAGTCCCTGAATGGCTGAATGTATGATCTGAAGTCGATCATGTTGATTACCACCTTTTGAATTTGAATTTGAAGGTAATAGTTTAATCGAATTTAAATTCAAATTCAAATATTTATAATAATGATAATCAGCTTGGACCCATCACCCATGAAACAAAACAAACAAATACCGTAAATCATTGTATCCCACGGATATAACTTACAAATTGACCCATCAATTATTTTTTTTATTGAATGAATTTTGAATATAAAATATGAATACTTAATTAATTTCTCGGAATCTAACCCCTTACACTCCACAATGTTATTAATTAATTACGGAGTAGTTAATTAAAAGGTCAACCCCAAGTCACTTTCTATTGACGTATAAGACCACGAATAACCCTAATTTTTTTAACGACGATATCGAAATCGAATTCTCTCATTTATCATCCATACACGCGTTAGGAGAAAACCCAATTCGCGATGATGTTGGCAGTTCCATCAAAAGTTGGAAAAAACCCCAGAGACCCTCCCTAATTGTGATGTGAAATTAGTTACTGCATTTTCAGGTGGGAAAATAATTTTTTTAGCAAAAAAAAAACAATAACATATAACGAATTCAAACTTCAAACAAATACAACCGACACAATAGCAAATCCACACCCAAGCAACAAAAAACGACTAAAGCAACAACAGTAAGTACTAAAAGCAAACGATACCACCAACATGATAGAAAATGCACTTTGCTAGAAAACAAAACTAGTCTAACATGACAAACATAGGATACCTAAAACAATTGCACTAATAAGCATAAAAATACAAGTAAACAAAACATTGCAACAATAGAACAATCCCAACAACCACAGAGCACCCTGTACCATCTGAAGAAGAGCCGAATCCTCCCCTATCTAGAACTAGATCTCCAACAAGGAGATTGTTGTCTGGTCCAAATCCGAAAGCACCACCAAAAAAGAAAAGACCTGCAAACACACCTACGACAGCAGTTAACCCAATCAGTTAACCCTAACCCGTCGCCGACCCCACACAAACCTTCAACCCCTGGTCCCCCACCTCCCACCCACCATCATTCATAACTAGTTGAAAAAACACGAAAATCACCAAAACACAAGCATATCAAAACAACAAATCCCCAACAAGGCGGTGAGCCGCCATTTGCCAACAACAAATCCCTGGTGGCCACATCCAACAAGGCGGTGAGCCGCCATTTGCCGCCGTGTAACGACCCCAAAACTGTTTACCAAAAACGAAGCATTTTTTTTTTTTATAAATAACTTTCAGGTAAACTTCCAGGTGAACTTTCAGGTGGACTTTCAGGTGACGCTAAACTTTCAGGTGACACTAAACTTTCAGGTGAACTTTCAGGCGACACTAAACTTTCAGGTGAAACTTTCAGGTGACACCTTTCTCATTAAAACTTCCAGGTGAAACTTTTGATCTATTTGAGTTTACAAAAAGGTTTTAACAACCCATACAACCGAACGGTGTAATTTCGACCCAAATATACATTTAGACGAGTTAGGACTCTACAACCCAACCCGATACCAAGAGCATAATCCCGGGGGCTACCAAATCCCTAAACCACGTCCAAATATCCGAAAGCTACCCCATCGAGCCCAAGTGCTCCTACGCTTCTAGTCTAACAACTAGCTAGCTTCACAATCACAATACCTGTAAAAAGGTAAACAACGATAGGGGTAAGCTAACGCTTAGTGAATGCAATAATTATACATATACATATATAATCTACTTACTTGCAATCACTTACACAATACCGCATACAAGCTAGCAATTCAACAACCATGCAAACATCATGCATAGACTAATATCCGCAATTCACAATAAGCTAGCAACACCAATAACATATAGTTCACAATTTAATATGCTAATACAAAATTCACACAACCATGGTTAATCAATAGTACAAGGGAACGGTACTCGCGAAAGGCCGTCAAAGTTCATAATTTCCATTAGTGTACTTAATCACCGCGTAATCACTAATCCCCCGGGTGATATCTTAAACACCGCGACTAACTCACCCCCATGACAATGTGGTGTCTTAAACACCGCGACTAACCCACATGTCAATCAAACCCATGAGTGGTGTCTTGAACACCGCGACAAATCCCACTCCCATGACAATGTGGTGTCTTAAACACCGCGACTATCCCACATGTCAATCAAACCAATGAGTGGTGTGATGACCCGGAAATTTCTGACCAAATTTAAACTTAATCTTTGTATGATTAACATTTCCGACACGAAAAGCAAAGTCTGTAAAACTGAATCTCAAAATTTTTGAACTACTTTTATATATTTAAATACCCTTCGGTTGTTTTCAACGATTCGCTAACAATTATATGTAAATAGATACATATATACTATAACTTGAAAAGGTAACAATGTATTAATTGTTTGATACCGTACATTAAACTTATTGGTTTAAATATCTATTTGAATATATATATATGATAAGTTGAAATATTTATTATTAAAATTTATTTATAAAAAACTTCCAATGTGTATTTAAAAACTGATTTATGTATATTAAAAAGATATATACATATATATAATTTCAAGTTATTTAGTAAACGATAGTAACATTCGTTTATTGATTCGATTGATATTTAGATAAGTTAACTAAAGCGTTTAAGATGAACCAGTAAAACACTAACTTGCTACAGTATTTTCAAATTGCTACAGTACCCAAAATGCTACAGTGTTTTCGAAAATCACTATTTGCTACAGTGAAATTAACTTTGCTACAGTGAATTGCTACAGTAAAAATTGACCTTGCTACAGTAACTTTGCTACAGTAAAACACTATTTTAAAATGTATTTCAACAAATAGTGAGACGATGATTTATAGAAGTAAATGACCAAAACACTCAAATGTATAAGTTATATTTTGAGAGGTATAATTTAGGGATAATCTAAGTCTATATTTTGACAAGTGTACGTGTTACAAAACGTAAAATGCTAGTTTTCTAAGCGTACGAAAATGCGTTCGAAAAACCGAAACCGGGACATAAGTCGCGTAATGGCGTACGATTTATCGGAACAAAAATTACAAGTCAACTATGCACGTGAATTTAATATAATATATAATTAATTATTTAAATTAAATATATTATAATATTATGTCGACAAGCAAGAAAACAAGCAACTTTGAGCTGTCACCAGGGGCCATGCGATCGCATGGGTTCCCCTCACATATGCCATGCGATCGCATGGCAGGGATTTCCAGGAGGCATTATAAAGCTCGATCATTTGGCCAATTTATATCCTCAATCTATCTCTTTTTTTTTTACTCCGTATTATTATTATAATTTATATTATTATTATTATTATTATTATTATTATTATTATTATTATTATTATTATTATTATTATTATTATTATTATTATTATTAAGATTATTATTATTATTAATCTTATTATTATTAGTAGTATTATTATACATAAAATACTACGACGAGGTCTTGAGCGTGTCACTTTCAAAATGGGTTTTGAGCGGGATAGAGCTAACAAAATTATGGGTTATTGCCAAGGAGGTTATGGGTAATGTTCGGGGGTATATTTGTGAATCAAATCTAGTATTTATCATCTTCGTTACGTCTACGTACTTTTCTGCAATATTGAATCACAATATTGATACGTTGAGATCTACGGTTATTTGATACTCTGAGTTTCGATCACATTTTGGTGAACGAATTTATATGCTGCTAAGGTGAGTTCATTTGATCCCTTTTTACATATATTTTTGGGCTGAGAATACATGCGCTGTTTTACTAAATGGATACAAATACTAAAACTGATTTTGTGTGAGTTTCATTGATCCCTTTTTAATTGCTTTTGCAATATATATTTTTGGGCTGAGAATACATGCACTTTATTTTAAACGCAATGGATACAAGTACATACTAAATTCTACACCGAGTTTGAACCGAAAATCCCTTAGCTTTGGTAACTAGTAACTGCCGGTTATAAGAACTGGTGGGCGCGAGTAGTTATATATGGATCCATAGGGCTTGATATCCCCGTCCGAGCTAGAGCACTAGCCTTTTAACGGACGTATGCTATTTGAGAAGCGTACACGTTGGTTTGCGTGTATTATTAAGATGATTATACAAAGGGTACAAATTATATATACGTTAAGTTTAGTTACCAGGGTGCTCAATTTCGTAGAATATTTTGATAAACGTTTCTGGATTAAACAACTGAAATCTTGTGATCCACCTTTATATACAGATTATGCGCAACATTAAAACTATGAACTCACCAACCTTTGTGTTGACACTTGTTAGCATGTTTATTCTCAGGTTTCCTAGAAGTCTTCCGCTATTTGCTTAGATGTTAAACAAGCTATGTGCATTGAGTCTTACATGACATATTTTTCAAGAAGACGTTGCATTCACCAAATCATCACCATGTATCTTATTTTGACTGCATTGTCAACGGAAATACTGTTGTAAACTATTATTTATGGTGATTGTCTATATGTAGAAATCATCAGATGTCGAAAAACTTTGATTTAAATATTCATTTATGGTGTGCCTTTTCAAAAGAATGCAATGTTTACAAAATGTATCATATAGAGGTCAAATACCTCGCAATGAAATCAATGAATGAAGTGTTCGTCCATATGGATTTGGAGCGATCGTCACAGGTGGTGTCTTGAACACCGCGACAATCCCACTCGTTACGTAGAATGTGGTGTCTTAAACACCGCGACTATCCCACATTTCACGCTACACAAATAAATACATTATATACGTACACGCATAATTATTCCACTCACCTTGGAATGCCCGCACAAGTCATGTACAACATGATCTTCGTCCTTAAATCGGAGCAAGTAACCACTTATATCACACATAGGTACAATATATACATAAATAGCCATTCTCTAAAAGAGAACTCGACACAAACATCTCTTAGCTGAGGGATCACACATTGCTCGCCAAAACCCGTCCATTTAACACCTAATGGACACAAACCAATTACCACTTCGGGTGATAATTCAAACCAACACAACAAAGTACAATTTAACCCAAATCATACTTTACCCCAATTTGACCAAACCTAGGTCTTAACGCTAATTTACTACTTAGGTAGTAATCATTTCAAATGCCAATTTATAACAACCCTCATATTTTCATGCATGAATTGACTAATTTGACTATAGGGTTGTTATCCATACGTAATATATAATTAAATTCGACGTTGATCAAATATTTATTTTTAGTCGACACGTTCTGTTAACTAAAGTTTACACTAATTATATAAAATAACTTTAGTTAATATTAATGCGTATTATATTTAAAACTATATGTAACATAATTATTAATTAAATGATAAATTATTCATTATATATATATTTTTAGCTTATAAAAAAAATAAAAATAAAAAGAAATAAGATTTTTTTTATAAATTAAATAATGAGCCCATGAATTTTGACTAAATATTTTCAAAAATAAAAACTTATTAAAAACATTTTTAACATTTTTTTATTATTTTGTCAAAATTGGCACCTTTATTTTATTATTATTTTTTTCTTTTCACCAACCATTTTTTACCTATAAATACATGGCTCCTCATTCATTTTTTCTTGCCAAACACAAAAACTTAAGTTATTCTCTCAAAACCTTGAAGAAAATTTGAGGTACTTTCTATTTTTATTAATTTTTTTCAATATTGTCATTTATATTTATATTTATTGTATATTCTTTGTAAAATTCGAAATTAATTATGTTTATATATTATAATTAGTATTATAAGTGTTATGATGCATAAAATAATTTTGATAATTTATGGAATATTATTTATAATTAAATACGAATTATGTAGTGTTTAAACGTAAAAACAATGTAAAATTCGTAATAAATACTTTTAACCAAAAATAAAATATATATAATTTTTTTCTGAGTTTTTAAAACTTATATAGATCTGAAAAAAATTATAAAAATAATTACTTTGGTCAAATTGGTATTTATTATATAATTAAACTCTATTATTATGTAATTCGAAGGTAAATTAAGAATAAATATAAAATAATAAAAAATATTTTTTTTAAATATTTTTCTACAGGTTATTAGACTGATAGAAACTTATAAAAATTATAAAAATAATTATTTGGGTTTATTTAGTAATTATGTAGAATTAAAATTGTTTTGTGAATACATTAAGGGTAAAAATAAAAATAAATACAAAAATATAATAAAAACGTTTTCTTAAATTTTTCTACTAATTTATATGATTAACTAAGACTATAAAAATTATGTATGTAATTTTTAGATATTTAATTTATTATTTAGACATTTTTGAATAATGTTCGATTAATAAAACACTATTATTTTTGAAGTAATTTAGGTATTTATTTAAAGATAATTATATTAAATATATATAAGACATACTAAGGTATAATAACTAAATATTAAATAAAACTTAGGTTATATTATCACATATATAATTATTAAGTACATTAATAATTCGTTGTGTGTATACACCTAAAGTGAAGGTTAATCAAAGATAATGTATAATTCATGTGAACTTCATCGCTACTCACGGTCGTAAGTGAATGATGTCTAGGTTGCCATTTATGGGTAAGCTTGTAGATCTCGAATGCCATGACTTAGATTCTGGTCAAGAGTCCTGGGCCCCCGGTTACATCTGGTCATTCCTGACTTATTTATAGCAACGAAGTTTGAGTAAAGTTATACAACGTCTTGCTAAAGATTAACCCGAACTTTCTAAAATTGGAAAATTACTATAAGTGGAAACTTTCCATAAATAGTAACCTTCCGAAAATGGAAATTCTTTAGTGAACCATTACTATCAATATAGTACTATATACTATTGTCTGTTAGACAATGTCTGATCATACGTTCTATCTCTAGGTTGAGATCTCGGTCACGTCCTTCCGTTCAATTCTTTCGTGTGCTACTAAGGTGAACTTCATAGCCCCACTTTTTACTGTTTACTTAACTATTTATAACTTTTGGGGTGAGACACATGCTTGTTTTATAACTGTTTTACACTTAGACACAAGTACTAAATTGTTAACTATGCTGTCATGTTTTGATTCATGCTAAATCCCTACCGTAATATCGTCAATTGCTACGTTTAAATGCAAACTTAATTATTGTGAGTAGGCCTATTGAGAGTAACGTCTCTAACCATTCGACCGTTGGTCTTTGGTTACATAATAATGATTCCACGACACTGACAGTACAAGGTGTCATAGGGTAAACTTGTTTAGTAGCGATATTACAAAATGCAACAACACTTTTAGATTGATATTTCTATATCAATCAACTTTAAACTAAATCTTGTGGTCTAAAACTTTGGATATTATTTATAAACCTGTGAATTTCACTCAACCTTTTTGGTTGACACTTTAAGCATGTTTTGTCTCAGGTGATGATTGAGCTAGCTGTTTGCAACTTTGTGATGATAGATTTGATGCTTGCATGGAGTCCACATCGCATATTATATTTTAGTTCATAAACATTTATTTTACGTTTTAATAATAATGTAAACATGTATTACTGCTTCCGCTATTTTATTAACAAAGGTTTTATTTAAAAAGTCTCATATAGAGTCGTTCTCGTTTATACAACTGTGTTATGATATGATTGGTCACAATTACCCCTGGTCCATTTTGGGGGGTGTGACAGATTGGTATCAGAGCAGGCTGATGTAGAGAACCAGGATTGCATTTTATGTGTGCCTTATACAATTAGGTACCTTAGCAATGTAGGACTACAACTTTCCTTGACTATAGTGCCTTTAATTGTTGCCTTAAACTGTTAAATGCTACACTATACTTTAGAAACTTTACTTATCTTAGAATGCCGAGCCAACCTAAGAACTCTGCTCACTTTCCTAAGTACTATTCAATTCCGCCACCACATTTAAATGCGACACCGTTCTCGACATTCCTATGTCATCTATCATAGTTTTGTGTATTACATATGTATTACATGAAATGTTATCCATGATTTTTGAAACTCCTATATTTGTTACTATTCATACTCAAACGTATATAACCTCCTTGTTATATCACGTACCTATATGCTTTATGCCTTTATGCATCGGTTTGTGAACCAGAAAATGTCATTGAGTTATCTCAAAGACATTATAATGTCATCACTACTCATATTCATTACTTTTAAATCTTTGATTTCTCGTTATTTTTTTATCATTGAATTTTCTTGACGGATGGCGTCTACGAAACTCTAGAATAGAAGGGTTTGGATTATCGATTTAAAGGATCATATAGCTCAAGCCGTAGACCTGAATAGGCCATTACGAATTGAAAGTCTTTAATCGAAAGATTATCAGATTACATACTTATCATTTTATGATCTCGACACGTCATACTGCTATTATTGGAGTATAGACACATCATATCTTATTATATCTTATCATATCTATCTTAATAGACTTTGTCTAACACTTTTTCTAAATTTCCTCCGTAAATTACGGAAATCTTTTTGCTATATATACGTATATCAAGAAGACAAATATATCATTCAATATTCAACACTCATCTTATAACAAAAACCCTTATTCCGATCAGATAATATGGATTTCTCACTTGATTCCTTGAACTCCTCAAGCTCTAATGGCAGCGTAACTGGAATGAACCAACCAATTAGTCATCACCTTTTCTGGATGAATTGGGTGTGGGTTCGTAGTCTACTTAATCAATGGAGAAGTGAAGAAGGTGATCCTTTTCACCCACCACATTGCCCTATTGGCGAAGAACCTGAAGCACTTACCGGCGAACCCGTTCGGAACACTATTTTCACCCTCATTTCCAGGATATCCCGTCACATGTAGCGACCCGACCAAATCATCATTGACGGCGTCGTCTACTTAGGTCCCGTTACGTGGTCATAAGTCTTTAAAACAACGTTTGACCAAAAGATATGTCGCCTTCATTTCGAAATAAAGATTGTTTCAAAGTTTACAAGAATTGTTCAACCAATAGTTAAGTTACAACGTTATAATACGAATGAAATCTAGGCGACACGGTTTAAAGTAAAGTCAAAAGACGCTCCATGAAATGCACGTATACTCGACATCCAATGCAAGTATCAAATAATGAGCGGAAGCATGTATCATGTATCGTTCAAGGACCTGAGAAAAACATAGAAATCTGTCAACGAAAACGTTGGTGAAATCATAGGTTTAAGTAAGTAAGTACAAGTGAACCACAAGATTTGCATCAATGAAATAATAGTAATACATTCCAAAAGTTTGTTTCACGAGCACCCAATTATCAATGCTTAACATTTCCTTCCATTGAACCCCATCACTTAGTGCTAGAACATACACTGTTTCTCGAAAATATATTTCATTCGTAAACGGTAGCGAACCGTTTGAATGAGGGTTTGTCAAACCCATATGGATCCATACAACATAAGTTCTCGCTTACACCCGGCAAGTGTAACTAATGATAATCGAATTGAGGATTTTGTTCTAAACTCGTATGTAGAATGTTTGTTTTCCTGTACTTGTGTTCACTTAGTAAAAGAAATGTTTATGTTTTCTCATCCCAAATGTAAGTTCAAAAAGAGTAAAAGTAGGACTATGATCTCACCTTGAGTGCACGAGTAGTAAAGTACTTCGACAAGTAAACGTGTGCAAAGAACAATGCTAGTCTTGACCTAAACAAATAGGTCGTATCAATAACGGTAAACACGATAGGTCAAAGATGTTCAATTAGTCCTATGGCTCGTTACGACTCAATAATGTAGCATGTGAGTCAAGTTGTCATGTTTCATGCAAGGTACAAGTATAAAAACATGTTAGAACGATTGCACAATTATTTGGTTAAGTTTGATTAAAAGTCAACTTGGTCGGGTTAAAGTCAACAGAAAAGTCAACGGGGTCGGGTTGGATATCCGACAATTTTTCTAAGTTATATAATCATATATGAGCATGTTGGCCAAGTTTCATGTTAATCGGAGGTCCGTAGCATAGCATACATTTTCATGTCAAATGACCAAGGGAACAGCCAGTTTTAGTCAAATGGGACGGCGTCCCAATTTGCTAGACGGCGTCCAGGATTTAAGGGTGGGACGGCGTCCCTATTAGCTAGACGGCGTCCCATATTTAAGGGTGGGACGGCGTCCCAATATTTTGGACGGCGTCCCAATTCGTTTTCTGGTCCTGTTTGCTGAAACTCTAAGTGCACGAACCAAAACACAAACTAACACAATTTACAATCCGCAAACAACCAAAATATGTACCTTATATCATCGGAAAGGTAATTTGACAAGGAATACAACCAAGCACATATCATCAATCAAATCTTCACTTACAACAACCGAAAACCACAATTAATGTCCCTCATTCAATGCATACAAGTCATAAATGTAATTTAATGATTCGGCATCCAAATTACATGAACGATATGCCGTTTCGAAGGTAATTAAGCATACAACACAACCTAACACTTACAATTAACATTACATGTCATTCAAGTCATCAAAAGTCCATTTTAAGTTCATGAAACCTTAACCTAAATTCACCAAATTTCATAATCAAGTTTAGGAGGTTTCATTAATCAAACTATACATCATAATGAAGCTAGTAACACTAGAAACACAATTAAAACATGAACTCTTAGCATCAAACAACATATGAACACTCAATTTTCAAGATTAAGCATGTCATCTTTCA
The DNA here is from genome assembly GCF_046630445.1 of Rutidosis leptorrhynchoides. Taxonomy (NCBI): domain Eukaryota; kingdom Viridiplantae; phylum Streptophyta; class Magnoliopsida; order Asterales; family Asteraceae; genus Rutidosis; species Rutidosis leptorrhynchoides. Next base: position 57,321,455 of record NC_092338.1, on the reverse strand, counting down.
ATATGAACTAGTTACATCAAAATATCAAAAACGAGCATACAAATCACATAAACAAACTAGACTCGAGCCATAGACACTAATTAACAACCTTATAACTTAAAAATCTCAAGAACACAAGAATTAGTGATTTTAGAAAGTTACCCAAAATTGATGAAATCGGTATGGAAACGAAGAGGAGATCACGAGGAGTTCAAATATGCAATTTGTTTTGATCGAATCCTTCTTGAACGAATTTGGATGATGATTGAAGGTTTGAGGGTTTTGAGAGAAAAAGGTGAAGTATTATTTGGGAGGTGATAAAATGAATGGAGAGGAAAGAGTTGACTAGTTGACCTAGTCATCTCTTTCTCCATTTGGCAACTTTAGTCCCTCAACTTAGGAAACGGGTACGGAAATTACCTAAACGAGATAATTCAAACGCGTATTAACGAGATGTGTTATAAACATATAACGGAACTTAAATAGTTAAACGGAAAAGGGAATGGAAAAAGGCGGGATGTTACATTACCTACACCTTAAAAGAAATTTCGTCCCGAAATTTAAGTAGGCGCAGTAGTCGTTGTTTCTTCCTCGAGATCTTGCGTTTCCGAATTCACGAATAGATGAGGATACTTCCTTTGCATTTGGTCTTGTCTTTCCCAAGTAAACTCGGGTCCCCTTTTGGCGTTCCAACGGACTTTAACAATCGGGATTCGGCTTTGTTTCAAAGTCTTGACGGAGGTGTCCACAATTTCAACCGGTTCCTCCACGAAATGAAGTTTGTCATCAATGGTAAGCTCCTCGAGAGGAATGACGATATCGGGTTCGGCAAGACACTTTTTCAAGTTGGATACATGGAAGGTAGGATGAACGGAGTTCAATTGAGGCGGGAGATCTAAACGATAAGCAACGGTTCCAATACGCTCCAAGATTTCGAAAGGACCAATATACCGCGGATTTAGCTTCCCGCGTTTCCCAAAACGGATTACACCCTTCCAAGGTGCGACTTTTAACATGACGCGATCACCGACTTGAAATTCGAGGTCCTTGCGTCTCTTATCGGTATAGCATTTTTGACGACTCCGGGCCGTCCGAAGCCTATCTCGGATTTGAAGAATCTTCTCGGTGGTTTCGTGGATGAGTTCGGGCCCGGAAATTTGCACGTCACCTACTTCGGCCCAACAAAGAGGAGAGCGACATTTGCGGCCATATAGCGCTTCAAAAGGTGCGGCTTTAATACTCGCGTGATAACTATTGTTGTAAGAGAACTCGGCGAGAGGTAAGTGCTTGTCCCAAGCTTTTCCGAAATCAACCACGCAAGCTCGGAGCATATCTTCCAAGGTTTGTATCGTACGTTCACTTTGCCCATCGGTTTGAGGATGATATGCGGTGCTCATGTCCAAACGCGTTCCCAACGCTTCTTGTAACGTACGCCAAAATCTAGAGACGAAACGACCATCTCTGTCGGAGATAATCGATAAAGGTACGCCGTGTCGGGCTACAATCTCCTTAATGTAAAGTCGTGCAAGTTTCTCCATTTTGTCGGTTTCTTTCATGGCGAGGAAGTGCGCGGATTTGGTGAGGCGATCGACAATGACCCAAATAGTATCATAACCGCCCGACGTTTTCGGTAATTTGGTGATAAAATCCATCGTGATCATTTCCCACTTCCATTGCGGGATCTCGGGTTGTTGGAGTAATCCGGACGGTCTTTGGTGTTCGGCTTTGACTTTGGAACATGTCAAACACTTGGAAACATAAGTAGCTACGTCCCTTTTGATGTTCGGCCACCAATATAGTTGTTTAAGGTCGTGGTACATCTTATTGGCACCGGGGTGAATCGAGTATCGTGACTTATGGGCTTCGTCTAAAATAAGGCTTCGTAGATCCCCATAACTAGGCACCCAAATTCTTCCGGCGAAATATCGGAGTCCGGTTTCTTTAACTTCGAATCGAGAGGTGAGGACGTTCAAGTGTTCGAGAGAGATGTTTTCATCCTTGAGAGCCTCATCCTGGGCTACCCGAATTTGGCTATTAAGGTTGGTGTGAATGGTGATGTTTAAAGCTCGGACACGGAGAGGCACCGCTCTTTCTTTTCGACTTAAGGCATCGGCTACTACATTTGCCTTCCCGGGATGGTAACGAAGCTCGCAATCGTAATCGTTTAAGGTTTCAATCCACCTCCGTTGTCTCATGTTTAGTTGCTTTTGATCGAAAATGTGTTGAAGACTTTTGTGGTCGGTAAAGATAGTACTCTTGGTTCCATAAAGATAGTGTCTCCACATTTTAAGTGCAAAGACAACGGCTCCGAGTTCGAGATCATGCGTCGTGTAATTTCGTTCATGAATTTTGAGTTGTCGAGAAGCATAAGCAATGACTTTCGTTCGTTGCATCAATACACACCCAAAACCATGTTTTGAGGCATCGCAATATACAACAAAGTCATCATTGCCTTCGGGAAGTGACAAGATAGGAGCGGTGGTTAGCTTCGTTTTCAAGATTTGGAATGCGGATTCATGTTCGGTCGCCCAAATGAATTTCTTTCCCTTGTGAGTCAATGCGGTTAGAGGACGTGCAACCAAAGAGAAATTTTCGATGAATCTACGATAGTACCCGGCGAGCCCCAAAAATTGACGAATGTGAGTAGGAGTAGTAGGAGTCTCCCATTTGCTAATGGCTTCGATTTTCGTTGGATCGACTTTAATACCTTGGTCACTTACAACATGACCAAGAAATTGAACTTCCTTTAACCAAAATTCACACTTGGAGAATTTGGCATAGAGTTGTTCTTGTCTTAAAAGTTCAAGCACAAGTCGGAGATGTTGTTCGTGCTCTTCTTCATTTTTAGAATAGATCAATATGTCATCGATGAACACAATAACGAATTTATCGAGATACGGTTTGCACACGCGGTTCATAAGATCCATGAACACCGCCGGTGCGTTAGTGAGACCAAATGGCATGACAAGGAATTCATAACTACCATAACGAGTTCGGAAAGCGGTTTTGGAGACATCTTCCCCCTTAACCCTTAATTGATGATAACCCGAGCGGAGATCGATTTTCGAATATACACAAGACCCTTGTAGTTGATCAAAGAGGTCATCGATGCGAGGAAGAGGATATCGGTTCTTAACCGTCAATTTATTTAGTTCACGATAATCAATGCACATTCGTAGGGATCCGTCTTTCTTTTTAACAAACAAAATCGGAGCGCCCCAAGGTGAATGGCTAGGTTGGATAAAACCACGATCAAGTAGTTCTTGGATTTGACTTTGCAATTCTTGCATTTCGGATGGAGCGAGTCTATATGGTGCACGTGCTACGGGTGCGGCTCCCGGAATAAGATCGATTTGGAATTCAACCGGTCGATGAGGCGGAAGACCCGGCAATTCGTCGGGAAATACATCGGAATAGTCACTAACAATTGGCACATCATCGATGTGCTTCTCATCGGACTCGACTTTCTTAACGTGAGCAAGGATCGCAAAACAACCCTTACGGAGTAGTTTTCTAACTTTAACACACGAAACGAGGTTGAGTCCGGTGCAACTCTTATCGCCATAGACGATCAAAGGTTCACCATTCTCGATAGGAATTCGGATTGCGTTAAGATCACAAAGAATGTGAGATTTCGTTTTGACTAACCAATTCATACCGATTATTACATCAAAGCTTCCTAGTTCCATGGGTATCAAGTCAATTTCAAATTCCTTACCCAAAATGTTTAACGTACACCCCCGGTAATATGTGTCGGCACTTAATAGTTTCCCGTTAGCCACTTCAATGGTATAAGTGGTATCTAATGAAAGAGGTGGAGTGCTAAAAGAATGAGTCAAAGTCTTGGATACAAAGCATTTATCGGCACCCGAATCGAATAAGCAAGAGACATAAGAATTGTTGAGAAGAAACGTACCCGTGACTAGTTCAGTGTCATCCCGGGCTTCCTCGGTGTTGATGTTGAAAGCTCGGCCGCGCGTATTGGTATTATCTTTCCTTTTCGGGCATGCATTTCTATAATGACCCGTTTGACCACATTCGTAACAAGTGCCCGTCTTTGGTGCATTGGGCCATTTTCGAGCGACGGGAGTGGTACTTTTACAATCGTTGGCCTTATGACCAATTCCTTGGCACCGGTGGCAAATTAACTTACTACATTCGCCAAAATGATGTTTGTTGCATTTGTTGCAAAGAGGTAGGTTCCCGGCATAACCTTTCTTGCCGTCGGAGGTGTAAGGCTTCTTAGCAAAGTTGTTGTTGCTTGATTGGGAGGGTTCCCACTTTCTTTTGTTGCCGCCCGATTTATCCTCGGCCTTAGGTGCCGGAACTACGATTTCGTCAACCGTTTCAATTAGTTGGCGAGCCATGTTCATAGCGGCTTGATGAGTAGTGGGTTTGGATGACATCACCCCTTGTTTGATGCTTTTTGGAAGACCGAGCATGTAGAGCTCAATCCTTTGAGATTCGGGGTTAACAAGATTAGGACACATCAAGGATAGTTCGGCGAAGCGTTGATTATAAGCTTTAAGATCGTTTCCGACCGCTTTCAAAGCTCTTAGTTCTTCCTCAAGTTTTCGGGTTTCTTCGCGCGGAAAATATTCAACAATCATCTTTTCCTTTAGATCGGCTCAAGAGAGGGCATGAGCTTCATCGGTACCCACCGATTGAACATAGGTATTCCACCATGTTAGAGCAATTCCGGAGAAAGTGTGAGTGGAGTATTTGACCTTATCTTGGTCCCGACAACCGCTTATGCTAAAGACGGCTTCCGTTTGCTCAAACCATCGGGTGAGCACGACCGGTCCCCCGGTTCCATCAAAAGTGTGAGGTTTGCACCCCATGAAAGCTTTATAAGAGCATCCCTCGTTTGAGTTTCCGGCTCCATTGTTGTTGTTGTTGTTGTTGTGGTTGTTATTATTATTGTTGTTGGATGAGTGACCGGCCATGGCCGCATCTACGGCGGTAGCTATCATCCGTTCGAGAGCTTGTTCGGGAGTTTCATTGCGGCGTACACGACGAGGAGCCATTGTTCCTTCAAGACACAAGAATATCATTGATTAGTATTCTCAATAATACTAACCGTGATATAGAATAAAGATAAAGAGAAGTTTTTCCTCGACTCGCCTTAAATTCTTTATGTCATAATGTCGGAACGTTCATATGAGTCACCGTAATATAATCCCGGAAATTATATTACCCTGATTCATATGTGCATTCGACATCATTTCATATAGTCAAGGTGGCGCGTCAATCAAATTAAACAACGTGAGGTTAAGATGAGCTAAGAGTAGATATGAGTAGAAGCGTTCGAGTATAAATGCACAAGTAGTCAAGTAATTCCTACTTCAAGTCTATATGCCGGTTGTAGTCTAGACTCACCAATGTACCCTATGACTCGGGGTTGACACTAATGAACTCTAAATCCCTACAACCAACGCTCTGATACCATCTGTAGCGACCTGACCAAATCGTCATTGACGGCGTCGTCTACTTAGGTCCCGTTACGTGGTCATAAGTCTTTAAAACAACGTTTGACCAAAAGATATGTCGCCTTCATTTCGAAATAAAGATTGTTTCAAAGTTTACAAGAATTGTTCAACCAATAGTTAAGTTACAACGTTATAATACGAATGAAATCTAGGCGACATGGTTTAAAGTAAAGTCAAAAGACGCTCCATGAAATGCACGTATACTCGACATCCAATGCAAGTATCAAATAATGAGCGGAAGCATGTATCATGTATCGTTCAAGGACCTGAGAAAAACATAGAAATCTGTCAACGAAAACGTTGGTGAAATCATAGGTTTAAGTAAGTAAGTACAAGTGAACCACAAGATTTGCATCAATGAAATAATAGTAATACATTCCAAAAGTTTGTTTCACGAGCACCCAATTATCAATGCTTAACATTTCCTTCCATTGAACCCCATCACTTAGTGCTAGAACATACACTGTTTCTCGAAAATATATTTCATTCGTAAACGGTAGCGAACCGTTTGAATGAGGGTTTGTCAAACCCATATGGATCCATACAACATAAGTTCTCGCTTACACCCGGCAAGTGTAACTAATGATAATCGAATTGAGGATTTTGTTCTAAACTCGTATGTAGAATGTTTGTTTTCCTGTACTTGTGTTCACTTAGTAAAAGAAATGTTTATGTTTTCTCATCCCAAATGTAAGTTCAAAAAGAGTAAAAGTGGGACTATGATCTCACCTTGAGTGCACGAGTAGTAAAGTACTTCGACAAGTAAACGTGTGCAAAGAACAATGCTAGTCTTGACCTAAACAAATAGGTCGTATCAATAACGGTAAACACGATAGGTCAAAGATGTTCAATTAGTCCTATGGCTCGTTACGACTCAATAATGTAGCATGTGAGTCAAGTTGTCATGTTTCATGCAAGGTACAAGTATAAAAACATGTTAGAACGATTGCACAATTATTTGGTTAAGTTTGATTAAAAGTCAACTTGGTCGGGTTAAAGTCAACAGAAAAGTCAACGGGGTCGGGTTGGATATCCGACAATTTTTCTAAGTTATATAATCATATATGAGCATGTTGGCCAAGTTTCATGTTAATCGGAGGTCCGTAGCATAGCAAACATTTTCATGTCAAATGACCAAGGGAACAGCCAGTTTTAGTCAAATGGGACGGCGTCCCAATTTGCTAGACGGCGTCCAGGATTTAAGGGTGGGACGGCGTCCCTATTAGCTAGACGGCGTCCCATATTTAAGGGTGGGACGGCGTCCCAATATTTTGGACGGCGTCCCAATTCGTTTTCTGGTCCTGTTTGCTGAAACTCTAAGTGCACGAACCAAAACACAAACTAACACAATTTACAATCCGCAAACAACCAAAATATGTACCTTATATCATCGGAAAGGTAATTTGACAAGGAATACAACCAAGCACATATCATCAATCAAATCTTCACTTACAACAACCGAAAACCACAATTAATGTCCCTCATTCAATGCATACAAGTCATAAATGTAATTTAATGATTCGGCATCCAAATTACATGAACGATATGCCGTTTCGAAGGTAATTAAGCATACAACACAACCTAACACTTACAATTAACATTACATGTCATTCAAGTCATCAAAAGTCCATTTTAAGTTCATGAAACCTTAACCTAAATTCACCAAATTTCATAATCAAGTTTAGGAGGTTTCATTAATCAAACTATACATCATAATGAAGCTAGTAACACTAGAAACACAATTAAAACATGAACTCTTAGCATCAAACAACATATGAACACTCAATTTTCAAGATTAAGCATGTCATCTTTCAATATGAACTAGTTACATCAAAATATCAAAAACGAGCATACAAATCACATAAACAAACTAGACTCGAGCCATAGACACTAATTAACAACCTTATAACTTAAAAATCTCAAGAACACAAGAATTAGTGATTTTAGAAAGTTACCCAAAATTGATGAAATCGGTATGGAAACGAAGAGGAGATCACGAGGAGTTCAAATATGCAATTTGTTTTGATCGAATCCTTCTTGAACGAATTTGGATGATGATTGAAGGTTTGAGGGTTTTGAGAGAAAAAGGTGAAGTATTATTTGGGAGGTGATAAAATGAATGGAGAGGAAAGAGTTGACTAGTTGACCTAGTCATCTCTTTCTCCATTTGGCAACTTTAGTCCCTCAACTTAGGAAACGGGTACGGGAATTACCTAAACGAGATAATTCAAACGCGTATTAACGAGATGTGTTATAAACATATAACGGAACTTAAATAGTTAAACGGAAAAGTGAATGGAAAAAGGCGGGATGTTACATCACAAATATATAATATCTAGAATTTCAGATCTTATTCATCCCCTTGTCCGAACCGCCAATCATCCCGGAATAATAGAAGAAGTCAACGAGCTTCGCGCTCAAGTAGTGGCTTTGGAAAATATGGTGCAAAACCTACGAGCACCAGCAGCAGCACCAGCAGCATAACCAGCACCACCAGTACCATCAGCATCACCGCCAACAGCATCAGCTTCACCAACAACAACATCTGCATTCCACGCCTCAACATCACACTCAGTACCTCAAACATTAACATCATACGCCCCATAGATACCAAGGAATATTAGTAATAATTAGTTAAGATGTATTGACTCATTCTTCCTGAAGAATTATATATGTATACTTTATATATATATGGTTTGGAACAATAATAAATATTTTCGTACTAAGATATTACGTGTGAATCTTAACTAGTAAATACTACTCGGTTAATTCATATCACTAATATGCTATGATGTACATCCTTCGTTAAGGACTTAACAATCGTTAATCACTGCTTCAGCACACTAAACTCCATTTTCATAATAAATCAAGTGTATTATTCAAATACATGTTTGATTTTACACTTACATTTTCGATGTACTCAAAACTTTCTAGAAAACATTATTCGTGCCTTGTGAATTTCACAAGAAATCCACGAGCACCAACATCATATACCGAGATATATCAATAACAATGAACGATGAAGTATTGATTCATAACTTCATTAGCGAAATATTTCGCGACAATTATTAAATCTCTAAGGTTTTGGAGATTATTAATTCTCATTTCAACCGTAAATCAAATGAGTTTAATATTATATTAACTCATTAAATCCATGATTACATCTGAAATAAAATATATATGTACGTATATTTTCATAAAGATTGTAATTAAATATTCTGTTGTACAAACTGTTGACGGTGAAAATATTTTAACGGGTAGGTAATACCCGAGAAATATTTATATCTCACATTAATATGTTACACCGTACATTCTTCAATTCTGATTCAACAGTCATTACCTATACTACTTACATCCACATATGTATCCGTTCACTAAAGAACAACCATTTTCATACAAATTCAAATACATATTCTGATTTTGACATATCGGAATTTAAGTAAAACTTTAGCAAGTGTTATCTTCTTAAAGATCACTACATTCATGAATTATATTCATTCGTATTCTATGATGAATTATCACATCAAACCACCGAACTTACCATTCCTTACTTTTGAAAATCACAAACATTTCTTCATCAACTATTAGATCCATTGATGGATGCATCTTACGCTTAAACACTTCAAATTCAAAATTTTTGAAAACATCCTTTGAATCTTGACGATCACAATCAGCATTCAATCATCTAAAAACGAAATTTCTTGAAACCATCTCAGATTGATAACCGACGATTCAAATATGGCTGCATTAAATGCAGAGGAAATAGCAAAATTGTAGATGGCCTAAATGGCCAGGAGTTTGATGATAAAGAATGGGGTATTGGGAACGCTCGATAGAAAATTTGGTGCTGAAAAACGGATTGAGCAAACCATGAAGGAGACCGTGGACAAATCACAAGGATTAAACCTGTAATCAAAGAATCTAGATGATTCAATTTCTGATGAAAATCACAAAAGATCTCCTTACGCATTCTAAATCCTTACAGAAGAATTTTTCTCGTTATCATTTGATCTTAGAAAATTCTAAGATATCATCGTATCTTTCGTTATAAATATCCTCCATATTTCTGAAGATACATTCATAACTACTCTTGTCCGAAATTATTTATCACTTCGCACTTTATGTGTTACATAATAAAGGAAACTGTTTTAGTTTCTATATTTCTATAACATACAAGTTTAAATTTTGAATGATTTGAGGTAGTGTTGGGAATTGAAGCATGAGTTAGTATAATATAATGATGTCAGGCCAACATGATTATATTACAGTAAGTCATGCTAAATTTTTAATGGAAGATGATGATTCATAGACTTTATAATCATCATTTGCCATGTTACATGACTTTTACATTCTACTTAACCTCTGAACATATCAAGAACATATATTCTTGATAGTTCTATCCTTAGTAATTATAGTAATTTGACAAATCAAATCGTGCTATTACCTTTCCTTCTGCTTTGTATATTATGATCATTTGAAACTCCATACCTACGAATTCTAGACCATTATTCGCTTGACTTGAAGTCGGGAAAGAAAAATAGGAGCATAGAGCTCCGACATATAAGGGAAAATATAAAGCCCGATAACAACACGGAAATTACAAACCGTGTAGATCAATGCGTATAGCAACATAAAGACACAGGAGAATTAAAAACACTATAACCCCAAGGTAATTGTAGAAGTAAACAGATTCCTCTGGGGGTAAATGAAAAAGAAGAATGACAGAAACGATAGTCAGAAAAATATCCAGGATAAGAACTGGATGGAGCATTTTCACAATATTTGGAAGTATGAATCGAGAAAGAAAATATATAAGTGGTGAAGATAATGAAACAAAAGAAGCTAATTTATAGCAAAATTCTAGACACAACAATCAAGGCAATTTTAATTTTCTTAATTACCGGAGAATCAAATCTTATACAGATTATAAAGATTTCCTTTAAATCCCTTGAATTCCGAAAATCACCTTTAATTATGTCAAAAGTTAAGGCAAACTGATATTTCCTTATTTCAAACTTTTAAGATAACTTCATTTATACTCTTCCTATAATCGAATCGTTTTATCCATATTACCCAATGTCGATAAAACAATATTTTCAACTCATATTCATCATTCTTGTTGTAAAGAATGACAATCTCTATCAAATTTCACGACTATGATTTTCATGAACTCCTTTCTATTTTGTCTACCCTAGCGTGGTGGCATAAACGCTCAAGGTTTAAATGAGCTCGATATTATTCATAACACATTTTATATATCCAATTTACTGAAATGACTTGTATAACATCATCATTTTGAATGATCTCCGCATTAATAATAAAATGCACTTCGTAGAAGAACTTGTAGAAATTATGGGTTGTATGATTTTAATTCTTGAAACAGAACAATATTCTATCCGTTGGAATTCACGCAAGGCCCCGAGCATACCTGGGAACGTGAAAACCAAATAAAACGTAAATATCCTCGTCTATGTACGAACAAAACTGATTAATGGCAACAACTAAATTTCGGGACGAAATTTCTTTTAACGGGTAGGTACTATAACAACCCTCATATTTTCATGCCTGAATTGACTAATTTGACTATAGGGTTGTTATCCATACGTAATATATAATTAAATTCGACGTTGATCAAATATTTATTTTTAGTCGACACGTTCTGTTAACTAAAGTTTACACTAATTATATAAAATAACTTTAGTTAATATTAATGCGTATTATATTTAAAACTATATGTAACATAATTATTAATTAAATGATAAATTATTCATTATATATATTTTTAGCTTATAAAAAAATAAAAAAAAAAGAAATAAGATTTTTTTTATAAATTAAATAATGAGCCCATGAATTTTGACTAAATATTTTCAAAGACAAAAACTTATTAAAAACATTTTTAACATGTTTTTATTATTTTGTCAAAATTGGCATCTTTATTTTATTATTTTTTTTTTCTTTTCACCAACCATTTTTTACCTATAAATACATAGCTCCTCATTCATTTTTTCTTGCCAAACTCAAAAACTTAAGTTATTCTCTCAAAACCTTGAAGAAAATTTGAGGTACTTTCTATTTTTATTAATTTTTTTCAATATTGTCATTTATATTTATATTTATTGTATATTCTTTGTAAAATTCGAAATTAATTATGTTTATATGTTATAATTAGTATTATAAGTGTTATGATGCATAAAAATAATTTTGATAATTTATGGAATATTATTTATAATTAAATACGAATTATGTAGTGTTTAAACGTAAAAACAATGTAAAATTCGTAATAAATACTTTTAACCAAAAATAAAATATATATAATTTTTTTCTAAGTTTTTAAAACTTATATAGATCTGAAAAAAATTATAAAAATAATTACTTGGGTCGAATTGGTATTTATTATATAATTAAACTCTATTATTATGTAATTCGAAGGTAAATTAAGAATAAATATAAAATAATAAAAAATATTTTTCTTAAATATTTTTTTACAGGTTATTAGACTGATAGAAACTTATAAAAATTATAAAAATAATTATTTGGGTTTATTTAGTAATTATGTAGAATTAAAATTGTTTTGTGAATACATTAAGGGTAAAAACAAAAATAAATACAAAAATATAATAAAAATGTTTTCTTAAATTTTTCTACTAATTTATATGATTAACTAAGACTATAAAAATTATGTATGTAATTTTTAGATATTTAATTTATTATTTAGACATTTTTGAATAATGTTCGATTAATAAAACACTATTATTTTTGAAGTAATTTAGGTATTTATTTAAAGATAATTATATTAAATATATATAAGACATACTAAGGTATAATAACTAAATATTAAATAAAACTTAGGTTATATTATCACATATATAGTTATTAAGTACATTAATAATTCGTTGTGTGTATACACCTAAAGTGAAGGTTAATCAAAGATAATGTATAATTCATGTGAACTTCATCGCTACTCACGGTCGTAAGTGAATGATGTCTAGGTTGCCATTTATGGGTAAGCTTGTAGATCTCGAATGCCATGACTTAGATTCTGATCAAGAGTCCTGGGCCCCCGGTTACATCTGGTCATTCCTGACTTATTTGATAGCAACGAAGTTTGAGTAAAGTTATACAACGTCTTGCTAAAGATTAACCCGAACTTTCTAAAATTGGAAAATTACTATAAGTGGAAACTTTCCATAAATAGTAACCTTCCGAAAATGGAAATTCTTTAGTGAACCATTACTATCAATATAGTACTATATACTATTGTCTGTTAGGCAATGTCTGATCATACGTTCTATCTCTAGGTTGAGATCTCGGTCACGTCCTTCCGTTCAATTCTTTCGTGTGCTACTAAGGTGAACTTCATAGCCCCACTTTTTACTGTTTACTTAACTATTTATAACTTTTGGGGTGAGACACATGCTTGTTTTATAACTGTTTTACACTTAGACACAAGTACTAAATTGTTAACTATGCTGTCATGCTTTGATTCATGCTAAATCCCTACCGTAATATCGTCAATTGCTACGTTTAAATGCAAACTTAATTATTGTGAGTAGGCCTATTGAGAGTAACGTCTCTAACCATTCGACCGTTGGTCTTTGGTTACATAATAATGATTCCACGACACTGACAGTACAAGGTGTCATAGGGTAAACTTGTTTAGTAGCGATATTACAAAATGCAGCAACACTTTTAGATTGATATTTCTATATCAATCAACTTTAAACTAAATCTTGTGGTCTAAAACTTTGGATATTATTTATAAACCTGTGAATTTCACTCAACCTTTTTGGTTGACACTTTAAGCATGTTTTGTCTCAGGTGATGATTGAGCTAGCTGTTTGCAACTTTGTGATGATAGATTTGATGCTTGCATGGAGTCCACATCGCATATTATATTTTAGTTCATAAACATTTATTTTACGTTTTAATAATAATGTAAACATGTATTACTGCTTCCGCTATTTTATTAACAAAGGTTTTATTTAAAAAGTCTCATATAGAGTCGTTCTCGTTTATACAACTGTGTTATGATATGATTGGTCACAATTACCCCTGGTCCATTTTGGGGGGTGTGACACAATTACACCAAAACCCCAACACGTGCAATATTGACCCATATTGCTTTTGACCACGTTTGACTTATGTTAAAAATATCATTTTAACCCAAAATCACTTCCCACGTTTACTTTCATTCAAAAACGCCATTTAACACTTAACAAAAGTGTTAAACACCCATTTAATCCAAAATTAGTGTCATTACCAAATTCGACCCAAGTCAATTTACCCATTTTGACAAAAGTCACAAAACACCCAAAATCACTAACGACTAGTGATTATATTTTCAAAACACCAAACAAAGTCAACATCCAATTTTGACCAAAAACAAACTCTTTAACACACCCAAATCACCACCATACCACCAATTGATTAACAACACTATCAAAGGTTGGCTTTAGATCATAAACATAGACATTCACAACAACTTCACCTCTTTGAGGCATTTCATCAAACACCTTGTGTGCATGACTTCAAACTTGTTCTTATGAACACCAAAATCACCAATACTCCTCCAATCTAGTGACTATCACTTAAATCAAAGACAAATACACTCAAATTCGTCATTAAACCCTAATCCCACCATATTAGGGTTAATAACCACAAGCTTACACCAAAACCCCCAAATTTCATAGGAAATGGGTTCTATAACTCATCATCAACTCAAACCATAACCCAAACAAGAATCAAACAATTAAAAATCGGAGCTAGAACTTACCATCACCATCAAAACGTAGCTAGAAGGGAGATGAACAACATTAACTCTTGTACCTTGAAGAGATTCCAACTCCTTCTTCTCCAATCCAAGCTTTATCTCTCTAAAAAATGGAGCTTTCTCATTCTAGAAAGATGAGAGGATTGTGTGGATATGAAAATGAGGATAAGATAAGATTTTGGCCATATTTATAGCCACAAAACCGGTCCCAACATGAAATACCCAAAATGCCCCTTTTAAAATATTAAAATCACGAACGAGTCTTACAACTCTCCCCCACTTAAACTGGATCACGTCCCCGTGATCTCCGTCACTTAACCAACCGGACCCACACTCTATGATCCACCGACACACATCCAAACTCGATGTCCATAATAATTTCCATTGACCCGAATATATCACCAGACGCTAATAATCACTAGCGTGCATTACCGAAACCAGCGGTATCTCATACGCTCAACGTTCAAAATGCCCACTTAGGAAATATGGAAAAACACTATATTTTCCTTCAAGTTCTCTCGGCTACACTCGCAACAATCTACATCCATAACTATATCACCCAACACGATCTACTAAATTCACTGCGCCGTGAACCGGGTTTTCCATTAATCCAAATCGAGAAGGATTTATGCCGCGTTAAACTCCGCACTTCAACGGTCCATAAACGTACCACTCAACGGTCGCACTTTCGCTTATGCGCAAACATTTGTTTTCCACCCAATAACACCAGTGATTCTCAATTTTACAAGTTGATGCCAACGGGGCAATCGACACACTCCTCCAATGAGCACTTCTTACAATCACCAAAACCAGGTTATTCCTTCAACGAAGAAATTTTGGTATCCCCAAATATTCACACTGGGAACACAACCTTCCCATCAATCGATCTGCACATGACCACCAGTCTCTGGATTAATCCAGGATGACAATAATACACCACGAGTTAGACGAAACACCAACACTCGATACAGGGCTTCTCCCCTAAACCCTCCAACACATCCTTACAATTACGGCTTCCTAGTACTAGCATGGAAACTATTCGTGTACTAGAATCCCGTCAACAACGAATTATCACCCCAACAATTCGCAATTCGTCACGCGGCCCATAGAAATATCCACCAACGCCTGGAGAATCCTCTTGCCCCGACCGTCCGTTAAGGATTGCCTCGACATTTCAATGCAACCAACGGGTCACATCACTAAGGAACAACCCTCACAAACGAACAATGTCCACATGTCTCTATGTGAGACAATCAGAACCGACACTCCCTGCCTCACAATCGCCCATAAAGTGGAATAATCCACTGACGATCTCCACGATCACATTTCCCGACAGGAAAATGCAGTTGTCACTACGATATCGAACTCGTTCCCATTCAGAAATCATGTCCGAGTTTCACGACAACCCAGATTTTTACTACGAGAGCACCCGCAACGATAACTTCATTCTCTCACTTCCGTGATCTCAAACTTCACACTTGATCTCACACCGCACTTTGGGTACACGACCACCTTACATAAGAAATCTTTACACTTCACTTGATCTAACACCACCGTAGCTTCCTCGGGCGGCAGTAAAAACTCCCCCACTTAGGATTCGTCTCCACATTCTCACCGCCAGGATGATAACATCTCGCGGAATTGTCATTCCATGACACACATGATCATTCTCACCGTTGGTCATAAACACCAAATCACCGTAAATTCACTTTAGGCTCGCAGAGCCGTCATATACAATCACTTGAAATGTCGTACACGCGACGACATCACACCTTTATACCACAAATCACAATCAACTGCCTTGATCGTTCATAAAGAGAACTCCACCAAAGTCCCACATGTGCCCCTATGCCTAAGCATATGCCACTCCGATTAATAAGTCGTGCTTCTCAGTCGAGATCACCCGGCCTTCCACTCAACAAACCTTTATCAATAATTGTTCACTCTCATGGAGAAAAATGATCAATCTGACACACACAATAATTGCGTCGACCGTAATATCAACACTTCATCATATCCTACGGCCTAACCGTCTATTAACTCCATCACCGGCTCACTGGTCATCTTTACTCATCTAACACTTAAGAGCAGCAAGATTCGCTCATCCGTCACTTCATAAGAAGTATTTACCTCAATGCTCTTAAACTTCGACTTTCATAACCGTCGAATTACTATCACCCGTCGATCACTATTTAAAATCTTCTATGCTTCCAAGGGTATCTCACGGGCACCCTAAGCACAAAGTGATCACACCATCACCGGAGTTGAACATTACACTAGCAGGTATAAGAAAGCACCTGACGCCGTGTCATGCAGACTCCCACCACAATCAACCGAATTTTAGAAACTCGATCTTTAGGTTCCATACACCCGATGTCACCCATCTCTCTATAATAATGACCCGCAGTCATACCTACCCGGCAAACCTTACGGTTTATCGTCTTATCGAAAGTTCCTAGCGATCACACGCTACCCGCAATTTCCACAAGGCCAAACGATATAGCCTCACGAAACCTTTCATCTAAAACCCAAGAGATGCTTGGAAACACCAAGTCTTACACTCTTCCGAACATCAGCACAACCACATCATCAAGGGGTATTCCGTTATGAATGTTACCCTATAATCCACAACACGCTAACACACTACGTAAACACCGTCATACGGGTCCCACTCTCATGAGTTTAACGACCCTAAGACTGCTCGATTCTCCAATTCCAAGGCGACTCAACTAGAATCCTTACACGGTTCTCTAATCACACACTCTACCGAGTGTAACCCAATTCTATAATCATTAGACTTGCTACATCCCATCACGGGATTCAAGTCTTCGTCGTACACACACTAATCGGTCCTCCTGGTTACGATAAGTAACTACAACCAATGACAATCCCAATAATGCACTCACTACATGGTGACTAAGTACGCGCCGAACTCGCGAGTTGGCTCACTCACTTAACTAGCCGAATCCACCGTAACAGTTCCCGACTCACAATGAACTCGATGTGAAAACAATCACATCACCCGAGACAACTATAACCTAGGAGCCATTAAAAGATTCCTCGTTCATCCCGAATCTACCCCAACCATGCCACGTTTCCTCCGCTCGGTACTCGTCATGTCATGCTTGGTGTCAAGATACACTTTCGTAATAATGGTGATCAGTCACTATTACAAATGCGTACCTTACCATTTCCACATGGTCATGCAAAGTACTTTACCCGGACTGACGCAACATTCACACAAAATAACACGCGATAAATCCTAGTACCCGAATGACCAAAGTCCTTACCGTGAACTTAATCACTCGACCTCCAAACATGCGAATCTCTCTAATAGATTCGTCTCTCGAACACCGCACCAAAAGATACATGTATATATACACCAATATACAATATAATAATAAACGTACACAAGTACACCACAACAACAAGTCAACCTACAACCTAGGTGACTATCACTAAAACAACGTCCATGTCCGCCTACTTACATTAGGCACTAGCGATATAAGGCACTAGTCTACGCACGAAATAAGGCCCCACGTAATCATACTTTGGACAAGTACTAGTCCTAGTTAGTCACCTACTCGAAGGCACTAACAATTCTCAATCCGACTCGTATTCCTACAAGTCCCGCAAATAACGCACCACTGTCAATAAGTCTAAGACTAGGCACCTACTCCAAGGCCACCTAATTCCCTTAGACTATGCTCTGATACCACTTGTAACGACCCCAAAACCGTTTACCAAAACCAAAGCATTTTTTTTAAATAACTTTCAGGTAAACTTCCAGGTAAACTTTCAGGTGAACTTTCAGGTGGACTTTCAGGTGACGCTAAACTTTCAGGTGACGCTAAACTTTCAGGTGAACTTTCAGGCGACACTAAACTTTCAGGTGAAACTTTTAGGTGACACCTTTCTCATTAAAACTTCCAGGTGAAACTTTTGATCTATTTGAGTTTACAAAAAGGTTTTAACAACCCATACAACCAAACGGTGTAATTTCGACCCAAATATACATTTAGACGAGTTAGGACTCTACAACCCAACTCGATACTAAGAGCATAATCCCGGGGCTACCAAATCCTCAAACCGCGTCCAAATATCCGAAAGCTACCCCATCGAGCCCAAGTGCTCCTACGCTTCTAGTCTAACAACTAGCTAGCTTCAAAATCACAATACTTGTAAAAAGGTGAACAACGAGAGGGGTAAGCTAACGCTTAGTGAATGCAATAATTATACATATACATATATAATCTACTTACTTGCAATCACTTACACAATACCGCATACAAGCTAGCAATTCAACAACCATGCAAACATCATGCATAAACTAATATCCGCAATTCATAATAAGCTAGCAACACCAATAGCATATAGTTCACAATTTAATATGCTAATACAAAATTCACACAACCATGGTTAACCAATCGTACAAGGGAACGGTACTCGCGAAAGGCCGTCGGAGTTCATAACATCCATTAGTGTACTTAATCACCGCGTAATCACTAATCCCCCGGGTGATATCTTAAACACCGCAACTAACTCACCCCCATGACAATGTTGTAACGACCCGGATTTTTCCGATCGTTTTATACTTATGAGATTAATATTTACATAAAATAAACCTTACCAACATGATAAGAAATCCAAACTGTTGAGACTTATGTTTTTGAAAAGAGTTTCACACAACGTTTAACCGTCCAATTTGACCGATGATATCACGAACTATATAACACACGATAATTATACGATTATGTATATGTACATATCTATACATATTTAACATGATTTAAGGATGGTTTAACATTTCATTGTGAACTAACAACAATGAGTTATAAGTATACTTTGAGACCACTAACTTAAGTTTTCAAAACAATAACTATATGTAACGTTCTTTGACATATATACTTACGATTATGTGGAGTGCACACTTGTTTGAACTTATGTTGATTATGACGGGGGTTCGGGGGCAACGCCCCCGATAAGCGGGGTCCAAGGGGTGGCAACCCCTGGCGGAGTCCAAGGGGCAGAGCCCCTGGCTGGGGTCGAGCTGCCAGGCCAACTTGGAAATTTTTTTTTGGGCTAACATTGCTTTATTAAAAATGTCTTAAAATTTTATTTTGGCCCGGTTTGACCCAAAAATAAAAGGCAAGTTTTGAGCCTCTTTTACAGTTATAAACCCGTCCATATTTGAATTCTCGTTCCGATTCCTCAAAATTTCTACAAGTATATCTAGGGTATATTTAACCGTATCATACCCAGCTTCTATACGTATTTACTATTGGTATATACCAACAATAAACTTCAATGATCAGCCACTAGACATGATGTTACATGTGGGAACCAGCCATTTAACCTCATGTGTGACTTTTGTGCAAGAAAATAAACTAAATCTCCTATATATCCATCCCATAATCATGCTATTTTGCACACACACACATACAATTTCATTTCCAATTTTCTTTCAAGTTAATTCACTCCCTAATCTCTCTTCATTTACCTACTCAAGAACGTATCAATATAGTCATCCGATTTCAAGGAGATTACTTCCAATCTTTCAATCCTACTCCACCACTCTTTTGATTCCAAGATTTTTCTTACCTTTTCCAGTAGCTTTGTCCAAGTAACTTGAGGTAGTAACCTTATTCATAACCTTATTCGATTCATATTTATATAGCTATCTTATTTTGTGTTGTAAAATTTTAACAACAAGAACATAGTTTGAGTGATTTCAAACTTGTTCGCAAACTAAATAGATCCTTCTAATTTGATTTTTAAAAACACTTCAAGACCTGTAATATATCATATTATGACAAAATCGGATTAATCATATCTTGGCTAATTAACATAATATTTAATATATATTTACTTATGATTTGATTTTATATATTTCAGGACCACCCGTAAACAACACGAGAAGATTAATCATAAGACCTCATGATTGTACGCAACACGTCATTTGACAACACGGTACTTTATGTACGCAACACGTCATTTGACAACATGGTACCATGGGTCAAGATTAATTCTGATCAATACGAATACGATGGGGTCTTTATTTATTTTATTTAAGCAACTAATTGTGGACCACTAACATCGGACTGCTAACTACGGACTAAGAAAATATTAAAAGTATTAAAAGTATATATATATATATATATATATATATATATATATATATATATATATATATATATATATATATATATATATATAACGATTACTTGAAAAGAAAATATGTTGATATATTATATATATGGTTAGGTTTGTGATATCAATCGGAGACCAAGTCGTGATAAATACCTTCAAGGAAAAAGTGAGTATATAGTCCCACTTTTAAACTCTAAATATTTCGGGATGAGAATACATGCATTTTATGATTTACGTTATGGACACAAGTGATTAAAAATATATATTCTATGTTTAGTTGTACCACTGACATACTTCCCTGTAACTTGGTAACTATTATTTACATGAGGTATTGTAAACGCGAATCCTGTTGATAGATCTATCGGGCCTGACTACCCCAACCGGACTGGACAACCAGTATTCAACGGTTGCACAGTACTTCGTTTCGGTGACTACACTTGGTACGGTGTAGTAAGATTTCATAATAAAGGGAATATGCGACGTTGATTAAATGTTAAGTATGGTTATCAAGTGCTCAACAACTTAGAATATTTTTATTAAAACGTTTATATATGAAATCTTGTGGTCTATATTTATAACGCTGCCGGCATTAAACCTATATCTCACAAACTTTATGTTGACGTTTTAAGCATGTTTATTCTCAGGTGATAACTAAAAGCTTCCGCTGCAACATGTTGAATTTAAGCAAGATCTTGAGTATGCATATTTGTGTCAAAAATAAAACTGCATATCGGAGGATTTGTAATGTAAAATATGTTGGAGGTCGTATTGTTATTATCACATGTAAAGTTTGTAAGTCTAAGATTATCGCTAAACGATAATCATTATTAAGTTGTTTAAACCTTGTATATGTAATAAAAGCTATGGTTTGTATTGTAAAAACGAATGCAGTTTTTGAAAAATGTCGCATATAGAGGTCAATACCTCGCGATGAAATCATATGTTATTGTATTCGTCCTTATGGTTAAGGTCGGGTTATGACAGATGGTATCAGAGCCAGGCCCCGGACCAAACGTGCACAGCGAGGACGCTGTGTCCCATTAAGGGGGAGGATTGTAACATCCGTGTTACATCCACCAGATACTTCCACACCTATTCCCGCTATTCCTATTAGTTCTATCCCGACATCCAGTTCTTCGGTTCCTCAGCCAAAACGCAGGGAGACAACCAGGATAACCTTTGAGCGATTTCTTTGAACACAAACGCTTTGGGTTAAATGATGCGCTGTTGTTTTAAACCATGGGATCATATAATGTTTTGTATAATATTACTAGTGTGGTTTGCTTAATGTTTGATGTAAGATAAGCATATGTAAAATAGTGAAGTGTGAAATGCAATAATTTTCCATGGTTAAGTATTATTTGGGTGGTAGTAATTGATTTTCGTACTAAGCTATTAAGTATGAACTTTAACGGGTAGGTACTACCCTAGATATAATTATAAAACGCTAATAAGAAGAAAAGACTTTTATAATAATAACTGGTTCATATTATTAATAAGCTACGATGTACTGTATATACATACTACATCTATAATATTCCATGTGAATAATTATTTTTTTTCATTCTTGTTGAAGATTATGGCGCGATTGAACCGAATGACGGAACAAGAAATCCAGTAACTCATCAATCAGCGAGTGAACGACAGAATGTTATGGGTCGAGGCTGCAAGAGGTGCTGCAGTTAACCCAAATCCTCGTGTGGGGTGCACTTACAAAACTTTTCAAGGTTGCAAGCCCTCATCATTCAGTGGAACAGAAGGACCGGTTGGTTTAACCCGGTGGATCGAAAAGATTGAGTCTGTGTTTAAAATCAGTGGTTGTATTGAGAAGGACATGACCAAGTATGCATCGTGCACCCTACAAGATAGTGCACTCACGTGGTGGAAAAACTATGTGAAGGCCGTAGGAGGAGATGTAGCTTATGATACTCCTTGGGAAGAATTCAAAACAATGCTAATCAACGAATATTGTCCAAAGAACGAGGTTAGGAAGTTGGAAGCTGAATTACGAAGCCTGAAAGTTGTTGGTACTGAACTCACCAACTACAATCAGCAATTCATGGAATTAGCTTTGCTATGTCCCGAATTGGCACCAACCGAAGAATGGAAGATTGAACTGTACAAAGACGGGTTGCCTAAAAAGGTCAAGGCAAATGTTACAGCATCCAAACCCAAGACTATTCATGAAGCTATCACCATGGCGAACGAGTTGATGGACCAGATTATTCTGGATAAGAACACTGATGTCAAGACATCGAGAAACAAAAGAAAGTGGGAAGGTAATCATCAACAATCCAACAAGAAACAAGAAACCACGCAAGGTGTGGGTAGCGGTTCGAACTCAGGTTACTAGGGACGAAATCCTTTATGTAACAGATGCCACAAACATCACTCTGGTTATTGTAATGTGGTGTGCAACAATTGTAATCGAAAAGGTCATCTTGCTAAAGATTGTAGGGTTCCCGCTATAAATACAAACGGTACCAAGACTCCTGCCACCAATGCAAATAGAACTACCTTGGCCACTGTTACTTGTTATGGGTGTGGGAAACAGGGTCATTATAAGAGTTAGTGCCCGAATCCAGAGAAGAATAATAGATCTGCACGTGGAAGAGCATTTGTTATTAATGCTAGAGAGGCGTATGAAGACCCGGAGCTTGTTACGGGTACGTTTACCATTAATAACTTATCCGCATCTATTATATTTGATACTGGTGCCGATAGAAGTTACGTGTGTAGAGACTTTCACGCTAAATTGAATTGTTCATTATTGCCTCTAGATGCTAAGTACATGATTGAGTTAGCTAATGGTAAACTAATTAAAGCCGATAAAATTTGCCGTGATTGTAAAATAAATTTAGCCGGAGAAACATTTAAGATTGATTTGATACCCGTAGAATTAGGAAGTTTTGATGTAATAGTCGGCATGGACTGGATGTCCAAAATAGGAGCTGAAGTTGTGTGCGCCAAGAAGGCAATTCGCATTCCTCGTAAGGATAGAACGCCATTAATGATTTATGGAGAGAAGGGTAACTCAAAGCTAAAACTCATTAGTTGTTTGAAAGCTCAAAAGTGCTTGAAGAAAGGGTGCTATGCTATCCTAGCACATGTTAATAAAGTCGAAACAAAGGAAAAAGTGAAGAGCATCAACGACGTGCCTGTGGCAAGAGATTTTCCTGAAGTATTTCCGGAAGAGTTGCCGGGATTACCTCCATTTAGATCTGTAGAATTTCAAATAGATCTAGTACCAGGAGCTGCACCAGTGGCTCGTGCTCCATATAGACTTGCACCATCTGAGATGAAATAGTTACAAATCCAGTTACAAGAATTACTGGACCGTGGTTTCATTCGACCGAGCACTTCACCGTGGGGAGCTCCGATTTTATTGGTCAAGAAGAAAGATGGATCTTTCCGAATGTGTATAGATTATCGTGAATTAAATAAGTTAACTATCAAGAATCGGTATCCACTACCGAGAATTGATGACTTATTTTATCAATTGCAAGGATCATGTGTGTACTCGAAAATTGACTTAAGATCGGGCTATCATCAATTACGTGTCAAAGAAGAAGATATTCCGAAAACTTCTTTTCGGACACGCTACGGTCATTATGAATTTTTGGTCATGCCGTTTGGGTTGACTAATGCGCCAGCTGTATTCATGGACCTCATGAATCGAGTTTGTAGTCCGTATTTAGATAAGTTTGTTATCGTTTTCATTGACGATATTCTTATCTATTCCAAGAGTGAGCAAGAGCATGAGCAGCATTTAAGGTTGGTATAAGAATTGTTAAGAAAAGAACAGTTATACGCCAAATTTTCTAAATGTGCATTTTGGTTGAAAGAAGTGCAATTTCTTGGCCACGTTGTTAGTAGCAAAGGAATTCAGGTTGATCCAGCTAAAATTGAGGCCATTGAAAAATGGGAGACTCCTAAGACACCAATGCAGATACGCTAATTTTTGGGTTTAGCTGGTTATTATAGAAGGTTTATTCAAGATTTTTCCCGAATAGCTAAACCATTAACAGCGTTAATGCAAAAAGGGAAGAAGTACGAATGGACTTCTGAGCAAGAGAGTGCATTTCAATTACTGAAGAAGAAGTTGACTACAACACCTATTTTATCATTACCTGAAGGGAACGATGATTTCGAGATATATTGTGACGCTTCGCGACAAGGTTTTGGTTGCGTCCTTATGCAACGGAAGAAAGTTATAGCATACGCATCCCGACAATTGAAGATTCACGAGCGGAATTATACGACGCATGATTTAGAATTGGGAGCAGTAGTGTTTGCATTGAAGATATGGAGACACTATTTATATGGGGTTAAATGCACTGTGTTTACTGATCATAAAAGCCTTCAACATATTTTTGATTAGAAACAGCTGAACATGAGGCAACGTAGGTGGGTCGAGCTGATAAACGACTATGATTGTGAGATTCGCTATCATCCCGGGAAAGCGAATGTAGTGGCCGACACTCTAAGCAGAAAGGAACGGGAACCAATTCGAGTACGAGCAATGAACATAAAAATTCGCATGAATCTCAACTCACAAATCAAAGAGGCTCAACGAGAAGCTCTTACTAAAGAAAACATAGGAAATGAAATAATGAAGAAGTATGAGAAGCAACTCGTTATGCGGGAAGAAGGAATTCGATATTTTGCAAACCGTATTTGGGTACTGAAGTTGGGTGGATTAAGGAAGTTGATATTGAATGAGGCACATAAGACAAGATACTCGATACATTCTGGAGTTGGAAAGATGTATCAAGATCTTAAGACGCATTATTGGTGGCCTAATTTAAAGACAGATGTTGCAACATATGTTGGGGAATGTTTAACTTGTTCCAAAGTCAAAGCAGAACACCAGAAGCCGTCAGGGTTACTTCAACAACCAGAAATCCCAGAATGGAAATAGGATGGTATTACCATGGATTTCATCACAAAGTTACCTAAGACTGCCTGGGGTTATGACACCATTTGGGTAATAGTTGATCGTCTCACCAAATCTGCACATTTCTTGCCTATAAAGGAAACAGATAGAATGGAGAAACTATTACGATTATACATAAAGGAAATTGTTTCAATGCATGGAATACCTATTTCCATTATATCCGATCGTGATAGTAGATTTACATCAAAGTTTTGGCAATCACTACAGGAGGCCCTGGGAACCCGTTTGGATATGAGCACCGCATACCATCCGTAAACTGACAGGCAGAGTGAAAGAATAATTCAGACTCTTGAAGACATGCTCAGGGCATGTGTGATTGGTTTTAGAAATGGATGGGATAAATATCTACCATTAGCAGAATTCTCGTATAATAATAGTTATCATGCGAGCATTAAAGCTGCACCATTCGAAGCACTGTATGGAAGGAAGTGTAGATCCCCTATCTGTTGGAATGAAGTAGGAGATCGACAATTAACTGGTCCCGAGATCATCCATGAAACTACTGAGAAGATAGTGCAAATCAAGGAGAGATTGAAAACAGCCCGTAGTCGCAAAAAGAGCTACGCGGATGTCTGAAGGAAACCATTAGAGTTTCAGATCGGTGACATGGTTATGCTAAAGGTGTCACCTTGGAAAGGTGTAATACGTTTTGGAAAAAGGGGTAAACTGAACCCAAGGTATGTAGGCCCGTTCAAGATCATCGAACGCATCGGACCGGTAGCTTATCGACTCGAGTTACCACAATAACTCGCCGGAGTACATAATTCATTTCACATCTCAAACCTCAAGAAATGTCTTGCAAAGAAAGATCTCACCATTCCTCTTGAAGAAATCCAAGTCGATGAGAAACTACAATTCATAGAAGAACCAGTCGAAATCATGGACCGTGAAGTTAAACGGCTCAAGCAGAGCAACATACCAATCGTTAAGGTTCGTTGGAATGCTCGAAGAGGTCCCGAGTTTACTTGGGAATGAGAGGATCAGATGAAACAAAAGTACCCACATTTATTTCCCGACAACGCAAAATAGGTACAACTTTAAAATTTCGGGACGAAATTTATTTAACGGGTAGGTACTGTAACGACCCGGATTTTTCCGATCGTTTTATACTTATGAGATTAATATTTACATAAAATAAACCTTACCAACATGATAAGCAATCCAAACTGTTGAGACTTATGTTTTTGAAAAGAGTTTCACACAACGTTTGACCGTCCAATTTGACCGATGATATCACGAACTATATAACACACGATAATTATACGATTATGTATATGTACATATCTATACATATTTAACATGATTTAAGGATTGTTTAACATTTCATTGTGAACTAACAACAATGAGTTATAAGTATACTTTGAGACCACTAACTTAAGTTTTCAAAACGATAACTATATGCAACGTTCTTTGACATATATACTTACGATTATGTGGAGTGCACACTTGTTTGAACTTATGTTGATTATGACGGGGGTTCGGGGGCAGCGCCCCCGATAAGTGGGGTCCAAGGGGTGGCAACCCCTGGCGGTCAACTTGGAAATTTTTGTTTGGGCAAACATTGCTTTATTAAAAATGTCTTAAAATTTTATTTTGGCCCGGTTTGACCCAAAAATAAAAGCCCAGTTTTGAGCCTCTTTTACAGTTATAAACCCGTCCATATTTGAATTCTCGTTTCGATTCCTCAAAATTTCTACAAGTATATCTAGGGTATATGTAACCATATCATACCCAGCTTCTATACGTATTTACTATTGGTATATACCAACAATAAACTCCAATGATCAGCCACTAGATATGATGTTACATGTGGGAACCAGCCATTTAACCTCATGTGTGACTTTTGTGCAAGAAAACAAACTAAATCTCCTATATATCCATCCCATAATCATGCTATTTTGCACACACACATATACAATTTCATTTCCAATTTTCTTTCAAGTTAATTCACTCCCTAATCTCTCTTCATTTACATACTCAAGAACGTATCAATATAGTCATCCGATTTCAAGGAGATTACTTCCAATCTTTCAATCTCACTCCACCACTCTTTTGATTCCAAGATTTTTCTTACCTTTTCCAGTAGCTTTGTCCAAGTAACTTGAGGTAGTAACCTTATTCATAACCTTATTCGATTCATATTTATATAGCTATCTTATTTTGTGTTGTAAAATTTTAACAACAAGAACATAGTTTGAGTGATTTCAAACTTGTTCGCAAACTAAATAGATCCTTCTAATTTGATTTTTAAAAACACTTCAAGACCTGTAATATATCATATTATGACAAAATTAGATTAATCATATCTTGGCTAATTAACATAATATTTAATATATATTTACTTATGATTTGATTTTATATATTTCAGGACCACCCGTAAACAACACGAGAAGATTAATCATAAGACCTCATGATTGTACGCAATACGTCATTTGACAACACGGTACTTTATGTACGCAACACGTCATTTGACAACATGGTACCATGGGTCAAGATTAATTCTGATCAATACGAATAAGATGGGGTCTTTATTTATTTTATTTAAGCAACTAATTGTGGACCACTAACATCGGACTACTAACTACGGACTAAGAAAATATTAAAAGTATTAAAAGTATATATATATATATATATATATATATATATATATATATATATATATATATATATATATATATATATATATATATATATGTATATATATATATATATGTAACGATTACTTGAAAAGAAAATATGTTGATATATTATATTTATGGTTAGGTTTGTGATATCAATAGGAGACCAAGTCGTGATAAATACCTTCAAGGCAAAAGTGAGTATATAGTCCCACTTTTAAACTCTAAATATTTCGGGATGAGAATACATGCATTTTATGATTTACGTTATGGACACAAGTGATTAAAAATATATATTCTACGTTGAGTTGTACCACTGGCATACTTCCCTGTAACTTGGTAACTATTATTTACATGAGGTATTGTAAACGCGAATCCTGTTGATAGATCTATCGGGCCTGACAACCCCAACCGGACTGGACGACCAGTATTCAACAGTTGCACAGTACTTCATTTCGGTGACTACACTTGGTACGGTGTAGTAAGATTTCATAATAAAGGGAATATGCGACGTTGATTAAATGTTAAGTATGGTTATCAAGTGCTCAACAACTTAGAATATTTTTATTAAAACGTTTATATATGAAATCTTGTGGTCTATATTTATAACGCTGCCGGCATTAAACCTATATCTCACCAACTTTATGTTGACGTTTTAAGCATGTTTATTCTCAGGTGATAACTAAAAGCTTCCGCTGCAACATGTTGAATTTAAGCAAGATCTTGAGTATGCATATTTGTGTCAAAAATAAAACTGCATATCGGAGGATTTGTAATGTAAAATATGTTGGAGGTCGTATTGTTATTATCACATGTAAAGTTTGTAAGTCTAAGATTATCGCTAAACGATAATCATTATTAAGTTGCTTAAACCTTGTATATGTAATAAAAGCTATGGTTTGTATTGTAAAAACGAATGCAGTTTTTGAAAAATGTCGCATATAGAGGTCAATACCTCGCGATGAAATCATATGTTTTTGTATTCGTCCTTATGGTTAAGGTCGGGTTATGACAAATGTGGTGTCTTAAACACCGCGACTAACCCACATGTCAATCAAACCCATGTGTGGTGTCTTGAACACTGCGACAAATTCCACTCCCATGATAATGTGGTGTCTTAAACACCGCGACTATCCCACATGTCAATCAAACCAATGAGTGGTGTCTTGAACACCGCGACAATCCCACTCGTTACGTAGAATGTGGTGTCTTAAACACCGCTCCTGTCCCACATTTCACGCCACACAAATAAATACATTATATACGTACACGCATAATTATTCCACTCACCTTGGAATGCCCGCACAAGTCATGTACAACATGATCTTCGTCCTTAAATCCGAGCAAGTAACCACCTATATCACACATAGGTACAATATACACATAAATAGCCATTCTCTAAAAGAGAACTCGATACAAACATCCCTTAGCCGAGGGATCACACCTTGCTCGCTAAAACCCGTCCATTTAACACCTAATGGACACAAACCAATTACCACTTCGGGTAATAATTCAAACCAACACAACAAAGTACAATTTAACCCAAATTATACTTTACCCCAATTAGACCAAACCTAGGTCTTAACGCTAAATTACTACTTAGGTACTAATCATTTCAAACGTCAATTACACCAAAACCCCAACACGTGCAATATTGACCAATATTGCTTTTGACCACGTTTGACTTATGTTAAAAATATTATTTTAACCCAAAATCACTTCTCACGTTTACTTTCATTCAAAAACGCCATTTAACACTTAACAAAAGTGTTAAACACCCATTTAATCCAAAATTAGTGTCATTACCAAATTCGACCCAAGTCAATTTACCCATTTTAACAAAAGTCACAAAACGCCTAAAATCACTAACGACTAGTGATTATATTTCCAAAACACCAAACCAAGTCAACATCCAATTTTGACCAAAATCAAACTCTTTAACACACCCAAATCACCACCATACCACCAATTGATTAACAACACTATCAAAGGTTGGCTTTAGATCATAAACATAGACATCCACAACAACTTCAGTTAGCTAGGAACAGTTAGCGTGGATTCTTAACAAAATATTTCTCATAGTTAATTTGTTTGTTTCTAACAAATTTTATTTTGTCCAATGTTTTCTTCATTATGCCACTTGTTGGATTCTGATATGTCAAAATCCAAATATAAAATTGAAAGAAAATTGTTATTCTGTGGTGAACGGATTCGTATATCTGTGGATGTAAGTAGGATAGTAAATGACTGTTGAATCATATTCGAAGAATGTACAGTGTAACTTATTAATGTGAAATCTAAATATTCCTCGGGTATTACCTACCCGTTAAAATATTTTCACCATTAACAGTTTGTACGAAAGAATTTTTAATTACAATCTTTATGAAAATATACTTACATATATATTCTCTTCAGATGTAATCATGGATTTAATGAGTTAATATAATATTAATCTCATTTGATTTACCGTTAGAACTAGAATACATAATCTCTAAAACATTAGAGATTACATAATCGCCATGAAGAACGAAGATAATTGATGTAGAACGATACGTAGAATGATGATTATACTCGAGGTACAGAATGAGATGTTGACGCATGAATTGTTGATGGTACTGGTGTCGATGTTGGTGGTACTGTTGGTGTCGGTGGTGTTGTTGAAGCTGATAAGTTTTACATCATATTCTCCAAATTTATTACTCTAGCGCGAATCTCATTGACTTCTTCCATTACTCCAGGATGATTGTCGGTCGGAATGAGCAGATGAATAAGGTTTAGAATTTTAGATAGAATATAATCGTGGCGAGATACTCTGGAAATGAGTATGGAAATGGTGTTTCGAATCGGTTCGCCGGTAAATGCTTTAGGTTCTTCCCCAAGAGGGGAATGTGGTGGATGGAAAGGATCGCTTTCTTCGCGTCTCCATCGGTTAAGTCGTCTACGAACCCATCAGATAAATTGGGGATGAATGATTGGTTGATTCATTCTAGTGACGCATGCTTTCGGAGCTCAGGTGGATATCCATATCGAAATAGCTGTCGGAATCCGAGGAATTCGAACTGGTTGAGGGATCCATTTCGTACGATCAGATGGAGTATTTTTGATATGAATTAGATTATAGGATGTAGATTAGTATCCTGCAATACATAATTTACATATGCATATATAATACTAAAATCCCATAAGTTACGGAGGAATCTACGGAAGCTGTTACGCAAGGTCTACAGTAACAGATACGCTAAGATATGAATTATCAGATACGCTAAGATATGAATTTTTGTCTATACACTATTCATGCAGTCAATGCAGTAAAACGTGTCTAGACTAAGAATGATAAGCATGTAATTTCCTAAGGATGATAAGCAGGTAATTTTTTACACGAAATGATAAACAAAACTTTTGACATGCAATGTATCTAAACAACTATCAGTTAGACACACTAATGCAAGACCTGGTTCACTAAGACCACCACTCTGATACCACATGAAGCGATCCGTCCTAATCCATCTGGACGAAGTCTTCAACATTTGGTTACATCGCGAGGTACTTGACCTCTATATGATACATTTTACAAATATTGCATTCGTTTTTAAAAGACAAACTTTCCTTACATCGAAAATTGACGGCATGCATACAATTTCATAATATATCCAACTATAATTGACTTAATAATAATCTTGATGAACTCAACGACTCGAATGCAACGTCTTTTGAAATATGTCATGAATGACTCCAAGTAATATCTCTAAAATGAGCAAATGCACAGCGGAAGATTTCTTTCATACATGAGAATAAACATGCTTTCAAGTGTCAACCAAAAGGTTGGTGAGTTCATTAGTTTATCACAATCATTCATTTTCATCATTTTAATAGACCACAAGATTTCCTTTATTCAATAATCATACACTCGCAAGTGTTTAAAAATTATTCATATGGATTGAACACCTGGTAACCGACATTAACATCATGCATACCCAATATCCCCAAAATAGAAATCCATCTGTATAATATAAACTCGAAGTACTAAAGCATACCATTTTCCAGTATGGGGGGAGTTAGTTCCCGTAGATCTACCTTTAGGATTCGCGTCAATTAGGGTGCATGTTCCCTAATTCTTAGGCTACTAAGCTAAAAGGGTGATATTCGATTTCGATAATCCAACCATAGTATGTAGTTTCGATTACTTGTGTCTATTCCATAAAACATTTATAAAAGTAGCGCATATATTCTCAGTCCCAAAAATATATATTGCAAAAGCATTTAAAAAGGGAGCAAATGAAACTCACCATACTATATTTTGTAGTAAAAATACATATGACGACATTGAACAAGTGTAGGGTTGACCTCGGATTCACGAACCTATATCATTTATATATATATATTAACACACATAATTGTAATCGAATAAATATAAATTTATTAGTTATATCATTTTTACATTAATTACCTATATGTTTCATATATTCATTTTATATATTTAAAATAAATAAAAATATAAATTTTATTATGTTATGTGTATCAAATATATTTTTGTATATATTTATATTGTTTGTTTCTTAGAATTATAATAATACTAAAATAATATTAGTAATGATAAAAATAATAATAATGATAATAGAGTCAAAAATGATACTTTTAGTATTAATGATAAAGATGGTAACTTTAGTAAAAATGATACTTTTAATAAAAATGTTAATTTTAATAATAATGAATACTAATAATAATAACTATAAAAATAATGATTTTACTAATAATAATAATAATGATACTTTTAGTAATACTAGAAATTTTATAAAAAGATAAGTTTAATAATAATGATACTACTAATAATTTTACTAATATCAATAATCCTAATCATAATACTAATAACACTTATTCTAATACTAGTTATAATAATTATAATAATATTGATAATAATATTGATAATAATAATAATAATAATAATAATAATAATAATAATAATAGTAGTAGTAGTAGTAAAAATAATAATAATAATAATAATAATAATAATAATAATAATAATAATAATAATAATAATAATAATAATAGTAGTAGTAGTAAAAATAATAATAATATTAATAATACCTTTGAAAACATCAAAAAAACAAATAAATTGCCTCTGCCCAAGCTCGAACACGTGACCTCTCGCTCACACACCACGCTCCTTAACCATGGCTCTAATCCTGTTTTTCTGACTAAACTGATAACGAATTTTTACTTATTCTATATTCTTGCTGTTTCTTTTTCTTCTTTCTTCTTTAAAATCTATTCAATCAGATTCATGAATTTCATCATTATCTTATCATCATTATGATATCTTTATCGACACCATCATCATAATCATACCTCTGTGTATCCATCATCATCATTCGAGCATCATACAATAATCATAATCTTAATCATACCCAATAATCATATACTAATTATCGTCATTATCATTTTGCTATAACCATCATCATTATTAACAAACATCACAATTTCATCATCTTATATCATTAATATGTTTGTGATTACAAACGTCATCATACTTCTCGTCATCATGCATCATTATCATCATCACCTTATCATCATTATCATCGTGATGATTATTAGACCTATATCATGATCATTATATATCTAAATGAAATTTCCGTTGGGCCTCGATGGCAACAAGAGAAGAGAAGAAAAGAAATAGTAACCCAAATTTACGGACCCAACTATATTTTTGCAGCCCCAAACGAAACAAATTATGGTTGGATCTCGGTCCAGTGTCACAAGGATACTATACGGCCCAATCAATACCCGGTCCAACATCAATTGATAAAAGTATTCAGTCCAAGATACTAAGGAAACACGGCCCAACTAAAAATATAAATTACCCCATTATAAAATAAGATCGTAACAGCCCATATAATAAAATTAATAAACCCGCTATGATAGAAACCTTGTGTGTCTGGAACTTTTTGAATGGAATAAAACTCAAAACAAGGAAAAAGGCAAAAAAAAAAAATACGTAAGCATGATCATTAACAAATTAGTCTCCATCTTCTTTATTTAAAACATAATTATTATTACTTTAATCACCTTTATCATCATCATTGTACTTCATACACGCATCATCATCTTTTTTTAGCATCATCACGTCGAGCAGAAGTAACAGGTGTTATGGTTGTGTTGGGACGGTTTCTTTCAAGGGATAACAATATTGTAGCAGTAACAATTAAAGTAAACGGAAACAAATATGCCGCATTGATAACAACAGTTGTTGGGGTTTTAATGGTGATGTTACGGTGACAGAAGCAGGAACCAGATGTAACGTAGCAGCAGCTATGGTTCGATGCTGGTGTTGGAGATGACAGTGGTGGCGTATGGTTGTTACCATGGTGATGGTTTTTGGGTTTGTCATGGATAAAAGGGTGGCGGTGTTAGAGATGATGGTTGTACTAGGTAATAGGGTCCGATGTGTAGATGATGGTTGTAGTGTTTTGAAGCGACCCGTCTCAATCCATAAGGACGAATACAATAACATATTATTACATCGCGAGGTATTTGACCTCTGTATGATACATTTTACAAACATTGCATTCGTTTTTAAAAGACAACCTTTCATTACATCGAAAGTTGACAGGCATGCATACCATTTCATAATATCCCACCTATAAATGACCTAATCCGTCATTTAATTAATAATAATCTCTATGGAACTCAACGACTTGAATGCAACGTCTTTTGAAATATGCCATAAATGAGTCCAAGTAATATCTCTAAAATGAGCAAATGCACAGCGGAAGATTTCTTTCAAACCTGAGAATAAACATGCTTTAAAGTGTCAACCAAAAGGTTGGTGAGTTCATTAGTTTATCGTAATCAATCATTTCCATAATTTTAATAGACCACAAGATTTCATTTAATCAATAATCATACACTCGTAAGTGTTTAAAATTCATTCATATGGATTGAACACCTGGTAACCGACATTAACAAATGCATCTAGAATATCCCCATATATAAATATCGAAGTACTAAAGCAGTTCAAATTCTCTTACTGGGGCTTGTCAAGGCCCATAGATCTATCTTTAGGATTCGTGTCAATTGGTGGCAATTATAATAAACACCAATTCTTAGGCTACCAAGTTCAACAAGGGCGATATCCGGTATAACAATTCAACCATAGAATGTAGTTTCGATTACTTGTGTCTATTTCGTAAAACATTTATAAAAGCAACGCATGTATTCTCAGTCCCAAAAATATATATTGCAAAAGCATTTAAAAAGGGAGCAAATGAAACTTACAATACTATATTTTGTAGTAAAAATACATATGACGACATTGAACAATGCAGAGTTTGGTCTCGGATTCACGAACCTATATCAATTATATATCTATTAAAACATATAATAGAACTATCACATAATTTCATTTATATATATATTATTTATATATTTGTAGCTATATAGAATTTATACTAAATTCCATTTAAAACATATGCTTATATTATATCTTAATTTTTATATTATGTATATTTATTTTGTAAATATATTTAAAATAATTAGTATCCATACATTTATTTATATTAATATATATATATATATATATATATATATATATATATATATATATATATATATATATATATATATATATATATATATATATATATATGTGTGTGTGTGTGTGTGTGTGTGTATGATTAGTATTATATTTAAAAATCATTAGTTTGTTATATGTATATATTTATATATAAAAATGTTAATAGGTTTGATATATAGTTATATGAGATATTAATATGATTATAGTATAAGTAATAAGTATATTTTTATATACAAAATATTTATCTGTTAAAAAGGATAGTTTTGATAATACGGATTCTTTTGATAAAAATAATAATAATAATAATAATAATAATAATAATAATAATAATAATAATAATAATAATAATAATAATAATAATAATAATAACCCTAATCATAATAATACATATCAATATTAATAATACTAATAGTAACACTAATATTACTTATTGATGGTACATAGTAATAACAATAATATTAGTAATATCAATTATATTAATGATAATAATATTCGTATAATTAATATTAGTAATAATAATAATTTACATAAATCACAACAATAATTATTAATAATTATAATAATAATCAATAACAATAACAATAATAACAAAAATGATAATAATAATAATAATAATATTAATAATAATAATAATAATAATAATGATATTAATAATAATAATAATAATAATAATAATAATAATAATAATAATAATAATAATAATAATAATAATAATAATAATAATAATAATAATAATAATAATAATAATAATAGTTGTTAAAATAATGAAAACTACCTTTAAGGTTCTTCATAAAAAAAAATGGCACGAACGGGGCTTGAACCCGAGACCTCTAGAATACCTACACAATACTCAACCATCTAATCTGTCTCACCATTCTGAATTCATACACAACAGAATCATATATAACCCATTTTACTGTTCGTCTTCTTCTTCCTTTCCAAAAAAAAAAATCAACCAGGGTTCAACCCTTTCAAATCAACAAAACTGACATTTAATATAAGGCTTTAAGTTTACAGAAAAAACAACCCTAAAATGTTGAATTCAATTAAAACAAAAAAAATAAAAAAAATAAAAAAAATATAAGAAGCTGTATCAGGAAAAAAAAAATATATGAACTCCATCATCAATTTGACCCAGCCCAAAGCAACTCATCAACTAATTTATTATTTGGTTTTTGGATTTTTAAAACGTAATGAGAAATAATGATTTGAGGGAATTCGAATTAACAGAAACAAAAGAAAAATAAAAATAAAAAGACAGTAGCAGCAGCAACACGAAGAACATTGGGTACCATAAATCGATTTTCGAGTTCCCAAGTGTTTTAGACAAAAGTTAAAACATAAACTAAGTTCTAAATCGTTCAGGTAATGTTTCTGATTCATCAATTTAATCCAAAACACCAAAATGAATTCAAATTTCATGATGAACAAATTCTTTGACTTTTTAAATATTAACTTTGACTCCAAAATTCTTGATCAATATGAACAATTGAAGGCTCAAAGTTTGCAGATAGTTTGATAAATTGAATCCTAATGACTTTGCATTATTAGATTTTAAAAATTCATTCGGATTTGATCTTTTAAAAAAAATTACGAACAGGGCAGTCAAGTGTTTTCTTTGAATTTTTGATCTTTTTCTTTTCTTTTTCTCAATGAATTACAGCAAGAGTTTATAGGACAAGTAATTGGATGGGTTCTGTATTGAAAATTGATTAATGGTTGTAGTGTAGTGATTATTGGTCTAAAAGAAAACTAATCAGAAATAGTCAAAAGGAGAAAAATGAGGAAAACAATAAAACAGATATATTTTCTTATTGAATTCGTACATATCATAGATTTTGACATCAGATAGGTAATTAACATGATCGTGATATATATATATATATATATATATATATATATATATATATATATATATATATATATATATATATATATAACAGAATTTATTCATATATAATTGCTATTATATATTAAATATTAATAATAAATCATATAAATACCTTAATAATAATAATAATGCAGTTTTTAGAATTATAATTAATAGAAATACTAATAATGATAATAATAATAATAGAAATAATAATAATAGTAAGAGTAATAGAAATAGTAAATGATAAAAAAAAATTAATAAAAATAATACACATAATAATACTAGAAGTAACATCAAAATAATACTAATAATAAGAAGAATAATGTTTAAAGTAATGGTAATGACAATTTGTAGTAATAATAATAATAATCATAATAATAACTAAAATTATAAATTTTACTACTATATTTATATAATAATACTGATATTGATAATGATAACAGTAATTAAATGTATCTAATTATATATATATATATATATATATATATATATATATATATATATATATATATATATATATATATATATATATATATATATTAATAATACGGATAATAATAATGAAAGTAATAACATTAATATAATAACCATACTTTAACTTGTAGTTTAATACATTACTATTACTTATTACTAATTATGTAATTCTTAATAATTATATGATACATATAATATTTATATCTTATATATATATATATATATATATATATATATATATATATATATATATATATATATTCAAATATACATATCATAATAATTATTTATAGAAATCATATACATTTATGTATAACTTCGTTTTAAATTACAGATTATTTATTTTTGTATCCTATTTTTTTATATTTAATTCTAATGTTTATTTTATAATTTTCAAATTATTATATATACTTTCATTTATATATATAGATATACATATTTATTTACAAACAATTGTCCGTGAATCGTCGGAATGGTCGAAGGTCAATTGAATATATGAAATAGTTCAAAATTTTGAGACTCAACCTAACAGACTTTGCTTATCGTTTCGAAACCATATAAAGATTAAGTTTAAATTTGGTCGAAAATTTCCGGGTCGTCACATGTTTGATGGTAGTGGAAGGTTGTAGGATGGTGATGTATTATGGTGGTGATGGTTCACGGCTCAACAACGAAAGAAAAGAGAGATATAGAGAGAGAGATGGTGATAGTGGTTGCCCTTGAAGGTGAAGTGGTGTTGATGTTAAAACAAGAAAACAATAATCAAAGGTGACGGTAATAATATGGTGCTCGATGGATTGTGGGGGTTTAGGTGACGTTTGAAGTTGAAACTGACGTATCAAGTGGTATTGTTCCATGATCATAGAAGGCGAGCAAGAGGGGTGTTATTCGATGGTGATAAGTTGAATAACATGTGGTGATCAAATGGTTTATATTTATATCTGTATTATACTTGTATGTATATATCTAATAATATTTATAGGCTAGTTAGAAACAATGGTAATCAAGTAATCAATTTAAAACAGTATCATCTAATTATATACAGTGGTTTGATTTCCCATATGCAGTGTATGTATATCAAGTAGGTCATAGAAATAATATAATAATAATAATTAATAATCATAAATATTATAAATATGAATTGTAAGTCATAAAGTACACAATATTTGCAATCACAAGTTAAATAGTTCGACCGCCGGTAATAGGATTAAATTTCCCTGGATTTCGTACTCTGTTGTTAATTAGTGGCGGATAAAAGTGTTCAGAAAAATCCCATATTTTTAATTTAACTATATTTATTTATTTTGGTCATTATGGTATAAAATTCAATCTTTAATTTGTTAGAAATGAATTACATCAACTGTCCCTCTCATTTATGGGTAAAATATAAAAAATATTAAAACTTAACAAATAGTTCCTAAATACATTTTTTTAAGCCTTAAATTTATAGAACTCATTTTTGTATCACCGTTTATTTTAAAATTACATAAGTTTGAATTTAACTTTCTTAATATCAATCTGAATAACAAACGAGTATTAAAATCGTTTAATATTTATTTTTAATATACTTCATTTATATATAGAGATATATTTTAATTATTATAATATCCTATTTTAATTTTATTAATTTTTAATAGCAACAACATATAATACTTCAAATTATATTTCAAATTATTATTTATATATACATACACACATATCTATTTACAATTAATTGTTCGTGAATTGTCGAGAGCAGTCGAAGGTTAAATGAATATATGAAACAGTTCAAACTTTTTGAGACTCAATCTTATAGACTTTGCTTATCGTGTTGGTTTCAGCTTAAGATCAAGTTTAAATTTGGTCGAAAATTGCCGGGTCGTCACAGTACCTACCCGTTAAAGACGAAATTTGAGTAAGGTGGTCATGGCTAATAATAAAAATGTTTTCATGACGAATATGAGTTGCTAAATAGAGTTTTATTACCATTGAGTAAGAAGGATAAAATAATTCGATTATTCGAAGAGTACGAATGAAGCTATCATAAAAGAGTGAAATGAGTAAACGCAGTTTTGCCTTAACCTGTGACGTAGTCACGGTTGATTTCCAGAATTCAAGGGATTAAATGAAAATCTTCGAAATCTAAAAGATTTGATTCTTCAGCGAGTAAGGAAATTAAGATCTCTATAATTAAATGCGGAGATCTGCCATGATTTCTTTATCAGATATTTCACTATAAATTAACTTCTCCCGTTCCATTATTTTTACCATTCCTATACTCAATTCCCAAATTCAAAAGATTGTGAAAATGCTTAATCCAGTTCTGATCCTTATCCTTACCCTGACTATCGCAACAATCATTCTCCTTTTCCAACTTCCACTGTAAGAATCTGTATTCTTCTACTTCACTGATGTGGTAGCACGGGGTTACGAAATAGTGTATATTTTTAATACGGAATGCTACAAAATTTAACAAGTTTTAATTAAATATTTACAAAATGGATATACCAAAACCTTGCTACAACACAATAGGCAGTGTACCTAGTCGCGAAGTAGTATAGTTTTTAGTAAGTCCGGTTCGTTCCACAGGGAGACGGGCTTATGAAACACTTTATTTTTATATAACAATATATAAATATAAATATAAAAAGGGGGTTTTTACTGTTTAATGACCGGTTTGTCGATTTTAAAACTTTAGTCGCAGTTAAAACCTAATGTAAAATATAAAATAAATACAAGACTTAAATTAAAGCGTAAAGTAAATAACGATAATGAAATTGCGAATAATAAAAGTGCGATAAAATAAACTTGTGATAATTAAAAAGTACGATAATTAAAAGTGCGATTAAATAACAATAAATAAAAGTGCGATAATTAGAAGTGCAATTAAATATAAAATAAAGAAAATTAAATATGAAATAAAAGAATTATGCTTATTTAAACTTCCGTAATCATGATGTTTGACGTGTTGATTTTAGTTTTATGCCCATGGGTTAATTGTCCTTTGTCCTGGATTACTTAATATGTCCGTCTGGTTTTTGTCCATAACAGTCCATCAGTCATAAATATAAAGTGCGAGTGTCCTCGTCAAATTATTCTTATACCCGAAGTTAAATATTCCAACTAATTGGGGATTCGAATTGTAACAAGGTTTTAATACTTTGTTTAATGAATACACCAGGTTATCGACTGCGTGTAAACCAAGGTTTTACTACTTTGTTAACAATTACACCAATTACCCTTGAATGTAATTTCACCCCTGTTTTAATTATTCTAGTGGCTATTAATCCATTCCCGTGTCCGGTTAAATGAACGATTATTCGTACATATAAATACCCCGCCCATCGTGTCCGATCGAGTGTATATGGTAATTTATAGGGACGCCCAATTGTAAATCTTTATATTAACATTAACAAACTATCATTTAGTTAAACAAATATAAAGCCCATTAATAGCTCATAGTCTAATTTCCACAAGTGTCGTTCTTTTGTCCAAACCCCAATTATGGTACAAAACCCAATTACTCCGTATTTAATATTTAGTCAAACATCATGATTACTTTGGCTCAAATAAGCATAATAATAACTTAAGTACGAGACATTAATTTAAAAAGGAGAACATAGCTTACATTGATTATTTATCGCGTAGTGTTACACGGACAGAGCTCCGACTTTAAAAACCCGTAAAAATAACTTTTATATAACCCAAACTAATCTAATATAACACTAATCTATACTATATATACATATATATATTTATTTATATTATACTAGGGAGTATTATTATGTATTTGTGTGTGTGGTGTTCTTTAAAACGAACAAAAACTGGCAATTTTATAGACCAGGCCTGATTCTGATCCTCATGCGACTCGCATGGGAAATAGGCATAAATCCATGCGAGTCGCATGGCCATCAGAATCCAGCTCAATCATTTTTGTTTTCTTGTTCGTCGACATAATTTAAAATAAATATAAATATATAAATAATTAATATAATTATTTATATATTATATTTTATTCTTGTGCATAGTAGACTAGATATTTTTGGTCCGTTGCGTCGGGCGTTTCTTCTTGGCTCGGGTCCCGGTTCCGGATTTTCGGACGTCTTCGCGTATTATTTTATATCGTGTACTTTGCGTTCCGCAACTTGTACTCTTGTCATTTTTAGACGTTCTTCATCAATAATTTGAACCACTTTAATTGTATCTTTGTACATTTGAGCATTTTGGACCTTTCCGTCTTCAATTCTTCGTTTACGCCTTTTGTCTTCGCACTTATTAAATATAAACGAATATTACTTGAATATGGAACAATTACAACTAAATAATTTACATATTGGGAGGATATTGCTACTAAATATATGTTCATTTGGAGCACTATCAAATATCCCCACACTTGAACGTTGCTTGTCCTCAAGCAATACATAACTTGAAATTATAATACATCACACGAATCACTTCTTTATTCTTCACACTTTGTACATCAGTGATTTTGATATGGCAGTATAAATAATGATAGTAATGATAGAACCATGGTTAAAGGTGGGTGTGTCATCCACAGTTGCCTCGGGTTTAGGTCAACGACACTTACAATCAAATAGCCGATTTACTTTCGGTTTCCAAAGCAAAGTGCACATTTGAAAGGTGGTTTACAGTCCCACATGACTATAAAAATGTAGATCCTTAAGGAAATTGGATCTTTATGAAAACATTTGATCTTTTTTTTTTAAAAATTCAAGCTAGATTTTACCCTAGACAAGTTTTCTGATTTGATCCATCATCGGTGTTTGCAAAATATATTTGTGGATCAATATTTTGGCTTAAAACTTTTAGGTTCGTGTAATCCACTGCTATCCCGGTATCGGAAAGCACACATCCAGTTTACTTGTTCCGTATATTACCTTTCGGTAAACTACCGTCCGGTTGTAAAGGAAAGCGATGAACAAGAAACTGTTAAGGCAATGTCCCGTGACATGCATTTGTTCATGGTCTAATTACGTGTCGGATGCTAGTACTATCCTTGGTAGGAGCAATAGTAAAGATCATCCTATGATTTTTCGGTCTGGCACAAGGTCCTGTCTCCGACCATGCTATGCAACCACCGTTCTTACGGTTGACACCCGATTTGGTTCAGGTGACCTAATGAATTCCAGGTGAATTCCTAGGATTTAACGTTCAATGGTAATGAACGCATTTAAAATGGATTTTCAGAAAACAAATCGGTTTGTATTTTTGATCAAAATATTTTCTCGTTCAAGCTCGAGTTTAGATATCATTGAATTCCATGAGTTTGAATTCTCAATCTTTAAGGTCAATCTCAAGGATTGAGTAATATCAGTCTTAAAAGCTGATTTTTAATCTTTAAGGAGATTATCCTTTCTGGGGATCTGATTCATTAGTCTTATCAAGCTAATTTGCACGGTGCCCCCCCATTGTACGAGATAAATCCTTCTCATGGTTAGGATAAATCTGACCACTTGGCGACCCTGTTTGATGCTGAGGTCCGTGGATTTCCAGCCGATTTTAGTGATGACTTTTCTAGATTTTTCGTCAACCTACAGCTGGTCTGGACGACAACTTCATGACCTAAATCAAGAAGCGCGTGTCTTTTTCGGAAGACTTTACTTCCTTCTAATGATGGAATTGATTCATCGTGTAGATCCATCTTTCTTTCAAAAGTATCACAATAAACCGGGTAAAACTATTAATTTAGTTCAAAACAAAAGCACCTGCAATAACTTTACAGAAACATGTGATAGATAATTTTTAATTGAATAACTTGGTACATTCTCCCCACACTTAGTTTATTTCTTTGCCTTTTTATTCTCTTCTATTCTATTCTTAAATGAATTCAAGCGTTTTGGGTTGTTTCTCAATTTATGTCCTTTTTAAGGTAACGATAATTTCGGTATTAACACCTAGTTTTCATCGTTCATAAATATGTATAAACATGATTTTAAATTCATTTAGTTGAAATTTTTTTTTCAAATTTTCACAAAATTTGGCAAATAAACCAAGTGTAAACCCGAGAGAATTTATAACCCTTCCCCACACTTGAGATCATGCAATGCCCTCATTTGCATGAAATCAGACTCTAATTATAAATTCATGAGGGTGATTAGTGTAGAAAAGTGATTAAGAATACCTAGTTTGTACTTACAAAGCTCGACGAATGATAGATGGCGCGCCTCATCGTTCATTCCTTCTTGTATTATCACACATGTTTTTCTTCAAAAATGGTTGCTTTTCTGAACTGTTTGCTAATCTTTGAAAATGCATCTTTTACCCTAATTTATCATGCATGTTTATTAACGAGTTATGCACTAACCCGAACCCCTAATTTAACATTAAGTGGGGTTAAACTTCCCCACACTTAGCTGACGACATGTGAAGTCGGTAGAATAAGTTCCACGAATTAGAGTAGTGAGCCAGTTATTTACATCTCGGGTGGTGTATAATATATCAATGGGTTTAAAGTTTAGACTCGCCCGATTGTCACTACTTAATTCTTTTTTAAGTGTAGCTTTTAGTAAATGGATATGTCTCTTTTCTGGTTCTTGGTCAAATGGATCGTTATACACTGACATACATATTCCTATAGGGTGGTTAATTCCTAACATTTCCTTCTGTTCATTCTCGGGATCAAAGTTTTCACCTCTATTACCCATTTGGGTAAAATTTGAGGTGTCATTATCTATTACAGTTCTTAGTTCATCTTCGGTAGATGATTTGTCTATTGAGAATATTGGGTTGGAAAGTTGTGGGAT
Source organism: Rutidosis leptorrhynchoides (assembly GCF_046630445.1). NCBI lineage: Eukaryota > Viridiplantae > Streptophyta > Magnoliopsida > Asterales > Asteraceae > Rutidosis > Rutidosis leptorrhynchoides. The sequence goes on along the minus strand of NC_092338.1, from coordinate 57,276,832 downwards.
GGTAAAGTTCGGTTTGGCCTCGGGGGTAAAATTTTCAACGTTGTCGTTTTCCCAAGAGTACCAATTTGTCACCCTTTCTTCTTCTTCATCCTCCATTGATGGATTGATTATTTCGTCGGTAGAGGCTAATGTGTCGATATGTTGTGAATTTGGTAAGACTGAATAAAAAGTATCATCGGGATAGTTGGTGATTTCGGAGCTCCCGAATTCATCAAAATTCGATGATTTGAGATTTTCTTGCACACGACTCCTCAGATCAACAGGTGTGTAATCTGATAGAGTTTCAGCTTGCCGGTTTACAAACTCTCTCATTTGTTCCTTTTGAGCATCAAGTTCTTCGAGTTTGATTTTCATATTGTCTAAAGAATTTTCGGACACGTAATTTTCCTCGTCTTCTGGTTGTTGAGTTTGGATATATTCTTGGGAATAATCCCAGTTTGAATTGCGTTCTTCATAATCGTTCCATTCAGGTTCTGTGGGTACGTAATTTTCCATAGGAACGTAATAATAACATTCCCATGTTGAGTGATAATCTCCACAGATTTTACAACCAGTTATTGTTTCGTCATTTGTGATCCAAGATTGACTGAACGAATTGTCATCAACACTCGGTTGAGAGTATTGATTTAATTGATTTTGGAGTTCAAAAAGAGTTTCCAAGGCCTTGTTTTCAAAATTTTCCATTTTATTGCGATGGCCAAATTTTAGCTACAATGTGGTGCATTCAAGAATTATCCTATTAGTTATAAAAATAGAAAAACTTATATAAGTTGTCCAATTAATAGACTTTTCTGCTTTTGCCCACGTTTCGAATAGCCAAAAGATGGAGCAGGGAGCCAGAACCCTTTAAATCGGAAGCTCACAACTCAGCCACTAACAAATCCAACTATTACTACGAAGCAGAAAATTGTCAACGTCCATTAATTTAACCACTTAAATAATTTTTCTTTCTGTTTGAGATATTAGATAAGAAATAGAGAAAATTTCTAAGTCCTAAAAACTAGAGTGTCGAGAAAATAGAAAGAAATAGATTGCGCGTCGAAAAGTGTCGAAAAATAAAAATAAGAAAGAAAAACGTCGAAACACGGCGTCGCAAAATTCTAAAGCACCTAAATATTAGTCTAAGGAATAAGCACTTAAGGGATTTTACGGCAAAGCCTAAAAATTCTAGAAATAAAAATTAAAACTATGACAAAAACTAGACTTAAAACTAAGAACGAACGAATAAAAATACACAAATTACGCTAAAACGATAAAAAGATACAAAATATAAAAATATATAAAAAATGGTAAAAAGTACAATTTTTATAAAAATATAATTTTTATATTATTATTTATTAAAGATATCAATTTATATATTAATAAAACTAATTAAAAGTAAAATACAAATAAAACTAAAAACTAATTATATTAAACAAATAAACTAACTAGGGTTAAATATAATAAAATTAAATAATATACCGCATTTAATGCAAAAGTAGGGTTGTATGTGGCCCTGTCAGACCCCTCATGCGACTCGCATGGGGTTCAGGCTAAGGGTCATGCGAGTCGCATGACCTCCAGAGCCGGTTCAAATGAGGGGGGTCAAATGACAGGTTCAACCGTATTATTTATATTTATTTATATTTTCTGTTTTATATATTAAATAAAATATATATACAATTTAAATAAAAACTTAATATTTTTATAAAACTAAAAATAGAAATATTTGATAATTTTATAAATAAAAATCTTAAAACTATATAAAAATATATATATTTTTTTTCGGTTTTTTTTTTTTTTTTTTTTAAGTTTTTTTTTAATTTTTAGGATTTTATATTGTTTTTCTAAAAATGATATAAATATTTCGCCGACTCCCCGGCAGCGGCGCCAAAAACTTGATGTGGTAGCACGGGGTTACGAAATAGTGTATATTTTTAATACGGAATGCTACAAAATTTAACAAGTTTTAATTAAATATTTACAAAATGGATATACCAAAACCTTGCTACAACACAATAGGCAGTGTACCTAGTCGCGAAGTAGTATAGTTTTTAGTAAGTCCGGTTCGTTCCACAGGGAGACGGGCTTATGAAACACTTTATTTTTATATAACAATATATAAATATAAATATAAAAAGGGGGTTTTTACTGTTTAATGACCGGTTTGTCGATTTTAAAACTTTAGTCGCAGTTAAAACCTAATGTAGAATATAAAATAAATACAAGACTTAAATTAAAGCGTAAAGTAAATAACGATAATGAAATTGCGAATAATAAAAGTGCGATAAAATAAACTTGTGATAATTAAAAAGTACGATAATTAAAAGTGCGATTAAATAACAATAAATAAAAGTGCGATAATTAGAAGTGCAATTAAATATAAAATAAAGAAAATTAAATATGAAATAAAAGAATTATGCTTATTTAAACTTCCGTAATCATGATGTTTGACGTGTTGATTTTAGTTTTATGCCCATGGGTTAATTGTCCTTTGTCCTGGATTACTTAATATGTCCGTCTGGTTTTTGTCCATAACAGTCCATCAGTCATAAATATAAAGTGCGAGTGTCCTCGTCAAATTATTCTTATACCCGAAGTTAAATATTCCAACTAATTGGGGATTCGAATTGTAACAAGGTTTTAATACTTTGTTTAATGAATACACCAGGTTATCGACTGCGTGTAAACCAAGGTTTTACTACTTTGTTAACAATTACACCAATTACCCTTGAATGTAATTTCACCCCTGTTTTAATTATTCTAGTGGCTATTAATCCATTCCCGTGTCCGGTTAAATGAACGATTATTCGTACATATAAATACCCCGCCCATCGTGTCCGATCGAGTGTATATGGTAATTTATAGGGACGCCCAATTGTAAATCTTTATATTAACATTAACAAACTATCATTTAGTTAAACAAATATAAAGCCCATTAATAGCTCATAGTCTAATTTCCACAAGTGTCGTTCTTTTGTCCAAACCCCAATTATGGTACAAAACCCAATTACTCCGTATTTAATATTTAGTCAAACATCATGATTACTTTGGCTCAAATAAGCATAATAATAACTTAAGTACGAGACATTAATTTAAAAAGGAGAACATAGCTTACATTGATTATTTATCGCGTAGTGTTACACGGACAGAGCTCCGACTTTAAAAACCCGTAAAAATAACTTTTATATAACCCAAACTAATCTAATATAACACTAATCTATACTATATATACATATATATATTTATTTATATTATACTAGGGAGTATTATTATGTATTTGTGTGTGTGGTGTTCTTTAAAACGAACGAAAACTGGCAATTTTATAGACCAGGCCTGATTCTGATCCTCATGCGACTCGCATGGGAAATAGGCATAAATCCATGCGAGTCGCATGGCCATCAGAATCCAGCTCAATCATTTTTGTTTTCTTGTTCGTCGACATAATTTAAAATAAATATAAATATATAAATAATTAATATAATTATTTATATATTATATTTTATTCTTGTGCATAGTAGACTAGATATTTTTGGTCCGTTGCGTCGGGCGTTTCTTCTTGGCTCGGGTCCCGGTTCCGGATTTTCGGACGTCTTCGCGTATTATTTTATATCGTGTACTTTGCGTTCCGCAACTTGTACTCTTGTCATTTTTAGACGTTCTTCATCAATAATTTGAACCACTTTAATTGTATCTTTGTACATTTGAGCATTTTGGACCTTTCCGTCTTCAATTCTTCGTTTACGCCTTTTGTCTTCGCACTTATTAAATATAAACGAATATTACTTGAATATGGAACAATTACAACTAAATAATTTACATATTGGGAGGATATTGCTACTAAATATATGTTCATTTGGAGCACTATCATTCACCCTTGGGGTTATAGTGTTTTTAATTCTCCCGTGTCTTTATGTTGCGATAAACATTGATATACACGGTTTGTAATTTATGTGTTGTTATCGGGCTTTATATTTTCCCTTATATTTCGGAGTCCCTGCTTACAGCTTCTATAATCATTGTCATTCACAGTTAATGATATCTCTTATTTTCTACGATTTATACCCCTTTCTATTTCGGAGCTTCATGCTTTTGTTTTCTTTTCGCAAGTAATGGTCCAGAATTCGTAGGTATGAAGTTTCGAATTATCATAATATACAAGGTAGAAAGGAAAGGTAGTAGCACGATTTGATTTGTCAAATTTCCAGAATATCCGAAAAAGATCGAATCATCAAGAAAATATTTTCTTGATATTTTTGAGGTTAAATAGAATACAAGAGTCGTGTAACATGGCACATGATGACGTTATGATCTGTGATTCATCACGTTCCATTAGAAACTCATCATGACTTACTGTAATATAATCACGTTGATCAAGTGTCATTTTATTATACTAACTCATGCATCAATTTCCAACACTACTTCAAAATCATTCATAATTCAAACTCGAATTTTAAAGAAATTTAGAAACTAAAGTAGTTTCCTTTATGATGTAATATAGATAGCACGAAGAGATAAATAATTTCGGACGAGAATATTTATGAAAATATCTTCAGAAATATCGAAGATATTTATGATGATATTTTGGAATTTCTAAGTTCGATTGTTGATGAAGAAAGATTTTCCGCAAGATTTTAACATGAGTACGGAGCAAGATATTCATTAAAGGTTTCATCGGATCCAGAATTACCTGGATTCTTTGAATATATGGTATGGTCCTTGTATTTGGTCTCCTTTATGGTTTGCTCAATCTGTTTTTCAGTACCAAATTTTCTATCGAGCGTTCCTAACACTCTCTTCTTTATCATCAAACTTTTGGCCATTTAGATCATCTACAATTTTTCTGTTTTCTCTGCATTTAATGCTACCATACTTGAATCATCGGTTATCAATCCGAGATGGTTTCAAGAGAATTGTGTTTTTAGATGATTAAACGCTGATGGTAATATGGTGGAATATAAAAGGTTCTCCGGTAACAATAAAAGAGCACACATATATATCAAGGTGTTAATAAGGTTGTTTCGAACGAAAAGTCGAAGTTGACTTGCTGGATCTGTGACAAAATTTGCTACTTTGAAAGGAATTACCAAGTTAATTTGGGTAATAATAACACTAAAGGAATTAGCACAAATACGTATTAAATGTTTACTCAGGTTCCGAGTGTTTTCAGGTGCATAACTATATGCATCAATCTTTTCTTCCGTAGATAAAGTGCGGTTGGTTCATCCCCTCGATTGAGGTTTTCTCAAGAATCATGAAAGATTTGAACGCGGATTGTAATCGTCAAGATACAAATGAGGTTTAAGATGAAATCAAGTGGAAAACTTGAAGAATTGTTTAATTTTATATGTTATAATCAGTATTTTAATTCATTTTAATTGTCCAATGTTGGCAGTCCACAGTTAGCATTCCACAATTAGTAATTCAATAATTCATATATAGTTTAATATATAATATTCGAATTAATTAATACATGTCGTGACCCGTTATATACATGTCTCAGACTCGATCACAACTCAAAGTATATATATTATTGTAGAATCAACCTCAACCCTGTATAGTTAACTTAAGCATTACAGCATATAGATTGTCTATGGTTATTCCAAATAATATATATAGATGCGTCGATATGATATGTCAAAACCTTGTATACGTGTCCAGATATTTAAATGCGTAAATAACAGTATTTAAATGACGATAAATAAAGTGCGTAATATAAATAACAGAAATTAAATGAAGATAAATAAAATTGCGAGAATATAAATTGCGAGAATATAAATTGCGATAATTAAATTGCGATAAATAAAATGTAATCAGTTAACTAGGAACAGTTAGCGTGGATTCTTAACAAAATTTTTCTCATAGTTAATTTGTTTGTTTCTAACAAATTTTATTTTGTCCAATGTTTTCTTCATTATGCCACTTGTTGGATTCTGATATGTCAAAATCCAAATATAAAATTGAAAGAAAATGGTTATTCTGTGGTGAACGGATTCGTATATATGTGGATGTAAGTAGGATAGTAAATGACTGTTGAATCAGATTCGAAGAATGTACAGTGTAATTTATTAATGTGAAATCTAAATATTCTTCGGGTATTACCTACCCGTTAAAATATTTTCACCATTAACAGTTTGTACGAAAGAATTTTTAATTACAATCTTTATGAAAATATACTTACATATATATTCTCTTCAGATGTAATCATGGATTTAATGAGTTAATATAATATTAATCTCATTTGATTTACCGTTAGAACTAGAATACATAATCTCTAAAACATTAGAGATTACATAATCGCCATGAAGAACGAAGATTATTGATGTAGAACGATACGTAGAACGATGATTATACTCGAGGTACAGAATGAGATGTTGAAGCATGGATTGTTGATGGTACTGGTGTTGATGTTAGTGGTACTGTTGGTGCCGGTAGTGTTGTTGAAGCTGGTAAGTTTTGCACCATATTCTCCAAATTTATTACTCTAGCGCGAATCTCATTGACTTCTTCCATTACTCCAGGATGATTGTTGGTCAGAATGAGCGGATGAATAAGGTTTAGAATTTTAGATAGAATATAATCGTGGCGAGATACTCTGGAAATGAGTATGAAAATGGTGTTTCGAATGGGTTCGCCGGTAAATGTTTCAGGTTCTTCGCCAAGAGGGGAATGTGGTGGATGGAAAGGATCGCTTTCTTCGCGTCTCCATCTGTTAAGTCATCTACGAACCCATCAGATGAATTGGGGATGAATGATTGGTTGATTCATTCTAGTGACGCATGCTTTCGGAGCTCAGGTGGATATCCATATCGGAATAGCTGTCGGAATCCGAGGAATTCGAACTGGTTGAGGGATCCATTTAATACGATCAGATGGAGTATTTTGGATATGAATTAGATTATAGGATGTAGATTAGTATCCTGCAATACATAATTTACATATGCATATATAATACTAAAATCCCATAAGTTACGGAGGAATCTACGGAAGCTGTCAGGCAAGGTCTACAGTAACAGATACGCTAAGATATGAATTATCAGATACGCTAAGATATGAATTTTTGTCTATACACTATTCATGCAGTCAATGCAGTAAAACGTGTCTAGACTAAGAATGATAAGCAGGTAATATCCTAAGGATGATAAGCTGGTAATTTTCGACACGAAATGATAAGCAAAACTTTTGACATGCAGACACGGTCGAAGTCCAGACTCACTAATGTATCTAAAAAACTATCAGGTAGATACACTAATGCAAGACCTGGTTCGCTAAGACCACCGCTCTGATACCACATGAAGCGACCCGTCCTAATCCATCTGGACGAAGTCTTCAACATTTGGTTACATCGCAAGGTACTTGACCTCTATATGATACATTTTACAAACATTGCATTCGTTTTTAAAAAACAAACTTTCCTTACATCGAAAGTTGACGGCATGTATACCATTTCATAATATATCCAACTATAATTGACTTAATAATAATCTTGATGAACTCAACGACTCGAATGCAACGTCTTTTGAAATATGTCATGAATGACTCCAAGTAATATCTCTAAAATGAGCAAATGCACAGCAGAAGATTTCTTTCATACCTGAGAATAAACATGCTTTCAAGTGTCAACCAAAAGGTTGGTGAGTTCATTAGTTTATCACAATCATTCATTTTCATCATTTTAATAGACCACAAGATTTCCTTTATTCAATAATCATACACTCGCAAGTATTTAAAAATCATTCATATGGATTGAACACTTAGTAACTGACATTAACATCATGCATACAGAATATCCCCAAAACAAAAATCCATCTGTATAATATAAACTCGAAGTACTAAAGCATACCATTTTCCAGTATGGGGGGAGTTAGTGCCCGTAGATCTACCTTTAGGATTCGCGTCAATTAGGGTGTCTGTTCCCTAATTCTTAGGCTACCAAGCTAAAAGGGTGATATTCGATTTCGATAATCCAACCATAGAATGTAGTTTCGATTACTTGTGTCTATTCCATAAAACATTTATAAAAGCAGCGCATATATTCTCAGTCCCAAAAATATATATTGCAAAAGCATTTAAAAAGGGAGCAAATGAAACTCACCATACTGTATTTTGTAGTAAAAATACATATGACGACATTGAACAAGTGTAGGGTTGACCTCGGATTCACGAACCTATATCATTTATATATATATTAACACACATAATTGTAATCAAATAAATTTATATATATATATATATATATATATATATATATATATATATATATATATATATATATATATATATATATATATATATATATATAAATTTATTAGTTATATCATTTTTACATTAATTACCTATATGTTTCATATATTCATTTTATATATTTAAAATAAATAAAAATATAAATTTTGTTATGTTATGTGTATCAAATATATTTTTGTATATATTTATATTGTTTGTTTCTTAGAATTATAATAATACTAAAATAATATTAGTAATGATAAAAATAATAATAATGATAATAGAGTCAAAAATGATACTTTTAGTATTAATGATAAAGATGGTAACTTTAGTAAAAATGATACTATTAATAAAGATGTTAATTTTAATAATAATGAATACTAATAATAATAACTATAAAAATAATGATTTTACTAATAATAATAATGATACTTTTAGTAATACTAGAAATTTTATAAAAAGATAAGTTTAATAATAATGATACTACTAATAATTTTACTAATATCAATAATCCTAATCATAATACTAATAACACTTATTTTAATACTAGTTATAATAATTATAATAATATTGATAATAATAATAATAATAATAATAATAATAATAATAATAATAATAATAATAATAATAATAATAATAATAATAATAATAATACCTTTGAAAACATCAAAAAAACAAATAAATTGCCTCTGCCCAAGCTCGAACCCGTGACCTCTCGCTCACTCAACACACTCCTTAACCATGGCTCCAATCCCGTTTTTCTGACTAAACTGATAACGAATTTTTACTTATTCTATATTCTTGCTGTTTCTTTTTCTTCTTTCTTCTTTAAAATCTATTCAATCAGATTCATGAATTTCATCATTATCTTATCATTATTATGATATCTTAATTGACACCATCATCATAATCATACCTCTATGTATCCATCATCATCATTCGAGCATCATACAATAATCATAATCTTAATCATACCCAATAATCATATACTAATTATCATCATTATCATTTTGCTATAACCATAATCATTATTAACAAACATCACAATTTCATCATCTTATATCATTAATATGTTTGTGATTACAAACGTCATCATACTTCTCGTCATCATGCATCATTATCATCATCACCTTATCATCATTATCATCGTGATGATTATTATACCTATATCACGATCATTATATCTCTAAATGAAATTTCCGTTGGGCCTCGATGGCAACAAGAGAAGAGAAGAAAAGAAATAGTAACCCAAATTTATGGACCCAACTATATTTTTGCAGCCCCAAACGAAACAAATTGTGGTTGGATCTCGGTCCAGTGTCACAAGGATACTATACGGCCCAATCAATACCCGGCCCAACATCAATTGATAAAAGTATTCGGTCCAAGATACTAAGGAAACACGACCCAACTAAAAATATAAATTGCCCCATTATAAAATAAGATCGTAACAGCCCATATAATAAAATTAATAAACCCGCTATGCAAGAAACCTTGTGTGTCTGGAACTTTTTGAATGGAATAAAACTCAGAACAAGGAAAAAGGCAAAAAAAAAATAAAAAAATACGTAAGCATGATCATTATCAAATTAGTCGCCATCTTCTTTATTTAAAACATAATTATTATTACTTTAATCACCTTTATCATCATCATTGTACTTCATACACGCATCATCATCTTTTTTTTAGCATCATCACGTCGAGCAGAAGTAACAGGTGTTATGGTTGTGTTGGGACGGTTTCTTTCAAGGGATAACAATATTGTAGTAGTAACAATTAAAGTAAACGGAAACATATATGCCGCAGCGATAACAATAGTTTTTGGGGTTTTAATGGTGATGTTACGGTGACAGAAGCAGGAACCAGATGTAACGTAGTAGCAACTATGGTTCGATGGTGGTGTTGGAGATGACAGTGGTGGCGTATGGTTGTTACCATGGTGATGGTTTTTGGGTTTGTCATGGATAAAAGGGTGGCGGTGTTACAGATGATAGTTGTACTAGGTAATAGGGTCCGATGTGTAGATGATGGTTGTAGTGTTTGATGGTAGCGGAAGGTTGTAGGATGGTGATGTATTACGATGGTTTCGCGGCTCAACAACGAAAGAAAAAAGAGATAGAGAGAGAGAGATGGTGATAGTGGTTGCCCTTGAAGGTGAAGTGGTGTTGATGTTAAAACAAGAAAACAATAATCAAAGGTGACGGTAATAATATGGTGCTCGATGGATTGTGGGGGTTTAGGTGACGTTTGAAGTTGAAACTGACGCAGCAAGTGGTATTGTTCGATGATCATAGAAGGCGAGCAAGAGGGGTGTTACTCGACGGTGATAAGTTGAATAACATGTGGTGATCAAATGGTTTATATTTATATCTATATTATGCTTGTATGTATATATCTAATAATATTTATAGGCTAGTTAGAAACAATGGTAATCAAGTAATCAATTTAAAACAGTATCATCTAATTATATACAGTGGTTTGATTTCCCATATGCAGTGTATGTATATCAAGTAGATTTCCCATATGCAGTGTACGTATATTAAGTAGGTCATAGAAATAATATAATAATAATTAATAATCATAAATATTATAAATATGAATTGTAAGTCATAAAGTACACGGTATTTGCAATCACAAGTTAAATAGTTCGGCAGCCGGTAATAGGATTAAATTTCCCTGGATTTCGTACTCTGTTGTTAATTAGTGGCGGATAAAAGTATTCAGAAAAATCCCATATTTTTAATTTAACTATATTTATTTATTTTGGTCATTATGGTATAAAATTCGATCCTTAATTTGTTAGATATGAATTACATCAACTGTCCCTCTCATTTATGGGTAAAATATAAAAAGTGTTAAAACTTAACAAATAGTTCTTAAATACATTTTTTTAAGCCTTAAATTTATAGAATTTATTTTCGTATCACCGTTTATTTTAAAATTACATAAGTTTGAATTTAACTTGCTTAATATCAATCTGAATAACAAACGAGTATTAAAATCGTTTAATATTTATTTTTAATATACTTTATTTATATATAGAGATATATTTTAATTATTATAATATTATATTTTTATTTTATTAATTTTTAATAGCAACAACATATAATACTTCAAATTATATTTCAAATTATTATTTATATATACATACACACATATCTATTTACAATTAATTGTTCGTGAATCGTCGAGAGCAGTCGAAGGTCAAATGAATATATGAAACAGTTCAAACTTTTTGAGACTCAATCTTACAGACTTTGCTTATTGTGTTGGTTTCAGCTTAAGATCAAGTTTAAATTTGGTCGAAAATTGCCGGGTCGTCACATTTTACAATTAAAAATTTAACCATAATCAATAGAGTAGTTTGTTTACTCATGCTAGCCTTTAATATACGTCATTAGTTTGTAGTGGTTCTTAGTATCCTTCATTTATTGATAAAGAATTTCCTAATTGTAATATAATCTTTATTTACGCAAAAATAAATAAATAAAAAATAAAAAGATAATTTAGGTTAATTTCGTCACTAGAAAACGTAATCAAAATCTTCTCTTCTTCATCAACCGTTCAACGCTTCTCCTTATAATTACTCCGCATAACTTTATAACTTATAGCCGAAAAAAAAGAGCTCTCATTTTCATCGCTCTCGTCCAATTTATATTTTTGACTGATCCATTTTTTATAATATCACGGCTGACTCAACGGAATACTGATCGCTCCGGCAATACACACCGATCTCCGGCAATATAATCGCCGGTCAGTTTACTTTCGAATTCAAATTTCAAATTCTGTTTCGTAATGTTTGATTTCTCGGCTATGTAAGCTATATTTCACTGTGAAGTGTTATATTCGAGGTGAACTTAATGTCAATAAATGGCGGTATTATAAAATTTACGTATAGCTTTAACTGAATATATATTTAATTTCATATGTTCTGTGTATTGAGATGAAAAAACAATAGAATCAATTTCGGTGCAGATCTTATTTTAGGCTTTATTATAAATCAATTAAAATTCAAAATAATAGTATAATATTCGATGTATACTTACTAAATTGATCACTGATACTTCGCCACTGTTCCTGAAATTATAGACACAAATCTGTGAAATACAGACACTGCATCATGTATTGTTTACGGAAAATGTTATTTATATATTACGGAGTATATTATATATTAATATTAATTAATGTATAATTAATAATTAATTTAATAAATATAAATAAATACTGTTTAATATTATACTCCGTATATAATAAAATGTCAATTTATATCTGGATTTATCGTCGGTTCTACTTACAATTGAAGAAATGTGATAATGAGTATATTAATGTAGGTAACGTAATTTATAAAAAAGCTTACAGGTAACCATCTATTGATTGATTCTCCACTTTAAAAGAATTACGTATAATTCAGTTTTAATAGTACACGTCAAATCAAAAGTACTATAATATAATATAAATTCAGCTTTGATCGTGAAAAGGTAACACGAAATAAAATTTTCACTGTAAAACAGGGCCGGTTTGTAAGTTTTCTATAGTTGTTGTGGACCACTTTTAATTCATTTCTGATATTTGATATATGTATCAATGTGTGAACAAATTCACTGAATTTAAAGGAAGAGGGACATGATCCTTTTTGTCACATGGTCCTCAATGGATGCTTCCATAATCCCATGCTTATATATTTATATATATATATATATATGCATTATAACTAGCTTCTTATTTACATAATAAGCTAATTTCATTGTAAATGTAAAATTAGTCTATTTAGTTAAACTTCCAAAATGCTATGTAAAGACAGAATCTGATTGTGTATTATCATTTTCAGTGCAAAAAAACAAATAATAAATAATAAATTTGGATAAATCTTATTATGCTATAGTTGTGGTCTTAATTGATGTTTTCAACATTATATATTTTTATTTATATTCATATTTAAAATTGTACTACGTATGATTTTCATCAATTACTCTGCAACTATTTTTCTATCAGTCCTGTCGACCATGGCAAATCCGTGAAAGAGACTACAGGTGGCACTCTCACACTATTTCTTATCCTACGCACCCCTCCCTTATCTTGAACCTATCACTTTCACTAAACTCCAACCACATTCACAGTAACTAGTACTGACTGAAAGTTTGCACCAATGATATTTTCCATTTCTGTTGAACTGTAAGTGTTGTTTACTAGTATAAAAGTGCATTTTACTTTAATATGATCATCATATTTAGTGTGTTGTTATGATTCAAAGATGCTTATTTGCTTTAATTTGTGTAAAGTTTCAAACTTTTTTCATTCTCAGATCTAGCTGTCTGTAAAGATGTGCACTTTCTTGTTTCACTTTTTCCCTTTTCTGATCATAATGTTCTATGTCTAGTTGTAATAGTGGAAGGATAGCATAGTGGAAGAAAAAAAAAAAAAAAAAAAAAGCCATCATTTTTTTTAAAAAAAAGTGTGGAATTTTGGACTATTTTTGATTGCAAGACATCAATGTGGTTGAATTTGAATGGAGTTGATGGATGTTTGTGAATCAAATCAAACATTAGATACTCGAAAATCGCCATTGTTTATTGAGAAGAACAATGGAAGAATTCACCAGCCACTTACAGTTAGTTCACGATACAAATCGCCCACATCAAGGCGGTTTCCATCCCCAAATGCCACAAGAACAGTTACATCACAGCCAGCACCGGTTAAAAAACGAGCTGTATCAACTGGAAGGCGACAGGTGGCACAACCGCCATTGCCGCCAAGCCCAAACACCCCAATTCACGATACATCTGTATTCGCTGAATTGTCTGCTAGAAATGTTAGTGCAAGTAAAATGTCTGAATCTTTATGGCCTTCAAGAATGCGTAGTTTGAGCGTTGCGTTCCAGTCTAATTCATTTTCGATGCCGGTTAGTAAAAGGGAGAAGCCTCCCCCTCAGACGATTTATGATCGCAGTTTAAAGCCGTCATTAAATGTAACACAAAAACAGACTGTTGTTTCATCATCACCTGCATATAGGAAGGCTACTACACCCGAGCGAAAAAGAAGTCCTCTCAAAGGAAAAAACCCGATTAATCAATCAGAGAATTCTAAACCGTTGGATGGAGTTCATACTAGATTAGCTGATCAGCTTCAATGGCCTAGTCGAATTGGTTCTAATGGTTTCAATAAAAGTATTGATCTTGTTGACGAAAGTATTAAACGTTCTTCAAGTCCAAATGTTAGGAGGATATCCAATCTTGTTTCCTCAAATTCGAAAAACGGTGAATTGTTACCATCTTCACCGAATAAGTCCTTAGGTGGTTCACGAGGTGTGAGCCCGTGTCGAACACGGGCCATGGTTAATGGACCTGCTAGAGGGGTCAGTCCTATGAGATCATCTAGTCCTTCAAGGCAATTATGTAATAATTCAAATAATACAGCTTCTGTTCTCACATTTATTGCTGATATAAAAAAGGGTAAGAAGGTTGCAAATCGAATAGAAGATGCACACAATTTACGGTTACTCTATAACAGACAAGTACAATGGCGGTTTGTTAACGCGAGTGCAGAATCTGTTTTGAACTCCCAAAAATTGACTGCTGAGGTTTGGTTATTACATTTCTATTATACTTGTCACATTTTTATCTTAACATCATTTATTTTAGCAATTTGTGAATAACTCATTGTAATTTGCTTGTATAGAAATCTTTAATTAATGCCCAAAGAACTACATCACAACTAAAAGATTCAGTAGCTGCAAAGAAGATGAAAATATGTCAGTTGAAACTGCAGCTAAAGCTCTATATGGCTTTAAACCAACAAGTAATACATTTTCTATATCAGTTTAATTCTTCTTTCGTGTGACAAACGTTTTAGACCGATTTACAATTCGGTGTCTCTGTTTTAGATTGGTTACCTAAATCAATGGTGTTCAATAGAAAGAGATCATCGTTTTGCGTTACATGGTGTTATTGAAGATCTACAAGCAAGTACTCTACGGCTTCCCGTAACAGGATGTGCAACCGTACGTCAATATCGTTAAAGTTAGTTTAGACCACTTTATGTGATGGTGATATATGAATAACACTTGTTTTTTTTTTTTTTTCAATTTACAGGCAAATATTCAAAGTGTGAAGTCTGCTTTTTGCTCTGCCATCCAAGTAATGCAGACGATGGGATCATCGATAAAATCTACATTATCAACAGTAAGATATATTCTTTTTTCTATATTATATATTTTATTAAAATATAGGAGCTTGTTGATCTTCGGTTTTTAGCAGTTTGCGACTTATTGGTTATTTGGTTGTTACAGTATGATGAAACAAATTGGCTGGTTTCTGAACTTGCAACTGTAGTAGCACAAGAAAGAGCTCTTCTTGATCAATGTGAATCTTTAATCGCTTTTACATCTTCTCTGCAGGTAGTTATTACGTTTATTGCGTTAAGCGATATCTTTACATAAAAGTAAAAGTTTTTTCTTAATATTTAAATTGGTCTCTTTATTACTTGCATATATAAGATTGTGTACAAAGAAACCTTGTGTTGTAGCTCATGTGGTAGTGGTTTGTCTCTCTTAGACTCGTGGGGTGCAGCATTGCACACGAGGTTGCCCCTTAACCTTTGAATTCCACCCAAGGGTGCCTTCCGCACATCGTGTTGCAGGGGTAGTGGGGGAGGGGGTTTTATCGGCCATGCCCTCGGAATGGGCCGGGTTTCTTCTTGGGCAACAGTTGGGGGCGGGTTATGCAATTGCGGGAGATGAACGCGTGGGTGGTTTAGTCACCTGAGTGTTCCTGAATTGCTGATAAAAAAAAAAAAAAAAAAAAAAAAAAAAGATTGTGTACAAAGATACATGAATCATGATGCATTATTATTTCAAAGGCATGCATGATTACCTAGCTCAGTTGTTGTACTAATAGTTTGGGGCACCTAATATTTTTTAAGCATGATAGCTACTATCCAATAGTAGTGTTATGGGCATGAACTCATAGAACCCTATTCTTAATATTAAACTCAGGTGGTCCTTTGTTATCACGCCATTTGCCATTTAATCTGGTTGTTTGAGCCCTATGTGATGTCACTATCTAGTAGGTCCCACCTTTTAACATTACCTGGCCCGGGAAAGATATTACCCTGCAACACTTTCTATTCTTATTAGTTGTAAAGAAAAAAAAAAAAAAAAATTTCTTGGATAATTTATTTGTGTCTGCAAATTAATTCAATTATTATTATTATGTTACTAAGACCTTTTTTAGTGGTGATGGGGGTGATGGGGTTTTTTTGAGGTTTTTGTGGGGTATAGTGCTAATGTGGCAAAGGTGATGGGGTGATGGCGTGATGGAGTTTGTAGTGGATGAGGTGATGGTTATGTGATGGGGTATTTGATCCCACTTTTGTACAATAAATGTGGTATTTATAAAATAAAAAGAAAAGAAAAAAAAATCTGATTGGCCAAAATCCCCATCACCACCATGTGATGGAGTCATCACGCCATCGATTTTTTTCCTCCATCACGCCCCATAGTGGCGTGATGGGAGCGTGATGGGGGTGTTTTTTTGTTGATCACGCCCACTAATAAGGGTCTAATATAACTTTTTTATCAAACAAGATAATCATATAAGTTAAGCATGTAAACTTATTTGTGGTAGCAGCACATTGTTTCTTAGACTTGGGGCTACCTTTACAAATAAAAGGCAGACCCCATTCACATTTTATGAACGTAATTACCAAAATCATTATTTTTCCTTTTGTACTGTTGACAGCTGTGTTGGGCAAAAATGTAGACATGCGCGTTGTGTTGTCTTGGTTATTTAAGTTTATACTGTGATGGGTGAATTGATGAATATGTACTTCGTGGTTCAATCATGATTTCCCAAATAACAAATATTTTTTTTTTTTTTTTTTTTTTTTTTCTTTCTGGTTTTGGTTATGTACAGGTAGAGGAATACAGTTTTAGGACAAATCTTGTACAGTTGAAACAAGGTTTGAAGAGAGTATGATATTATTCGCCAATAAATGACGCTGCCTTCATGACTCCACCCACATCCGACACTAACTTCACTCTATTTCATATCTTAAGAAAAGAGAATACATCGACGACAAGCACATGGTGTGTCAGCTAATATAGTGTGTACAGTTTACTGTTTTCGTGTGTGGTTCTTTTATCCCCTCATTTTAGGATGGGAGTTGAAGGTGATTGTGGAAAATTGTAACTATTTGATGTATCCATGGCAATTGCAAATTTGCAAAGTTATGGTTCTAGTCTAGCTTCATTCCTTTTATTATATATGCAAATGTAAGAAAGAAAATAGAATATAACTTTGGTTTAGATAGATTACTAAAGATATGAATTATAATTACACCATGAGAAAGAGAAGTTTTCGAACCTTTCGAGTCATTTTAGATTACTTCCTTTGTAACTGTACAAAAGAGGGCTGTGTCGACTGTAAAAGATCTTGACTGAACCAAGGGCCTAACGTATAACTTGGTTAAGACGATCTGAGGGATTAAGAGGAGCTGACCCTTTGAACATTTATGAATTATATGATCTGGGAGGGTGCACAGTTGGGTGCATCAAAAATAGACTTTGGGCGACTTTCAAACTGTTTGACCCATATAACCCTTTTGAACCATTTATTTTTAAACTATTTCAATCTGATCAACGAACTTATTTTGGGTACCTTAGAGTAAGTCATCAAGATAAGTCTCACGATCAATTTGGAACCATTTAGGAAACTGATCTAGAATCCTTGAGAATGCAAACCAGATCTCACCGACAACAGAAGTCAACCATAACCCAAATGCATCATGCATAGGGTTCAACATTCTATATCGAAGAAATATAGCCAAGATATAAAGACCCGCCACTATCACCATCCTATAAGGATTAATTTGGCTAGATACAATTGGTTCTTTTCTAAATGTCATTATGATGTTGAGTAAGTTGATTAATATGGTGCAGTGGTAGGTTGATATGTAAATCGTTTTTCTTTTTGAACGGAGGTTAGGACTCATTGACGGGAGTCTGAAATTAATCTCGGAATCCACTCACCTGATAATTTTTTTGGTCGAACTATTACAGCCTCGCCCCCCTCAGGAGGAGACCCCCACGAGGAATCTATACGGGCATCGCATGTGGTAAAACCGCCTCAGGTGAGGTTCGAACGCAAGATGTCTGCAACATCCGAGGCCTATGGAATGGGCGAGTAACAGTAAGTGAAATTTTGCAGCAAGTGTAAGTCAAACTCCTGACCTCCCATATGAAAGTCAAGTCACCAATACTTTTGTAGGAAAATTGTATACGAAACTGAAACGATTATACATATTATCACAAACATAATAATCAGATAGAAAATATGTATAATAAATACTCATAATAAGAAATAAAAGATAAGAATGATCTAACCGAATAAACGATAATAGAATGAACCGGGCTTGTGTTTGACACAATTCCCTTAAACAGATTCGACGTCTGTTCCCAGGATACACCGATCCGAAGCAGCGTACTGCCGGACTTGACCAATTGCCTGAAAGGTGTAACGACCCGACAAAATCGTCATTGACGGCGCCGTTAACTTAGGTCCCGTTACGTGGTCATAGTCCCTATATTAGACGCGTTTGACCAAAATTATGTCGCGTTCATTTGAAACGTACAAGACTTACAAAGTTTAGTTTACTAAACGGTTCGACAACAAGTTTAAGTTTACAAAAGTTATAAAGTATAAATGAAATAACTTGCGACATAATTAGTTTAAAATCACAGTTGCTATAAATAGCGTAAGTATGTATGCTTTAAGTTTGAATCCAAAAGTGATATCGCTAGCGTATGCATGTATGCTTGACTCCAAGCAAGTAATCAAAGTGTCCGGAAGCATGTATCAAGTAGCCAAGTATGAAGCTGAGAAACATATAGAAAACTGTCAACGAAAAACGTTGGTGAAATCATAGGTGTTTTTGTAAACGTTGTTTTTGAACCACAAGATTTTGTATTTCCATAACGTGGATTATCCAAATCATTTGCATTCCAAAAGTTGTTATTCGTGAGCACCCAATTATCAAGGCTTAACGTTTCTTTTACCCCATCACAATAGTGTTAGAACATACACTGTTTCTCAAAAATATATTTCATCCGCATAACGGTAGCGAACCGTCCGAATAAGGGTTTGTCAAACCCGTATGGCCACACAACATAAGTTCTCACTTACACCCTGCAGGTGTAACTAATGATAATCGAATTGAGGATTTATGTTCTAACTCGCACGTGGAATGTTTATTTTCGTACTTGTGTTCAAAGTATAAAGTATGTAGTATAAAACTGTATATGTTTCTCATCCCATGATTTAAAAGTATAAAAGTTATTGAAAGATAGGACTATGATCTCACCTCGGGTGCACGAGTATAAAAGTACTTCACAAAGTAAACGTGTGCATGAAAGTTGTTTAGCCTTGACCTAAACAAGTAAGTTGTATCAATTAACCGGTTACGACACAAGGTCGGGCGAAATGTGTTCAATTAGTCCTATGGCTCATTACGACTCGATTATAAAGCATGTGAATCAAGTTGTCAAGTTTCATGCAAGAATCAAGTATAAAATAATATTAGAACGATTGCATAAGTGTTTTGTTAAGTCTGACTAAAAGTCAAACTTGGTCAAAGTCAACGAAAAATCAACGGGGTCGGGTCGGGTATCCGACAATTTTTCTGAGATTTTTAATCATATATAAGCATGTTGGCCAAGTTTCATGTTGATCGGGGGTGCGTAGCATAGTTAGAATTAAACGAAAACGGGCATTTTTGGACAGCCGATGTAGTGACCCGAACTTTTCCATGTTTATATATATTAATTGAGATTGATATTTACATGATTAAATGTTTCCAACATGTTAAGCAATCAAACTTGTTAAGACTTGATTAATTGAAATATGTTTCATATAGACAATTGACCACCCAAGTTGACCGGTGATTCACGAACGTTAAAACTTGTAAAAACTATATGATGACATATATATGGATATATATATAGTTAACATGATACTATGATAAGTAAACATATCATTAAGTATATTAACAATGAACTACACATGTAAAAACAAGACTACTAACTTAATGATTTTTAAACGAGACATATATGTAACGATTATCGTTGTAAAGACATTTAATGTATATATATATATATCATATTAAGAGATATTCATACATGATAATATCATGATAATATAATAATTTAAAATCTCATTTGATATTATAAACATTGGGTTAACAACATTTAACAAGATCGTTAACCTAAAGGTTTCAAAACAACACTTACATGTAACGACTAACGATGACTTAACGACTCAGTTAAAATGTATATACATGTAGTGTTTTAATATGTATTTATACACTTTTGAAAGACTTCAATACACTTATCAAAATACTTCTACTTAACAAAAATGCTTACAATTACATTCTCGTTCAGTTTCATCAACAATTCTACTCGTATGCACCCGTATTCGTACTCGTACAATACACAGCTTTTAGATGTATGTACTATTGGTATATACACTCCAATGATCAGCTCTTAGCAGCCCATGTGAGTCACCTAACATATGTGGGAACCATCATTTGGCAACTAGCATGAAATATCTCATAAAATTACAAAAATATGAGTAATCATTCATGACTTATTTACATGAAAACAAAATTACATATCCTTTATATCTAATCCATACACCAATGACCAAAAACACCTACAAACACTTTCATTCTTCAATTTTCTTCATCTAATTGATCTCTCTCAAGTTCTATCTTCAAGTTCTAAGTGTTCTTCATATATTCTACAAGTTCTAGTTACATAAAATCAAGAATACTTTCAAGTTTGCTACCTCACTTCCAATCTTGTAAGGTGATCATCCAACCTCAAGAAATCTTTGTTTCTTACAGTAGGTTATCATTCTAATACAAGGTAATAATCATATTCAAACTTTGGTTCAATTTCTATAACTATAACAATCTTATTTCAAGTGATGATCTTACTTGAACTTGTTTTCGTGTCATGATTCTGCTTCAAGAACTTCGAGCCATCCAAGGATCCGTTGAAGCTAGATCCATTTTACTCTTTTCCAGTAGGTTTATCCAAGGAACTTAAGGTAGTAATGATGTTCATAACATCCTTCGATTCATATATATAAAGCTATCTTATTCGAAGGTTTAAACTTGTAATCACTAGAACATAGTTTAGTTAATTCTAAACTTGTTCGCAAACAAAAGTTAATCCTTCTAACTTGACTTTTAAAATCAACTAAACACATGTTCTATATCTATATGATATGCTAACTTAATGATTTAAAACCTTGAAACACGAAAAACACCGTAAAACCGGATTTACGCCGTCGTAGTAACACCGCGGGATGTTTTGGGTTAGTTAATTAAAAACTATGATAAACTTTGATTTAAAAGTTGTTATTCTGAGAAAATGATTATGAACATGAAACTATATCCAAAAATTATGGTTAAACTCAAAGTGGAAGTATGTTTTCTAAAATGGTCATCTAGACGTCGTTCTTTCGACTGAAATGACTACCTTTACAAAAATGACTTGTAACTTATTTTTCCGACTATAAACCTATACTTTTTCTGTTTAGATTCATAAAATAGAGTTCAATATGAAACCATAGCAATTTGATTCACTCAAAACGGATTTAAAATGAAGAAGTTATGGGTAAAACAAGATTGGATAATTTTTCTCATTTTAGCTACGTGAAAATTGGCAACAAATCTATTCCAACTATAACTTAATCAACTTGTATTGTATATTATGTAATCTTGAGATACCATAGACACGTATACAATGTTTCGACCTATCATGTCGACACATCTATATATATTTCGGAACAACCATAGACACTCTATATGTGAATGTTGGAGTTAGCTATACAGGGTTGAGGTTGATTCCAAAATATATATAGTTTGAGTTATGATCAATACTGAGATACGTATACACTGGGTCGTGGATTGATTCAAGATAATATTTATCGATTTATTTCTGTACATCTAACTGTGGACAACTAGTTGTAGGTTACTAACGAGGACAGCTGACTTAATAAACTTAAAACATCAAAATATATTAAAAGTGTTGTAAATATATTTTGAACATACTTTGATATATATGTATATATTGTTATAGGTTCGTGAATCAACCAGTGGCCAAGTCTTACTTCCCGACGAAGTAAAAATCTGTGAAAGTGAGTTATAGTCCCACTTTTAAAATCTAATATTTTTGGGGTGAGAATACATGCAGGTTTTATAAATGATTTACAAAATAGACACAAGTACATGAAACTACATTCTATGGTTGAATTATCGAAATCGAATATGCCCCTTTTTATTAAGTCTGGTAATCTAAGAATTAGGGAACAGACACCCTAATTGACGCGAATCCTAAAGATAGATCTATTGGGCCTAACAAACCCTATCCAAAGTACCGGATGCTTTAGTACTTCGAAATTTATATCATATCCGAAGGGTGTCCCGGAATGATGGGGATATTCTTATATATGTTTCTTGTTAATGTCGGTTACCAGGTGTTCACCATATGAATGATTTTTATCTCTATGTATGGGATGTGTATTGAAATATGAAATCTTGTGGTCTATTATTATGATTTGATATATATAGGTTAAACCTATAACTCACCAACATTTTTGTTGACGTTTTAAGCATGTTTATTCTCAGGTGATTATTAAGAGCTTCCGTTGTCGCATACTTAAATAAGGACAAGATTTGGAGTCCATGCTTGTATGATATTGTGTAAAAACTGCATTCAAGAAACTTATTTTGTTGTAACATATTTGTATTGTAAACCATTATGTAATGGTCGTGTGTAAACAGGATATTTTAGATTATCATTATTTGATAATCTACGTAAATCTTTTTAAACCTTTATTGATGAAATAAAGGTTATGGTTTGTTTTAAAATGAATGCAGTCTTTGAAAAACGTCTCATATAGAGGTCAAAACCTCGCAACGAAATCAATTAATATGGAACGTTTTTAATCTATAAGAACGGGACATTTCAGTTGGTATCAGAGCGTTGGTCTTAGAGAACCAGAATTTTGCATTAGTGTGTCTTATCGAGTTTGTTAGGATGCATTAGTGAGTCTGGACTTCGACCGTGTTTACTTGAAAAATGATTGCTTAACAAATTTTGTTGGAAACTATATATTTTTAACATGTGAATATTATGTGATATATTAATCTCTTAACGCGTTTGATATTATGTGATAGATGTCTACCTCTAGAACAAGTCCCATTGACTCACCTAATAATAATGAAGAGTCAAATGTAAATTGGAATGATTCGTGGACTGATTCACAAGTTCCCAAAGAGGAACCGGAAGAAGAGTCGGAACCGGAAGAAGAATCGGAACCGGAAGAAGAATCGGAACCGGATGAAGAAATAGAACCGGTGGGGGAAATAATAAAATGGTTAAGTAAAAGAAAATCCTCAACCAACCGACCAAGGTTAATTATGGTCAATGGTGTTTCCGCCAAGGAAGTAAAATATTGGGAGGATTACCAATTCTCCGATGAATCGGATTCCGACGAGAATTCCGATGATGTTATAGAAATTACCCCAACTGAATTTAAAAAGGCAAAAGAAAATAATAAGGGAAAGGGCATAAAAATAGAGAAATCTAATTCCAACCCCGATGAACTTTATATGTATCGTCAACCCCCGAAGTCCTTAAGTTGTAACAATGACCCGGGAACCTCTAAACCACCAGGTTTTTCTAAACCAATGTGGAAAACGACGGCTCGTATTAGGGGAACATCATATATCCCTAGAAACTTGGAAAAACGAACCAAAACCGAAGAAGAAGAAACAAGCGAGTCGGAATAAGATAGTTGTATTCGTGTGGTGTAATATATGTAATATAGTGTGCTTATGCTTTATGATATATGTAAAAATTGCTTGTATTAATAAGTATTTTTTTTTTGAATCTAACTCTTGTCTATTTTACAGTATAAAAACACAAAATGGATAGACAACCCAATATTTTAAGAGACCTACCCGGAGACATGATTGATGAAATCTTGTCTAGAGTCGGTCAGAATTCTTCGGCACAACTATTTAAGGCGAGATCAGTTTGTAAGACATTCGAAGAACGTTCCAAGAATGCCTTGGTTTATAAAAGGCTTTCGTTCGAAAGATGGGGGATATCACATTGGGAAATCCATAAGTTACGATGTGTTTACTTTGACGCATATATTGCGGGGAACCCAAATGCTATTTTACGCAATGGGTTAAGAAATTATTTTGACTCAATATATCCGAATATTGGACTTCGTGATTTAGAAAAAGCGGCTAACATGCAACATAAAGAAGCATGTTATGCTTACGGATTAGTAATGTTCGCTTCTCACCAAAGTGAGAACAAGAACATCGGGCTACAACTATTAAACAAAACGTTCCCACAAGTGACGGAGTCGGTAATTGGGGTAAGAAATGAGGTTTTTAGATTGTTACGGGACTGTTGGACATTACGTAACCCTCGTCCCTTTGACGACGTTACAACACGCTGTCTTATCAACGGCCATAACGGTTATGTTCCACAAGACCAAGGATGGGAAGTAGTCCTAGTAAAACCAGAATGCATGACTTGTTTCTGGACGTATGAATTACGTGTCTTTATTGCCTTTGCTGAACGACTTGTGTACTAGCTAGAATTATCTTCACAACTATCTTGTATCAAAGTTATTGTGTGCTATATTTCATGCTTTATGTAAAATAAGCGGTATTGTAAGTTTGTAAAATATTGTGTAAAAGTTTGAACGCGAAATATTATTATAATCAGTTTTTCATATAGAATTGTAGTAGTTGAGTTGTATATTAGCTACTAAGTATGAACTTAACGGGTAGGTACTACCCGAATTTAAACTTATAAAACGCTAATATGAAGAAAAAGCTTTTATAAATGAGTTCATATTATGCTACGAAATACTATTAACTACTCTTAATATTCTGTATGATTAACTTGTTCCATTTGACTATTTTGAAGGAAATGGCACCGACTACTCGACACACCGTGAATATGAATGAAGAGGAATTCCGTACTTTTCTAGCTTCAAACATAGCCGCAGTACAGGCTGCGCTACATACCAGCAATAACCTTGGATCTAGCAGTACAGGAAATCGTGTAGGATGCACCTACAAAGAATTCACTGCCTGCAAACCTTTGGAATTTGATGGAACCGAAGGACCGATCGGATTGAAACGGTGGACCGAGAAGGTCGAATCGGTGTTTGCCATAAGTAAGTGTACTGAAGAGGACAAAGGGAAGTACACTACGCATACCTTCACAGGTTCTGCGTTAACATGGTGGAATACCTATCTAGAGCAAGTGGGATAAGACGATGCGTACGCACTACCGTGGTCAGCATTCAAGCACTTGATGAACGAGAAGTACCGTCCCAGAACCGAGGTCAATAAGCTCAAGATAGAACTTAGAGGGTTACGAACCCAAGGATTTGATATTACCACGTACAAAAGACGATTCACAGAATTGTGCCTATTGTGTCCGGGATCATTCGAAGATGAGGAAGAGAAGATCGACGCGTTTGTGAAAGGATTACCGGAAAGAATCCAAGAAGATATAAGTTCACACGAGCCCGCCTCCATACAACAGGCATGTAGAATGGCTCACAAACTAGTGAACCAGATTGAAGAAAGAATTAAAGAACAGACTGCTGAAGAGGTCAATGTGAAGCAAGTCAAAAGAAAGTGGGAGGAAAACGGTGATAAGAATCACCAATACAACAACAACAGCAATTACAACAATAATCGCAACAATTATCCCAACAATCGCAACATCAATCGCAACTACAACAAATGGCCCAACAACAACAACAATAACAACAACAACAACAACAACTACAACAATCATCCCAACAACAATAATAACTGCAACAACAACAACAATCAGAAGCAGCTATGCCAAAGGTGTGAAAAGTATCACTCGGGGTTCTGCACCAAATTTTGCAACAAGTGTAAAAGAAATGGTCATAGTGCGGTGAAGTGTGAGGTCTACGGACCAGGGGTTAATAGAACGAAAGGAACAAATGGTGTCGGAACGAGTAATGGCGGAGCAAGTAGTGTCGGAGCAAGTTATGCCAATGTAGTTTGTTATAAATGTGGAAAACCGGGCCACATTATTAGAAATTGTCCGAACCAGGAGAACACGAATGGACAAGGCCGCGGAAGAGTTTTCAATATTAATGCGGCAGAGGCACAGGAAGACCCGGAGCTTGTTACGGGTACGTTTCTTATTGACAATAAATCTGCTTACGTTTTATTTGATTCGGGTGCGGATAGAAGCTATATGAGTAGAGATTTTTGTGCTAAATTAAGTTGTCCATTGACGCCTTTGGATAGTAAATTTTTACTCGAATTAGCAAATGGTAAATTAATTTCAGCAGATAATATATGTCGGAATCGAGAAATTAAACTGGTTAGCGAAACATTTAAGATTGATTTGATACCAGTAGAGTTAGGGAGTTTTGATGTGATAATCGGTATGGACTGGTTGAAAGAAGTGAAAGCAGAGATCGTTTGTTACAAAAATGCAATTCGCATTATACGAGAAAAAGGAAAACCCTTAATGGTGTACGGAGAAAAGGGCAACACGAAGCTACATCTTATTAGTAATTTGAAGGCACAAAAACTAATAAGAAAAGGTTGCTATGCTGTTCTAGCACACGTCGAGAAAGTACAAACTGAAGAAAAGAGCATCAATGATGTTCCCATTGCAAAAGAATTTCCCGATGTATTTCCGAAAGAATTACCGGGATTACCCCCACATCGATCCATTGAATTTCAAATAGATCTTGTACCAGGAGCTGCACCAATAGCTCGTGCTCCTTACAGACTCGCACCCAGCGAGATGAAAGAACTGCAAAGCCAATTACAAGAACTTTTAGAGCGTGGTTTCATTCGACCAAGCACATCACCGTGGGGAGCTCCTGTTTTGTTTGTCAAGAAGAAAGATGGTACATTCAGGTTGTGTATCGACTACCGAGAGTTGAACAAACTTACCATCAAGAACCGCTACCCACTACCGAGAATCGAAGACTTATTTGATCAACTACAAGGCTCGTCTATTTATTCAAAGATTGACTTACGTTCCGGGTATCATCAAATGCGGGTTAAAGAAGATGATATTCCAAAGACTGCTTTCAGAACACGTTACGGTCATTACGAGTTTATGGTCATGCCGTTTGGTTTAACTAATGCACCAGCTATGTTCATGGACCTTATGAACCGAGTGTGTGGACCATACCTTGACAAGTTTGTCATTGTTTTCATTGATGACATACTTATTTACTCAAAGAATGACCAAGAACACGGTGAACATTTGAGAAAGGTATTAGAAGTATTGAGGAAGGAAGAATTGTACGCTAAGTTTTCAAAGTGTGCATTTTGGTTGGAAGAAGTTCAATTCCTCGGTCACATAGTGAACAAATAAGGTATTAAGGTGGATCCGGCAAAGATAGAAACTGTTGAAAAGTGGGAAACCCCGAAAACTCCGAAACACATACGCCAGTTTTTAGGATTAGCTGGTTACTACAGAAGGTTCATCCAAGACTTTTCCAGAATAGCAAAGCCCTTGACTTCATTAACGCATAAAGGGAAGAAATTTGAATGGAATGATGAACAAGAGAAAGCGTTTCAGTTATTGAAGAAAAAGCTAACTACGGCACCTATATTGTCATTGCCTGAAGGGAATGATGATTTTGTGATTTATTGTGACGCATCAAAGCAAGGTCTCGGTTGTGTATTAATGCAACGAACGAAGGTGATTGCTTATGCGTCTAGACAATTGAAGATTCACGAACAAAATTATACGACGCATGATTTGGAATTAGGCACGGTTGTTTTTGCATTAAAGACTTGGAGGCACTACTTATATGGGGTCAAAAGTATTATATATACCGACCACAAAAGTCTTCAACACATATTTAATCAGAAAAAATTGAATATGAGGCAGCGTAGGTGGATTGAATTATTGAATGATTACGACTTTGAGATTCGTTACCACCCGGGGAAGGCAAATGTGGTAGCCGATGCCTTGAGCAGGAAGGACAGAGAACCCATTCGAGTAAAATCTATGAATATAATGATTCATAATAACCTTACTACTCAAATAAAGGAGGCGCAACAAGGAGTTTTAAAAGAGGGAAATTTAAAGGATGAAATACCCAAAGGATCGGAGAAGCATCTTAATATTCGGGAAGACGGAACCCGGTATAGGGCTGAAAGGATTTGGGTACCAAAATTTGGAGATATGAAAGAAATGGTACTTAGAGAAGCTCATAAAACCAGATACTCAATACATCCTGGAACGGGGAAGATGTACAAGGATCTCAAGAAACATTTTTGGTGGCCGGGTATGAAAGCCAATGTTGCTAAATACGTAGGAGAATGTTTGACGTGTTCTAAGGTCAAAGCTGAGCATCATAAACCATCAGGTCTACTTCAACAACCCGAAATCCCGAAATTGAAATGGGAAAACATTACCATGGATTTCATCACTAAATTGCCAAGGACTGCAAGTGGTTTTGATACTATTTGGGTAATAGTTGATCGTCTCACTAAATCAGCACACTTCCTGCCAATAAGAGAAGATGACAAGATGGAGAAGTTAGCACGACTGTATTTGAAGGAAGTCGTCTCCAGACATGGAATACCAATCTCTATTATCTCTGATAGGGATGGCAGATTTATTTCAAGATTCTGGCAGACATTACAGCAAGCATTAGGAACTCGTCTAGACATGAGTACTGCCTATCATCCACAAACTGATGGACAGAGCGAAAGGACGATACAAACGCTTGAAGACATGCTACGAGCATGTGTTATTGATTTCGAAAACAGTTGGGATCGACATCTACCGTTAGCAGAATTTTCCTACAACAACAGCTACCATTCAAGCATTGAGATGGCGCCGTTTGAATCACTTTATGGTAGAAAGTGCAGGTCTCTGATTTGTTGGAGTGAAGTGGGGGATAGACAGATTACGGGTCCGGAGATTATACAGAAACTACCGAGAAGATCATCCAAATTCAACAACGGTTGAAAACCGCCCAAAGTCGACAAAAGAGCTACGCTGACATTAAAAGAAAAGATATAGAATTTGAAATTGGAGAGATGGTCATGCTTAAAGTTGCACCTTGGAAAGGCGTTGTTCGATTTGGTAAACGAGGGAAATTAAATCCAAGGTATATTGGACCATTCAAGATTATTGATCGTGTCGGACCAGTAGCTTACCGACTTGAGTTACCTCAACAACTCGTGACTGTACATAACACTTTCCATGTCTCGAATTTGAAGAAATGTTTTGCTAAAGAAGATCTCACTATTCCGTTAGATGAAATCCAAATCAACGAAAAACTTCAATTCATTGAAGAACCCGTCGAAATAATGGGTCGTGAGGTTAAAAGACTTAAGCAAAACAAGATACCAATTTTTAAGGTTCGATGGAATGCTCGTAGAGGACCCGAGTTCACCTGGGAGCGTGAAGATTAGATGAAGAAGAAATACCCGCATCTATTTCCAGAAGATTCGTCAACACCTTCAACAGCTTAAAATTTCGGGACGAAATTTATTTAACGGGTAGGTACTGTAGTGACCCGAACTTTTCCATGTTTATATATATTAATTGAGATTGATATTTACATGATTAAATGTTTCCAACATGTTAAGCAATCAAACTTGTTAAGACTTGATTAATTGAAATATGTTTCATATAGACAATTGACCACCCAAGTTGACCGGTGATTCACGAACGTTAAAACTTGTAAAAACTATATGATGACATATATATGGATATATATATAGTTAACATGATACTATGATAAGTAAACATATCATTAAGTATATTAACAATGAACTACACATGTTACTAACTTAATGATTTTTAAACGAGACATATATGTAACGATTATCGTTGTAAAGACATTTAATGTTTATATTTCATATTAAGAGATATTCATACATGATAATATCATGATAATATAATAATTTAAAATCTCATTTTATATTATAAACATTGGGTTAACAACATTTAACAAGATCGTTAACCTAAAGGTTTCAAAACAACACTTACATGTAACGACTAACGATGACTTAACAACTCAGTTAAAATGTATAAAAATGTAGTGTTTTAATATGTATTTATACACTTTTGAAAGACTTCAATACACTTATCAAAATACTTCTACTTAACAAAAATGCTTACAATTACATCCTCGTTCAGTTTCATCAACAATTCTACTCGTATGCACCCGTATTCGTACTCGTACAATACACAGCTTTTAGATGTATGTACTATTGGTATATACACTCCAATGATCAGCTCTTAGCAGCCCATGTGAGTCACCTAACACATGTGGGAACCATCATTTGGTAACTAGCATGAAATATCTCATAAAATTACAAAAATATGAGTAATCATTCATGACTTATTTACATGAAAACAAAATTACATATCCTTTATATCTAATCCATACACCAATGACCAAAAACACCTACAAACACTTTAATTCTTCAATTTTCTTCATCTAATTTATCTCTCTCAAGTTCTATCTTCAAGTTCTAAGTGTTCTTCATATATTCTACAAGTTCTAGTTACATAAAATCAAGAATACTTTCAAGTTTGCTAGCTCACTTCCAATCTTGTAAGGTGATCATCCAACCTCAAGAAATCTTTGTTTCTTACAGTAGGTTATCATTCTAATACAAGGTAATAATTATATTCAAACTTTGGTTCAATTTCTATAACTATAACAATCTTATTTCAAGTGATGATCTTACTTGAACTTGTTTTCGTGTCATGATTCTGCTTCAAGAACTTCGAGCCATCCAAGGATCCGTTGAAGCTAGATCCATTTTACTCTTTTCCAGTAGGTTTATCCAAGGAACTTAAGGTAGTAATGATGTTCATAACATCCTTCGATTCATATATATAAAGCTATCTTATTCGAAGGTTTAAAATTGTAATCACTAGAACATAGTTTAGTTAATTCTAAACTTGTTCGCAAACAAAAGTTAATCCTTCTAACTTGACTTTTAAAATCAACTAAACACATGTTCTATATCTATATGATATGCAAACTTAATGATTTAAAACCTGGAAACACGAAAAACACCGTAAAATCGGATTTACGCCGTCGTAGTAACACCGCGGGCTGTTTTGGGTTAGTTAATTAAAAACTATGATAAACTTTGATTTAAAAGTTGTTATTCTGATAAAATGATTTTTATTATGAACATGAAACTATATCCAAAAATTATGGTTAAACTCAAAGTGGAAGTATGTTTTCTAAAATGGTCATCTAGACGTCGTTCTTTCGACTGAAATGACTACCTTTACAAAAACGAATTGTAACTTATTTTTCCGACAATAAACCTATGCTTTTTCTATTTAGATTCATAAAATAGAGTTCAATATGAAACCATAGCAATTTTATTCACTCAAAACGGATTTAAAATGAAGAAGTTATGGGTAAAACAAGATTGGATAATTTTTCTCATTTTAGCTACGTGAAAATTGGTAACAAATCTATTCCAACCATAACTTAATCAACTTGTATTGTATATTATGTAATCTTTAGATACCATAGACACGTATACAATGTTTCGACCTATCATGTCGACACATCTATATATATTTCGGAACAACCATAGACACTCTATATGTGAATGTTGGAGTTAGCTATACAGGGTTGAGGTTGATTCCAAATTATATATAGTTTGAGTTGTGATCAATACTGAGATACGTATACACTGGGTCGTGAATTGATTCAAGATAATATTTATCGATTTATTTCTGTACATCTAACTGTGGACAACTAGTTGTAGGTTACTAACGAGGACAGCTGACTTAATAAACTTAAAACATCAAAATATATTAAAAGTGTTGTAAATATATTTTGAACATACTTTGATATATATGTATATATTGTTATAGGTTCGTGAATCAACCAGTGGCCAAGTCTTACTTCCCGACGAAGTAAAAATCTGTGAAAGTGAGTTATAGTCCCACTTTTAAAATCTAATATTTTTGGGGTGAGAATACATGCAGGTTTTATAAATGATTTACAAAATAGACACAAGTACGTGAAACTACATTCTATGGTTGAATTATCGAAATCGAATATGCCCCTTTTTATTAAGTCTGGTAATCTAAGAATTAGGGAACAGATACCCTAATTAACTCGAATCCTAAAGATAGATCTATTGGGCCTAACAAACCCCATCCAAAGTACCAGATGCTTTAGTACTTCGAAATTTATATCATATCCGAAGGGTGTCCCGGAATGATGGGGATATTCTTATATATGCATCTTGTTAATGTCGGTTACCAGGTGTTCACCATATGAATGATTTTTATCTCTATGTATGGGATGTGTATTGAAATATGAAATCTTGTGGTCTATTATTATGATTTGATATATATAGGTTAAACCTATAACTCACCAACATTTTTGTTGACGTTTTAAGCATGTTTATTCTCAGGTGATTATTAAGAGCTTCCGCTGTCGCATACTTAAATAAGGACAAGATTTGGAGTCCATGCTTGTATGATATTGTGTAAAAACTGCATTCAAGAAACTTATTTTGTTGTAACATATTTGTATTGTAAACCATTATGTAATGGTCGTGTGTAAACAGGATATTTTAAATTATCATTATTTGATAATCTACGTAAAGCTTTTTAAACCTTTATTGATGAAATAAAGGTTATGGTTTGTTTTAAAATGAATGCAGTCTTTGAAAAACGTCTCATATAGAGGTCAAAACCTAGCAACAAAATCAATTAATATGGAACGTTTTTAATCAATAAGAACGGGACATTTCAGCCGGGGCCTGGAGCGGCGCTCCAAGACCCTGAGCGGCGCTCAGTATGTCTATTCAGCAAGTCTGACAGTTTTTGAACACTCGAGCATGAATCCAACTTCAAACAACCATAACTTATGAACCATAAATATTCAAAACACGTATCTTATATCGCTGGAAAGGTAATTTGACGGGGAATACAACTAAACACATTTCATCAATCAAATCTTTAGTGACCCGTCCTAATCCATCCGGACAAAGTCCACATAGATTATAAATGATTCACAATAGTTGATTACATCGCGAGGTACTTGACCTCTATATGATACATTTTACAATCATTGCATTCGCTTTTGAAAAGACAATTTTTCATTACATCGAAAGTTGACAACATGCATACCATTTCGTAATATATCTTACTATAATTGACTTAATAATAATATTGATTGAACTCAACGACTCGAATGCAACGTCTTTTGAAATATGTCATCAATGACTCCAAGTAATATCTCTAAGATGAGCAAATGCACAGCAGAAGATTTCTTTCATACCTGAGAATAAACATGCTTTCAAGTGTCAACCAAAAGGTTGGTGAGTTCATTAGTTTAACAAAAATAATCATTTCCATCATTTTAATAGACCACAAGATTTTCATTTCTCATAAATATACGTCCCATGCATAGAGACAAAATCATTCATATGGATTGAACACCTGGTAACCGACATTCACAATATGCATATAAGAATATCCCCATCATTCCGGGATCCTCCTTCGGACATGATATAAATTTCGAAGTACTAAAGCATCCGGTACTTTGGATGGGGCTTGTTGGGCCCGAAAGATCTATCTTTAGGATTCGCATCAATTAGGGTGTCTGTTCCCTAATTCTTAGATTACCAGACTAAAAAGGGGCATATTCGGTTTAATAATTCAACCATAGAATGTAGGGTTGTCCTCGGATTCACGAACCTATATCATTTGTAATAATATTAAAATGTATAATCGTATTCGAACAAGTTTATATATTATAACTTGAATTATATATTATACTTATTTAGTTAGTGTATAAATTTAAAATGTTTAATATTTATATATTTGGTTATATTAATATATCTCTATATATGTATGGTTAGTATTATATGGAAATATTCTTAATTCGTTATATATAAGTATTTATATAAATAATGTTATTATATTTGATATGTGATATATAAACTATTAATAAGATTATAATATATGTATTAAGTATATTTTAGGTACACAATATTTATTTGTAACGAAAATGAAAGTTTTGATAATAATGATTTACTAATAATAATAACTTGTATTGTTTTATAATAACAATAATAATAATCCTAAACATTTTCATAATAATAATAATAGTACTAAAAATGGTACAATACTAATATTTACAAAAATAATAATAAGTTGCATAATTTTTGTCACTAATTATAATGTTTATAAATGATAATTTTATTATGTTCCTAATAATGATAATAATAATAATAATAATAATAATAATAATAATAATAATAATAATAATAATAATAATCCTAATACTTAATAATAATAATAATAATACTAAGTAATTATAATAACTTTAGTAATGATAACAATTATAACAATAATAATTAGTACAACAATAACAATAATAATAATAATAATAATGACAATAACAATAATAATAATAATAAACGTAATAATAATAACTAGTAGTAATAATAATAAGAGAGAAAAAAAAATAAGAGTGTATACCCCTTTTATAGCCTTTTTCCAAAAAGAATGCCCTGAGCGGGACTCGAACCCACGACCACCCGCTCACCCACAACACCCAATAACCATTACACCGTTTCTGATTTTTCTGAACTATTAACCATCTAAATAAATATAAACCGTATTATTATGTTCTTATTTCTTCTTCTTCTTCCACGAACTTAAATCAACCACCGGATGTAACAAGGAAAACAATCAAATACTAAATGATTTAAATTCATCATTTGAGACAGAAACGACTAGTGAGGGATACATCTGATCACAAAAAAAATTAAAAAAATAAAAAGCTTACTGCTGTCGCAGTTTTTCTAAAAAAATAATATTGATTTTGGGTTTTAATAACGTTTTAGCTAAGGGTTTCAACATGAAAAGGTTTTTAAATCACTCAACAAAACTTTTTGAATCATCAATTGGATCAAAAACAGAAACGAGAATTCGAATTTGATCTAATAACAATTGTTGACTTTTTTTGTTTCGAAACTTTGACTCTAAAATTGGAACACATTTTAAAGAATTAAAACCTGAACTTTTGCAGAAAGTTCGTTCATAAGATTCCTAACACGACTACATTTATAGTTTTTGGATTTTGATTCGAAATTGAAGCTTTTGAATTTGAAGTTCGCGTACAGGGGATAAACTGGTTCAACGATTTTTATCTCTTGATATTTCTGTTTTATAATCGTACAATAGCAGTAGGTTTCATTGAATACAAGTGAATGAATTTATGTTATATCATGGATTAATTAACATTTGTTTTGTAGTGATTAAAGTCGACAAGCAAATCAATTTGTACAGAATATGAATCACGAAAATATAAAGGGGATAAAGATGGGTAACTGAATTTTGGATATATCTGTATGGAATTCACTGATGTTCAGATTCTAAAGACAAAACTTAGGTTCAATTACAGATTAACAAGGACATAAAAGAGGTTACATACTTATTTATTTTATTTATAATTATACCCTATTTATATTTATATTATATGCCGTATTTATTTATATAATTATCTATATCTGATTATTTATTTACATTATCTGTATTTTATATATTATATGTATGTGTTTATATATATGTATATATCAGTAGTTACATTATTGCTTATTAAATTTAACTAATATTAATAAGTACCAATGTATTTAATGATAATAATATTATTAACATTTATTTTAATAAGAATACTAATATTACTAATAATAAATGATAATAATAAAATAATAGTAATAATATCATTACTAATTATAATAAATTATATAAATTACAATTCATAATTTTAATAATAATACTGATATAATAATAATCCTAATTATAATAATACTAATGATAATAATCATATTTGCAATAACAATACTATAACAATAAAATTCATGTCTATAGATTATATATACATATTTAAATTAGTATTATTACTATTAATATTATAATAGTTTGTACATAACAAATTTCATATTTGTATCATAATATCATAAATACTGATATTATTATTAATATTTATAATGATAATGAAAGTAATAATAACAATCTATTTAATAATATTATTGATATTGTTCCTTAATAATAATTCTAGTAATGATAATAGTATTAATATAATTGTTATATTCAAACTTGTAATTAAGTTTAATATACTACAATTTATTATAATAGCTACCAATTATGTAATTTTGTTGAAGCTTTAATATCTATAAATTATATTTATATTTATTACAATATTATATATGTATAGTTTTCATATAATTTTACGTATTTATTTATACATCGATGTTCGTGAATCATCAAGAATAGTCAAACGTCAAATGGTTTCATGTAGACAGTTCACAAATTTTGAGACTCAATATTACAGACTTTGCTTATCGTGTCGAATTCATATAAAGATTAAGTTTAAATTTGGTCGAAAATTCCTGGGTCATCACAGTACCTACCCGTTAAAGAAATTTCGACCCGAAATTTGAGTGAAGTCATCATGGCTAACAATAAATATGTTTTCCTGACGAATATGAGTTGATAAATAGAGTTTTATCATTATTGGTTAATATAGATAAAACAATTTGATTATGCGAAGCGTATGAATGAAGTTATCACAAAATAGTGAAATGAAAAGATAAAGATTTGCCTTAGCTTTTGACAGAGTCAGGGTTGAATTTAGAAAATAAGGTGCGTCTTAACTTTTGACTTTGTATTGGTTGAATTCCGGAATTCAAGGGATTTAAGAAAATCTTCGAAATCTAAAAGATTTGATTCTTCGGTGAATAAGGAAATTAAGATTTCTATAATCAATTGCGATGATCTATCTCGATTGTTACGTCTGATTTTTCCTTTATAAATTAAGCTCTTCTGTTCCATTATTCTCACCATTCCTATACTTTCTTTCTTAGTTCATACATCCAAAAGATTTTGAAAATGTTTAATCCAGTTCTAATCCTTGATATTTTTCTAATTATCATTTCCGTCATCCCTCTTTTCAATCTTCCTCCAGAAGAATCTGTTTACTTCTACTATTATCTTGGGGTGATACTATTCTTAATTATAACGTGTCTTTATATTGCTATTCGTATAGATATACACGGTTTGTAATTTATTGTTTGATGTTGCTCCTATTCTTATTTATATTCCGAAGCTACATGTTTTTGTTTTTCTCTTCCCGACTTCAAGTCAAGCGAATAACGGTCCAGAATTCGTAGGTATAAAGTTTCGAATGAACATAGTTAATGTTCTAAGAAAAAAATGGTAATAACAAGATCTTGATTCGTCAAATTACCAGAATATCCGGGAAAGATAGAACTATCAAGAAAATATGTTCTTGATATGTTTATATATCAGATAAAATGTAAGAGTTGTGTAACATGGCACATGATGACGTTATAATCAGTGAATCATCATGTCCCATTTAGAAACTCAGCATGACTTACTGTAATATAATCACGTTGATCAAGTGTCATTATATTATACTAACTCATGCATCAGTTCCCAATATTACTTCAATAACATTCATATTTTAAGCTCGAAAGTTTACAGAATATAGAAACTAACAGTTTCTATATGATGTAACACTGATAGCACGAAGAGATTAATGATTTCAAATAAGAATAGTTATGAAAATATCTTCAGAAATATGGAGGATATTTATAATGAAAGATACGATAATATCTCGGAATATCTAAGATCAGCGGATGATAGAAACTATTGTCTGCAAGGGTTTAGAGTAAGGAGCAAGATATTCACTAAAGACTTTAGCAGACATTGAATCATTTGGATTCTTTGAATTCAAACTTATTCTTTGTGATTTGTCCACGGATTTCTTCATAGTTTCGCATAATCTGCTTTTCGGTACTAAATTTTCTATTGAATGTTTCCAATATAATGATACACAGGAAGCAAGAAGAGGTATATAATTTCGTACGAGAATATTTATGAAAATATCCTCAGAAATATCGAAGATATTGATGATGATATTTTGGAATTTCTAAGTTCGATGGTTGATGAGAAAGATTTTTTCGCAAGATTTTAACATGACTTTGGAGCAAGATATTCTCTAAAGTTTTCAATGGATCCAGAATTATCTGGATTCTTTGAATATAGGGTATGGTCCTTGTATTTGTTCTTGGTCTCCTTCATGGTTAACTCTATCCGTTTTCCAGTTCCAACGTTTCAGAGCTTTTCCAACATATTATTCTTTATCATCAAACTTCCAACGACTAAGGTCGTTTAAGGTTGCCTACAGTTTCTACTGCTTCATTCAGCTTTTTCAACATTCAGAGTATTGATTTGTGACTGAGTGCTTTTCAGAATTTCAGAATGAGAGATCATAATTCATAGAGATAAATGTCATACATATAACTGTTGATGTAGATATGCTGTGAGTTTTCAAAGTACTGATTGCTGATTTCCGGTAATTGGTATGGCAGTTCTCGTTACAAGATGCGGATGATTATATGATAGGGTTTCAATGAATAAATATAATGATTTGTCAGAGAGATTTAAGCCAAGAAGCAACGAGGTTGCTGGTACGTCTGCTGGTAATATGGTGGAATATAAAAGAATTCTCCGGTATCAAAAGGGTAATCATATATATCAGGATTATAGTAAGGCTACTTTGAATGAAAAGTCGAAGTTGACTTGCTGGAGCTGTGACAAAATTGGCTACTTTGAAAAGGGATCGCAAAGTTATTTTTGCTAATAAATGCCAAAGGATCTGATGCGGCTACGTGTTAAACTTTTACTCAATTATCGAGAGTTTCTCAGGTGCATAACTATATGCATAAATTTTTCCTTCCGTAGATGAAGTTCGGTTGGTTCATCCTCTCGATTGAGGTGTTTTCAAGAATCATGAAAGGTTTGAACGCAGATTGTAATCGTTAAGATACAAATGAGGTTTAAGATGAAATCAAGTGGCAAACTTAAAGAATTATTTAGTTTCATATGTTATAGTCAATATTTTAATTCATTTTAATTATTCACTGTTGGTAGTCCACAGTTGATAGTCCACAATTAGAAATTCAATAATTTACGTATAGTTTAATATATAATATTCGAATTAATTAATACGTGTCGTGACCCGTATACGTCTCAGACTCGATCACAACTCAAACTATATATATTATTGTAGAATCAACCTCAACCCTGTATAGAGAACTCGATCATTACTGCATATAGAGTGCCTATGGTGATTCCAAATAATATATATAGATGCGTCGATATGATATGTCAAAACCTTGTATACGTGACCCGATATTTAAGTGCGTAAAATAAATAACAGAAATTAAATGACGATAAATTAAATTACGATAATTAAGTTGCGATAAATAAACTGCGATAAATAAAATGTAATCAGTTAGCTAGGAACAGTTAGCGTGGATTCTTAACAAAATTCCTCATAGTTAATTTGTTTGTTTCTAACAAATTTTATTTTTGTCAAATGTTTTCTTCATTATGCCACTTGTTGGATTCTGATAAATCAATCCAAATATGAAATTGGATTAATATGGTTATTCTGTGGTGAACGGATTTGTATATCGGTGAATGTAAGTAGGATAGTAAATGACTGTTGAATCAGCTTCGAAGAATGTACATTGTAACTTATTAATGTGAAATCTGAATATTCCTCGGGTATTACCTACCCGTTAAAATATTTTCACAATTAACACTTTGTACGAAAGAATTTTTAATTACAATCTTTATGAAAACATATATACATATATATTTTCTTCTGATGCAATCATGAATTTAATGAGTCAACATGATATTAAACTCATTTGATTTTACCGTTAGAACGAGAATATATAATCTCTAAAACATTAAGGATTATATAATCGCCATGTTGAACGAAGATAAATAATGTAGAATGATACGTAGAACGATGATTATACTTGAGGTACAGAATGAGATGTTGAGGCATGGATTGTTGGCGATACTGGTGCTGTTACTGATGGTACTGTTGGTGCCGGTGATGTTGCTGAAGCTGGTAAATTTTGCACCATATTCTTCGTATTTATTACTTGGGCGCGAAGCTCGTTGACTTCTTCCATTACTCCAGTATAATTGTCGGTCGGGATGAGCGGATGAATAAGGTTTAGAATTGTGGATAATATATAGTAGTTACGAGATATCCTGGGAATGAGGGTGAAAATGTTGTTTCAGACTGATTCGCCGGTAAGTGTTTCAGATTCTTCACCAAGAGTGCAGGTTGGTGGGTGGAAAGGATCGCCTTTTTTTTCCGTCTCCATCGGTTAAGTCGACTACGAACCCACCAGATGAATTAGGGATAGTTGACTGGTTGCTCCATTCTGGTTACACTGCTTTCGAAGTTCGAGTGGAAATCCATATCGGAATAGCTGTCGAAATCTGAGGGACTCAAACTGGTTGAGGGATTCATCTCATACGATCAGATGAAGGATTTTCGATAAGAAATAGATTATAGGATGTAGATTAGTACTCTGTAATACATGATTTACATATGTATATATAATACTAAAATCCCATAAGTTACAGAGGAATCTACGGAATATGTTAGGCAAAGTTTACAGTAACAGATATGCTAAGATATGAATTAGCAGATACGCTAAGATGTGAATTTGTCTATACACTATTCATGCAATCAATGCAGCAAGATGTGTCTAGACTAGGAATGATAAGCAGGTAATTTCCTAAGGATGATAAGTAGGTAATTTTCGACACGAAATGATAAGCAAAACTTTTGACATACAGACGCGGTCGAAGTCCAGACTCACTAAAGCATCCTAACGACTTATCAGTTAGACATACTAATGCAGACCTGGTTCGCTAAGACCACTGCTCTGATACCAACTGTAGTGACCCGTCCTAATCCATCCGGATAAAGTCCACATATATTATAAACGATTCACAATAGTTGATTACATCGCGAGGTACTTGACCTCTATATGATACATTTTACAATCATTGCATTCGCTTTTGAAAAGACAATTTTTCATTACATCGAAAGTTGACAACATGCATACCATTTCGTAATATATCTTACTATAATTGACTTAATAATAATATTGATTGAACTCAACGACTCGAATGCAACGTCTTTTGAAATATGTCATGAATGACTCCAAGTAATATCTCTAAGATGAGCAAATGCACAGCGGAATATTTCTTTCATACCTGAGAATAAACATGCTTTCAAGTGTCAACCAAAAGGTTGGTGAGTTCATTAGTTTAACAAAAATAATCATTTCCATCATTTTAATAGATCACAAGATTTTCATTTCTCATAAATATACGTCCCATGCATAGAGACAAAATCATTCATATGGATTGAACACCTGGTAACCGACATTCACAATATGCATATAAGAATATCCCCATCATTTTGAGATCCACCTTCGGACATGATATAAATTTCGAAGTACTAAAGCATCTGGTACTTTGGATGGGGCTTGTTGGGCCCGATAGATCTATCTTTAGGATTCGCGTCAATTAGGGTGTCTGTTCCCTAATTCTTAGATTACCAGACTAAAAAGGGGCATATTTGGTTTAATAATTCAACCATAGAATGTAGTTTCATTTACTCGTGTCTATTTCGTAAAACAGTTATAAAAGCAGCGCATGTATTCTCAGCCCAAAAATATAAAGGGTAAAAAGGCAAATGAAACTCACCTAGTGTATTTTGTAGTAAAAATACATATGACGACATTAGACAAACTGAACAATGAAGGGTTGTCCTCGGATTCACGAACCTATATCATTTGTATATATATTAAAATGTATAATCGTATTTGAACAAGTTTATATATTATAACTTGAATTATATATTATACTTATTTAGTTAGTGTATAAATTTAAAATGTTTAATATTTATATATTTGGTTATATTAATATATCTCTATATATGTATGGTTAGTATTATATGGAAATATTCTTAATTCGTTATATATAAGTATTTATATAAATAATGTTATTATATTTGATATGTGATATATAAACTATTAATATGATTATAATATATGTATTTAGTATATTTTAGGTACAAAATATTTATTTGTAACGAAAATGATAGTTTTGATAATAATGATTTACTAATAATAATAACTTGTATTGTTTTATAATAACAATAATAATAATCCTAAACATTTTCATAATAATAATAATAGTACTAAATATGGTACAATAATAAAAATGTTACAATACTAATATTTAAAAAAATAATAATAAGTTGCATA
Source organism: Rutidosis leptorrhynchoides (assembly GCF_046630445.1). Taxonomy (NCBI): domain Eukaryota; kingdom Viridiplantae; phylum Streptophyta; class Magnoliopsida; order Asterales; family Asteraceae; genus Rutidosis; species Rutidosis leptorrhynchoides. Next base: position 57,234,328 of record NC_092338.1, on the reverse strand, counting down.
ATTTTTGTCACTAATTATAATGTTTATAAATGATAATTTTATTATGTTCCTAATAATGATAATAATAATAATAATAATAATAATAATAATAATAATAATCCTAATACTTAATAATAATAATAATAATAATAATAATAATACTAAGTAATTATAATAACTTTAGTAATGATAACAATTATAACAATAATAATTAGTACAACAATAACAATAATAATAATAATAATGACAATAACAATAATAATAATAATAAACGTAATAATAATAACTAGTACACAACAACAACAACAACAAAACCCAATCCCACGCCTGCGAGGTATGGGGGAGGTAAGGTGTAGACAATCCTTCCTCTACCCTAAACTAGAAGAGAAGTCGTTTCTGTTACCACGAGTCGAGAGAATTCTCCACCCACGGTAAAGGAAATTCATCCCCCTCTCTACTCCAGGGTAGAGAGATTGCTTCCGTGAGGACCTCCGGCTAAAAAAAGACTTTTTTTTTTTAAATTTAAAACTAGAAAATAGAAATTAAAAAATAAATTAAAACATACAAAGATAAATAAAAAATAATAATAATAATAATAATAATAATAATAATAATAATAATAATAATAATAATAAAATATAGGGGGGACGCCATGAAAATGGTAGAATCAGATTTTCATGGGGTTTAAAGCATGCCTAAGAATCAATTTAGGCTCTGAGCGGCAGTCAAGACGCCACTAAAACGACGCTTGTCGTTGCCTCAATAAATAGAGCCAAAAGACCTTGTGGACAGCAACTCGAGGGCATGCCGGGTGGAAGTTGTTGCGCAAGCAAAGAGCCAACCACCCTTAGCAAACCAAAAACCACTCATGCACCTTTACGGTAGACACCCCCGAAACCACCCAACTAAAAGGAACCAACCAAGCTCTAGAGCAAGGGAAGTCGTCCTCAGCCATAATGGTCCCAAGATGCACCGAGCGATGCGAATCACTTGATCATACATACATGCATACATACGTACATACATACACACATACCTAAACCTACATACACACCAGACATACCTACGTATATACATGAGACATACCTACGTACAAGTATGAAACATACCTACGTACATACATACATGCATAAAGCCACACATACAACCATACATACATAGCATAAACACCCAGTCCTACATAAACCTATTAGCAAAACATACATACATGAGTGAATATACCACACCTGCAGACAAGTAAAAAACAAGCATACATACATACCTACCTACAAATATACATACATAAAAAACAAACTCACATACAAAAACGTGTGTAACTGCATCACACCTTCATTACAAAACCTACATGCATGCATACATACATACAAACATACAAGAACCTACGTGCATACGTACAAACAACCAAGCAAGCATGCATACATCCAAAACCAAAGATACCAAAAACATACTCATTTAATAATATTAGTAACAGTACATAAAACTAATAAAAACGATAGTAATAGTAATACAAATAATAGTAATAATAATAGTTCATATAAATATTAATAGTAATAAATATTAGTAATACAAATACTAATACACTAATAATTAATAATAGTGATACAAAAAATAATAATAATAACAATAACAATACTAATAATTGTAATAGTAAGAATAATAACAGTAATAGCAGTAATAGCAGTAATAACAGTAATAGCAGTAATAACAATAACAATAACAATAACAATAATAATAATAAAAGTAGCCCTACTCAACTATTCTTATTCTAGCCCTCCACGCATCCCTATCAGAAGTCATGTCCTCGGTCAACGAAAGCTCCCTCATGTCGAGTCTTAGTCTATCCATCCACCTATGAGTAGGTCTACCCCTTCTCCTTACACCATCTACCGTGAGTGCCTCAACTCTCCTAACCGGGGCAATACGTGGTCGTCTCATCACATGCCCAAACCAACGAAGTTGTTCTTCTCTTAGCTTGTCGATGATGCTACTGACTCCAAGTTTTTCCCTAAACACACCATTTGGGATCATATCTAGCATGGTTTTACCACACGTCCACCTAAGCATCCTCATTTCTGCCACCTCCATCCTTCTCTCTTGGGCCTTCGTCATTGGCCAACATTCTGATCCGTACAACATGGCAGGTCTGATTGCCACCTTGAGGAATTTTCCTTTCAATTTGAGTGGTATCTTCTTGTCGCACAAGACCCCTTTCGCTGCTCTCCACTTCAACCAACCTACCTTAATACGATGAGTCACGTCCTCATCTATCCTCCCTGATTTGTGGAGGACCGAGCCTAGATATCTAAACGACTCTTGTGGGTGCAAGATCTGGTCCCCAATGCTGATGTTCCCTCCAACATTAAGTAGTAATAACTAGTAGTAATAATAATAAGAGAGAAAAAAAAATAAGAGTGTATACCCCTTTTATAGCCTTTTTCCAAAAAGAATGCCCTGAGCGGGACTCGAACCCACGACCACCCGCTCACCCACAACACCCAATAACCATTACACCATTTCTGATTTTTCTGAACTATTACCCATCTAAATAAATATAAACCGTATTATTATGTTCTTATTTCTTCTTCTTCTTCCACGAACTTAAATCGACCACCGGATGTAACAAGGAAAACAATCAAATACTAAATGATTTAAATTCATCATTTGAGACAGAAATGACTAGTGAGGGATACATCTGATCACAAAAAAAATTAAAAAAATAAAAAGCTTACTGCTGTCGCAGTTTTTCTAAAAAAATAATATTGATTTTGGGTTTTAATAACGTTTTAGCTAAGGGTTTCAACATGAAAAGGTTTTTAAATCACTCAACAAAACTTTTTGAATCATCAATTGGATCAAAAACAGAAACGAGAATTCGAATTTGATCTAATAACAATTGTTGACTTTTTTTGTTTCGAAACTTTGACTCTAAAATTGGAACACATTTTAAAGAATTAAAACCTGAACTTTTGCAGAAAGTTCGTTCATAAGATTCCTAACACGACTACATTTATAGTTTTTGGATTTTGATTCAAAATTGAAGCTTTTGAATTTGAAGTTCGCGTACAGGGGATAAACTGGTTCAACGATTTTTATCTCTTGATATTTCTGTTTTATAATCGTACAATAGCAGTAGGTTTCATTGAATACAAGTGAATGAATTTATGTTATATCATGGATTAATTAACGTTTGTTTTGTAGTGATTAAAGTCGACAAGCAAATCAATTTGTACAGAATATGAATCACGAAAATATAAAGGGGATAAAGATGGGTAACTGAATTTTGGATATATCTGTATGGAATTCACTGATGTTCAGATTCTAAAGACAAAACTTAGGTTCAATTACAGATTAACAAGGACATAAAAGAGGTTACATACTTATTTATTTTATTTATAATTATACCCTATTTATATTTATATTTATATTATATGCCGTATTTATTTATATAATTATCTATATCTGATTATTTATTTACATTATCTGTATTTTATATATTATATGTATGTGTTTATATATATATATGTATATATCAGTAGTTACATTATCGCTTATTAAATTTAACTAATATTAATAAGTACCAATGTATTTAATGATAATAATATTATTAACATTTATTTTAATAAGAATACTAATATTACTAATAATAAATGATAATAATAAAATAATAGTAATAATATCATTACTAATTATAATAAATTATATAAATTACAATTCATAATTTTAATAATAATACTGATATAATAATAATCCTAATTATAATAATACTAATGATAATAATCATATTTGTAATAACAATACTATAACAATAAAATTCATGTCTATAGATTATATATACATATTTAAATTAGTATTATTACTATTAATATTATAATAGTTTGTACATAACAAATTTCATATTTGTATCATAATATCATAAATACTGATATTATTATTAATATTTATAATGATAATGAAAGTAATAATAACAATTTATTTAATAATATTATTGATATTGTTCCTTAATAATAATTCTAGTAATGATAATAGTATTAATATAATTGTTATATTCAAACTTGTAATTAAGTTTAATATACTACAATTTATTATAATAGCTACCAATTATGTAATTTTGTTGAAGCTTTAATATCTATAAATTATATTTATATTTATTACAATATTATATATGTATAGTTTTCATATAATTTTACGTATTTATTTATACATCGATGTTCGTGAATCATCAAGAATAGTCAAACGTCAAATGGTTTCATGTAGACAGTTCACAAATTTTGAGACTCAATATTACAGACTTTGCTTATCGTGTCGAATTCATATAAAGATTAAGTTTAAATTTGGTCGAAAATTCCCGAGTCATCACAGTACCTACCCGTTAAAGAAATTTCGTCCTGAAATTTGAGTGAAGTCATCATGGCTAACAATAAATATGTTTTCCTGACGAATATGAGTTGATAAATAGAGTTTTATCATTATTGGTTAATATAGATAAAACAATTCGATTATGCGAAGCGTATGAATGAAGTTATCATAAAATAGTGAAATGAAAAGATAAAGATTTGCCTTAGCTTTTGACAGAGTCAGGGTTGAATTTAGAAAATAAGGTGCGTCTTAACTTTTGACTTTGTATTGGTTGAATTTCGGAATTCAAGGGATTTAAGAAAATCTTCGAAATCTAAAAGATTTGATTCTTCGGTGAATAAGGAAATTAAGATTTCTATAATCAATTGCGATGATCTATCTCGATTGTTACGTCTGATTTTTCCTTTATAAATTAAGCTCTTCTGTTCCATTATTCTCACCATTCCTATACTTTCTTTCTTAGTTCATACATCCAAAAGATTTTGAAAATGTTTAATCCAGTTCTAATCCTTGATATTTTTCTAATTATCATTTCCGTCATCCCTCTTTTCAATCTTCCTCCAGAAGAATCTGTTTACTTCTACTATTATCTTAGGGTGATACTATTCTTAATTATACCATGTCTTTATATTGCTATTCATATAGATATACATGGTTTGTAATTTATTGTTTGATGTTGCTCCTATTCTTATTTATATTCCGAAGCTACATGTTTTTGTTTTTCTCTTCACGACTTCAAGTCAAGCGAATAACGGTCCAGAATTCGTAGGTATAAAGTTTCGAATGAACATAGTTAATGTTCTAAGAAAAAAATGGTAATAGCAAGATCTTGATTCGTCAAATTACCAGAATATCCGGGAAAGATAGAACTATCAAGAAAATATGTTCTTGATATGTTTATATATCAGATAAAATGTAAGAGTTGTGTAACATGGCACATGATGACGTTATAATCTGTGAATCATCATGTCCCATTTAGAAACTCAGCATGACTTACTGTAATATAATCACGTTGATCAAGTGTCATTATATTATACTAACTCATGCATCAGTTCCCAACATTACTTCAATAACATTCATATTTTAAGCTCAAAAGTTTACAGAATATAGAAACTAACAGTTTCTATATGATGTAACACTGATAGCACGAAGAGATTAATGATTTCAGATAAGAATAGTTATAAAAATATCTTCAGAAATATGGAGGATATTTATAATGAAAGATACGATAATATCTCGGAATATCTAAGATCAGCGGATGATAGAAACTATTGTCTGCAAGGGTTTAGAGTAAGGAGCAAGATATTCACTAAAGACTTTAGCAGACATTGAATCATTTGGATTCTTTGAATTCAAACTTATTCTTTGTGATTTGTCCACGGCTTTCTTCATAGTTTTGCATAATCTGCTTTTCGGTACTAAATTTTCTATTGAATGTTTCCAATATAATGATACACAGGAAGCACGAAGAGGTATATAATTTCGTACGAGAATATTTATGAAAATATCCTCAGAAATATCGAAGATATTGATGATGATATTTTGGAATTTCTAAGTTCGATGGTTGATGAGAAAGATTTTTTCGCAAGATTTTAACATGACTTTGGAGCAAGATATTCTCTAAAGTTTTCAATGGATCCAGAATTATCTGAATTCTTTGAATATAGGGTATGGTCCTTGTATTTGTTCTTGGTCTCCTTCATGGTTAACTCTATCCGTTTTCCAGTTCCAACGTTTCAGAGCTTTTCCAACATATTATTCTTTATCATCAAACTTCCAACGACTAAGGTCGTTTACGGTTGCTTACAGTTTCTGCTGCTTCATTCAGCTTTTTCAACATTCAGAGTATTGATTTATGACTGAGTGCTTTTCAGAATTTCAGAATGAGAGATCATAATTCATAGAGATAAATGTCATACATATAACTGTTGATGTAGATATGCTGTGAGTTTTCAAAGTACTGATTGCTAATTTCCAGTAATTGGTATGGCAGTTCTCGTTACAAGATGCGGATGATTATATGATAGGGTTTCAATGAATAAATATAATGATTTGTCAGAGAGATTTAAGCCAAGAAGCAACGAGGTTGCTGGTACGTCTGCTGGTAATATGGTGGAATATAAAAGAATTCTCCGGTATCAAAAGGGTAATCATATATATCAGGATTATAGTAAGGCTACTTTGAATGAAAAGTCGAAGTTGACTTGCTGGAGCTGTGACAAAATTGGCTACTTTGAAAAGGGATCGCAAAGTTATTTTTGCTAATAAATGCCAAAGGATCTGATGCGGCTACGTGTTAAACTTTTACTCAATTGTCGAGAGTTTCTCAGGTGCATAACTATATGCATAAATTTTTCCTTCCGTAGATGAAGTTCGGTTGGTTCATCCTCTCGATTGAGGTGTTTTCAAGAATCATGAAAGGTTTGAACACAGATTGTAATCGTTAAGATACAAATGAGGTTTAAGATGAAATCAAGTGGCAAACTTAAAGAATTATTTAGTTTCATATGTTATAGTCAATATTTTAATTCATTTTAATTGTTCACTGTTGGTAGTCCACAGTTGATAGTCCACAATTATAAATTCAATAATTTACGTATAGTTTAATATATAATATTCGAATTAATTAATACGTGTCGTGACCCGTATACGTCTCAGACTCGATCACAACTCAAACTATATATATTATTGTAGAATCAACCTCAACCCTGTATAGAGAACTCGATCTTTACTGCATATAGAGTGCCTATGGTGATTCCAAATAATATATATAGATGCGTCGATATGATATGTCAAAACCTTGTATACGTGACCCGATATTTAAGTGCGTAAAATAAATAACAGAAATTAAATGACGATAAATTAAATTACGATAATTAAGTTGCGATAAATAAACTTCGATAAATAAAATGTAATCAGTTAGCTAGGAACAGTTAGCGTGGATTCTTAACAAAATTCCTCATAGTTAATTTGTTTGTTTCTAACAAATTTTATTTTTGTCAAATGTTTTCTTCATTATGCCACTTGTTGGATTCTGAAAAAATATTGATTTTGGGCTTTAATAACGTTTTAGCTAAGGGTTTCAACATGAAAAGGTTTTTAAATCACTCAACAAAACTTTTTGAATCATCAATTGGATCAGAAACAGAAACGAGAATTCGAATTTGATCTAATAACAATTGTTGACTTTTTTTGTTTCAAAACTTTGACCCTAAAATTGGAACACATTTTAAAGAATTAAAACCTGAACTTTTGCAGAAAGTTCGTTCATAAGATTCCTAACACGACTACATTTATAGTTTTTGGATTTTGATTCGAAATTGAAGCTTTTGAATTTGAAGTTCGCGTACAGGGGATAAACTGGTTCAACGATTTTTATCTTTTGATATTCCTGTTTTATAATCGTACAATAGCAGTAGGTTTCATTGAATACAAGTGAATGAATTTATGTTATATCATGGATTAATTAACGTTTGTCTTATAGTGATTAAAGTCGACAAGCAAATCAATTTGTACAGAATATGAATCACGAAAATATAAAGGGGATAAAGATGGGTAACTGAATTTTGGATATATCTGTATGGAATTCACTGATGTTCAGATTCTAAAGACAAAACTTAGGTTCAATTACAGATTAACAAGGACATAAAAGAGGTTACATACTTATTTATTTTATTTATAATTATACCCTATTTATATTTATATTATATGCCGTATTTATTTATATAATTATCTATATCTGATTATTTATTTACATTATCTGTATTTTATATATTATATGTATGTGTTTATATATATGTATATATCAGTAGTTACATTATTGCTTATTAAATTTAACTAATATTAATAAGTACCAATGTATTTAATGATAATAATATTATTAACATTTATTTTAATAAGAATACTAATATTACTAATAATAAATGATAATAATAAAATAATAGTAATAATATCATTACTAATTATAATAAATTATATAAATTACAATTCATAATTTTAATAATAATACTGATATAATAATAATCCTAATTATAATAATACTAATGATAATAATCATATTTGTAATAACAATACTATAACAATAAAATTCATGTCTATAGATTATATATACATATTTAAATTAGTATTATTACTATTAATATTATAATAGTTTGTACATAACAAATTTCATATTTGTATCATAATATCATAAATACTGATATTATTATTAATATTTATAATGATAATGAAAGTAATAATAACAATCTATTTAATAATATTATTGATATTTTTCCTTAATAATAATTCTAGTAATGATAATAGTGTTAATATAATTGTTATATTCAAACTTGTAATTAAGTTTAATATACTACAATTTATTATAATAGCTACCAATTATGTAATTTTGTTGAAGCTTTAATATCTATAAATTATATTTATATTTATTACAATATTATATATGTATAGTTTTCATATAATTTTACGTATTTATTTATACATCGATGTTCGTGAATCATCAAGAATAGTCATGGTTTCATGTAGACAGTTCACAAATTTTGAGACTCAATATTACAGACTTTGCTTATCGTGTCGAATTTATATAAAGATTAAGTTTAAATTTGGTCGAAAATTCCCGGGTCATCACAAAATCCATCATTAACAACAATGAAAACCTCAATAAATGATTATTATTTAACGTTTCAAGCTCAAAAATGCAAATGGTGATTCGGGAATCCAATTTACGCATACGATACGCCGTTTCGAAGGTAATTAAACATACATTGTAACTAAACACTTACTAACAACATGTCATAGCATTCAATGTATCAAAAGTTCATTTCAAAGTTCATCAAACCCTAACCAAAATCAAGAATTCAACTATTTTGCAATTGAAGCTTTTCTAAATCAACCTACACATCAAAATGAAGCTAATGATGCTAGTAACACATTTAATACATGAACTTTAACATTTAAACAACATTTAATCATCCAAAATTCAAGATTAAGCACACCCATTTTTCATATTCAAGCTAGTTACTCAAAACAACAAATCGAGCAAACTAAACACATACTCATGTTAGACTTGAGCCATAGACACTAATTAACACCATTTCAAGTCAAAAACACTAAGAACATGAAATCTAGAGTTTTAGAAATGTTACCCAAATGAGATGAAATTGGTACCAAAATGTAGAGGATGATGAGAGAATCACGAATATGTAATTTGTTTTGTTGTAAGCCTCTTAGATCGAATTTAGATGATGAATGAATAATTTGGGTGTTATGGGTGTTCTTGCAACTAGAGAGAAAAGAGAAAAAAGGGAGGTAGGAGATGGATGGAAATGAATGGATGAGATGGTGGGTTGACTAGTTGACCTAGTCAACTAGTTTGCCCACTTGACGCCAATAGTCCCTCGAGTTTAAAAGCGGGTGCGTGAATTTACCAAACGAATTTATTTAAATACGCGAGAGTAAACGGGAGATGTTATAATCGAATAACGAAATATTAAGAACGTTAGTTAACGAAAGATACGAATTTGGATAACGAAAGATATTATCTAAAATAAAAAGACGGTGTTAAAAATAAATTTAACGGAAAAACGCGGGATGTTACATTACCCACACCTTAAAAGAAATTTCGTTCCGAAATTTAGTTGGAGGTAGTAGTTGTTGTTTCTTCTTCGAAACCTTTGCGTTGCAATTTCTACGAATAAGTGAAGGTACTCCCTTGGGCATTTCAACGAACTTTGACAGTCGGGGTTTTATGTTGTTTCAGAGTTTGGTTTCACGATTCATAGTTTCGACCGGTTCTCCTAAGAAGTGAAGTTTGTCATCGATAGTAAGCTCACCGAAAGGAATGACAAGTTCATGTTCGGCAAGACACTTCTTTAAGTTTGATACCTGGAATGTAGGATGAACAGAATTCGATTGTGTTGGGGTTCGAAACGGTAAGCAACGGGCCCAAAATGCCCCAAGATTTTAAAAGGATCAAAATATCACGGATTTAGCTTTCTGCGTTTCCCGAAATGGATTTCACCTTTCCAAGGTGCGACTTTTAACATTACGCGGTCCCCCATTTGGAATTCGAGAGGTTTACGTCTAACATCGGCATAGCTCTTTTGGCGACTACGGCCGTCTTGAGCCTTTCTCGGGTTTGAACAATTTCTCGGTTGTTTCATGAATGAGTTCGGGTCCGGCGGTTTGATTGTCACCTACTTCGGTTCAACAATTAAGAAAACGACAATTTCGGCTATATGAGTTTTCGAAAAGTGTGGCGTTAATACTCGTGTGATAACTATCGTTGTAAGAGAATTCGATTAAAGGCAAATACTTTTCTCAAGTAAATTTGAAGTTGATAACACAAATTCGAATTACGGTTTCCAAGGTTTGAATCGTATGTTTGCTCGGTCCGTCAGGTTGTGGTTGATGTGCGGTACTCATGTCTAAACGTGGTCCCGAGGCTTTTTGTAAGGAACTCCAAAAATCTAGAAGTGAAATGAGAATCTCGATTCGAGATGAGGTACATTTTTTTAAGATATATTTGAACAAGTTTTCGTTTCTCAAGAATTTCGTGCCGCGGAAGATTTATCGGTTTCCGGAAACGTTTGTTAGAGCAAGTTTCTTATCAGGTTCTGAAAAACATTCATTAGGACTATTCACCCTCGTGGTGAATACTAGTATAACGTGAAGAGTCTCTCTCTCCATTGAGAATTTAGATAAAATATTTCCTCATACGGAAGTACGAGTTTAATGCGAGAGAAGTTGCCGCCTCGATGTGAGCATATCAAGCATATTGTAGTTCGTCGATAAAACTGTGCAAAAATGAGATAGTATACACGTGTAACATACGTTTGAAGTTGAAAGAATTTGTCATTCATTCGGAAGCATAAATATGGTTCGACAATAATCAAAGGTGTGTCCTTGGTATAGTTTTCATCAATATTCTCGGAGTTTTCGGATGTCCAACAAGAAAAATGAACTCATGTACACGGCACATGGTGGTGATTAGGTTGATCGAGTCCAATCACCATCACGAGTCATTAGAACTTTGGTATGACTTACCATAATATAACCACGTTGATCGAGTGTCGTTATATTATGCTAACTCATACCTCCATTCCCACATCACTCCATAAAATCAAGTTCGTGTGATCGTGAAGATTTAAAATGAACAAAGTGTAACGACGTCTCTAACGTGACTCGTATTGAATCGAAAGAATTTGTGCAACTCTGAAGATGCGTTTCCCGAGGAAAGTGTGTAACTGGTTGTTCACGTCAATGCGGTTCAAGTCGAACAATAATGCATTTAGGTACGAAAAGAGTAACGAATCATGATAACGAGTAGTACGTAACCGTAATGATAAGTAGCGACGACGATACTCAACTAGAGTAGTGATGGTAGTAACAAGAAGTGGTAGATAGTAAGGAACACCAGTGTGACACCGATAGTAAGTTGAGACGGTGGTGAATAACAATCTGGGAGACCGAGTTCCCGAACTAGTGTGACTAATGAAGTCGTTGTCATCCTTACGTATATGAATCTTGAAATTAAAGTGGGTTACCAGAAAGTGGCAGAATACCGATTCGTATGATGAAAGTTTGGTACCATTAAAAAGTTTGCCTAAGAATGATTCAAGCATACATGCATAAGTACTCAAGTAAGTGCTATCTATAGCAAATGTATGTCAGAATGCAATGGCTAACTATCCGGTTGTAGTCTAGATTCACTAATGCGTCCTAACGACTCTGTCAGACACACTAATGTATATCCTAGTTCCCTACAACCAACGCTCTGATACCGTCTGTAACGACCCGAAAAAATCCTCATTGACGGTGCCGTTAACTTAGGTCCCGTTATGTGGTCATAGTCCCTATATGAGACGCGTTTGACCAAAATTATTTCGCGTTCATTTGAAACATACAAGACTTACAAAGTTTAGTTTACTAAACGGTTCGAAAACAAGTTTAAGTTTACAAAGTTATAAAGTATAAATGAAATAACTTGCGACATAATTAGTTTAAAATCACGGTTGCTATAAATAGCGTAAGTATGTATGCTTTAAGTTTGAATCCAAAAGTGCTATCGCTAGCGTATGCATGTATGCTTGATTCCAAGCAAGTAATCAAAGTGTGCGGAAGCATCTATCAAGTAGTCAAGTATGAACCTGAGAAACATATAGAAAACTGTTAACGAAAAACGTTGGTGAAATCATAGGTGTTTTTGTAAACGTTGTTTTTGAACCACAAGATTTTGTATTTCCATAACGTTGATTATCCAAATCGTTTGCATTCCAAAAGTTGTTATTCGTGAGCACCCAATTATCAAGGCTTAACGTTTCTTTTACCCCATCACAATAGTGTTAGAACATACACTGTTTCTCAAAAATATATTTCATCCGCATAACGGTAGCGAACCGTCCGAATGAGGGTTTGTCAAACCCGTATGGCCACACAACATAAGTTCTCACTTACACCCTGCAGGTGTAACTAATGATAATCGAATTGAGGATTTATGTTCTAACTCGCACGTGGAATGTTTATTTTCGTACTTGTGTTCAAAGTATAAAGTATGTAGTATAAAACTGTATATGTTTCTCATCCCATGATTTAAAAGTATAAAAGTTGTTGAAAGATGGGACTATGATCTCACCTCGGGTGCACGAGTATAAAAGTACTTCACAAAGTAAACATGTGCATGAAAGTTGTTTAGCCTTGACCTAAACAAGTAAGTTGTATCAATTAACCGGTTACGACACAAGGTCGGGCGAAATGTGTTCAATTAGTCCTATGGCTCATTACGACTCGATTATAAAGCATGTGAATCAAGTTGTCAAGTTTCATGCAAGAATCAAGTATAAAATAAGATTAGAACGATTGCATAAGTGTTTTGTTAAGTCTGACTAAAAGTCAAACTTGGTCAAAGTCAACGAAAAGTCAACGAAGTTGGGTCGGGTATCCGACAATTTTTCTGAGGTTTTTAATCATATATAAGCATGTTGGCCAAGTTTCATGTTGATCGGGGGTGCGTAGCATAGTTAGAATTAAACGAAAACGGGCATTTTTGGACAGCCGGGGCTTGGAGTGGCGCTCCAAGACCCTGAGCGGCGCTCAGTATGTCTGTTCAGCAAGTCTGGCAGTTTTTGAACACTCGAGCACGAATTCAACTTCAAACAACCATAACTTATGAACCATAAATATTCAAAACACGTATCTTATATCGTTGGAAAGGTAATTTGACGAGGAATACAACTAAACACATTTCATCAATCAAATCCATCATTAACAATAATGAAAACCTCAATAAATGATTATTATTTAACGTTTCAAGCTCAAAAATGCAAATGGTGATTCGGGAATCCAATTTACGCATACGATACGCCGTTTCGAAGGTAATTAAACATACATTGCAACTAAACACTTACTAACAACATGTTATAGCATTCAATGTATCAAAAGTTCATTTCAAAGTTCATCAAACCCTAACCAAAATCAAGAATTCAACCATTTTGCAATTGAAGCTTTTCTAAATCAACCTACACATCAAAATGAAGCTAATGATGCTAGTAACACATTTAATACATGAACTTTAACATTTAAACAACATTTAATCATCCAAAATTCAAGATTAAGCACACCCATTTTTCATATTCAAGCTAGTTACTCAAAACAACAAATCGAGCAAACTAAACACATATTCATGTTAGACTTGAGCCATAGACACTAATTAACACCATTTCAAGTCAAAAACACTAAGAACATGAAATCTAGAGTTTTAGAAATGTTACCCAAACGAGATGAAATTGGTACCAAAATGTAGAGGATGATGAGAGGATCACGAATATGTAATTTGTTTTGTTGTAAGCCTCTTAGATCGAATTTAGATGATGAATGAATGATTTGGGTGTTATGGGTGTTCTTGCAACTAGAGAGAAAAGAGAAAAAAGGGAGGTAGGAGATGGATGGAAATGAATGGATGAGATGGTGGGTTGACTAGTTGACCTAGTCAACTAGTTTGCCCACTTGACGCCAATAGTCCCTCGAGTTTAAAAGCGGGTGCGTGAATTTACCAAACGAATTTATTTAAATACGCGAGAGTAAACGGGAGATGTTATAATCGAATAACGAAATATTAAGAATGTTAGTTAACGAAAGATACGAATTTAGATAACGAAAGATATTATCTAAAAAAAACGGTGTTAAAAATAAATTTAACGGAAAAACGCGGGATGTTACAAAAGGAAACTGGAATGGGGAGACCTTGTTGCGGCTGAGAGGAAACTCTAATCATATAAGAATGCTTATATAATTTTTGGTGTGTGTTTCTACAAGCCTAAGACCTTTATTTATAGTGAAGACTATAGCCTTTGGTTTGCTCCCACAACCGATGTGGGACAAAAACACTTAAAACTTATTCTTCAAGTTAATTTTGCACCAAACTAGGAACTTTGAGACTCGATATCTCATTCACCTTTAATCCGTTTTGGACACACTTTAGGTCGTTGTAAAGCCCTCGTCAAGGATTACAAAACCCACTAAATAATTATTAATATATATAAATTTATTATATATAGTGTCCAAAGTTGGTGAAAACACACTTGTTTTTAACTAATTTTTCCAACAACTTTATCAAAAAATCAATGTTAATTAGGCGTTAGAGATTGACCTATAAAACCAAAGTAGTATTTACAATATTATTTAAGATAATGATATTACTCCGTATGAATTACTTTCTCAGTCTTAAAAGTATTGTCCCGTTATAACTTTTTAAGTCTTTGTTCTACATCTTTAACTTTAAATATTTATATTTGTGTTATACTAAGTATAATATTTGTTAAAGGTTATATATAAAAAACAAAAATATTTAAAGTTAAAAATTTAAAAAGAATGATTTAGAAAAGTCAAATGGTAACGGTTATTTTAAGAGAGAGCATGGTATTTGTTGATCTAGAGTCTAGACATATATAAAATACGCCGGTCAACTCAACAGCCGGTTTTTACCCGAATAAAAAAAAAAAAAAAATAATCTCAAACAGCCGGCCGTTCGTTAATCAAGTCGTTCATATCTTGCATCTTGCATATTGCATATAAATATACGAAAGCTATTATCATATAGTTGCTCACTGTGAACTGTAAACTTTAACTAATTATTTTTCATCTCAACTTAACGATCTTAATCAAGTTTAATTCAATGGCAGCATCATTAAACCTTCCATGGAACTTCAAAGTTGTATTTTCTTTAGTGTCCCCTGCATACAGTTTAATTTTGCGAAAAAATGGCACCGTGAACCGGCGTCTACTCAGCGTCAAAAAATGGTTTAAAAAACCCGCAAATTCAAAACCAGTCAATGGCGTTAAGACGTACGATGTGGTTGTTGATCAAACTCGCAAACTTTGGTTCCGTGTATTTGTCCCCGTACAACGTAATGCTGATCAAGAAGATGTTCCAGTTCTTGTTTACTTCCATGGAGGTGGATATGTTCTGTTTTCCCCTGACATTTATGCATTCCATGATTTGTGTTGTAGGTTAGCGAAAGAATTGAATGTGATAGTTGTTTCTGTCAACTATCGACTTGCACCCGAGCATCGTCATCCTGCGCAACATGATGATGGGTTTGACGTGTTGAAGTTTTTGGACAATCAAGAAAATAGATCGAAATGGTTACCGGATAACGCGAATATTTCACATTGTTTTGTTGCGGGTGATAGCGCTGGTGGACACCTAGCTCATCAGGTTACAAAAACAGCATGCCAATTCGACTTCCAAAATCTCAAGGTATGAGTTTTAACAATCTGTTAACATTAGTATTTAACTATAGCTAATGATAATTCCACTAATTAACATTGTGTGTTAATTGTTAAATAATACGGAGTAGTTTGTAATGTAGAATATTTTACTTGATAAATCTTAACAAGAAACTTATATATGAACATTTTAGGTAGTTGGTGTATTGGCGATTCACCCATTTTTTGGCGGAGAGGAGCGAACAAAATCTGAAATAGAACTTAACAGAATTTCACCTATGGTGAAAACGAAGCTTACAGATTGGTTTTGGAACGCATTCATGCCACTAGATGAGCGTGAAACTCGTGACCATCCCCTCATCAATGTTAGTGGCCCAAATAGAGTAGACATATCTAAAATTGATTTTCCAGCAACAATGGTGGTTGTTGCTGGATTCGATATTCTACGAGACTGGCAGTTAAGGTACTACGAGTGGTTGAAGAACTCGGGAAAAGAAGCATATTTGATGGACTATCCAAATATGTTCCATGATTTCATCATTTTTCCCGAGTTGCTTGAATCTGAGAAACTTATAGTGGAAATGAAAGATTTTATTCACAAGGTCCTGTATAAGGTGCGCTAGTGTAGGAGTGCAAAGTCGATTTAAACAAGAAGCGAAATCGAAACAAAGGAATCTCGCGACCGCGAGAATGGAAATGGGGTCTGGCACAAGAATTGGTTTGCGATTAGGAGTTCTTGTTCCCGTCTGGTTTGTAATTCGTTTAGCACTATAAATATAGCCGTATGTAACCTGTAATTGTGTGCTCGAAATTTATAGTATAAAATCTCTATTTTGCGCATGTGGACTAAATCCTTCGCCGAGTTTGGAATTGCGATATAATCACGTTAAATCATTGTGTTGTCTATCTTTATTTTATCGTGTTTATGCTTTAACTAATTCGTTTGTCGCTTGGGGGCTAGTGATTGGTGTAAAACACTTGTCTTGTAGGGTCCATAATTCCTAACAGGTGGTATCAGAGCTAAAGGCTTAAAGATCGGGCACGATGACGAATTGAAAACACGGTTTTCGATATGTCAATGATTCGGTACTCATCAGGTTATTAAAGAACGAGATTAGGTTTTTGTTTTGAAACATGTATCAAGACCAGGTGACATAGTTGATCACGGTGAACTCATGAGATATGTTTATGTATCAAGGGAGAGTTGATCACGCTAGGATTAGTGTGATGGTTCTGTAGGATTAATGTGCAAGGTACAACATATAACTATATGGCCAACCTCATTTGAGCCTTCGGGGTCACACACATATACACCGAGACGTCAAATAAAATATATATATGATGTATATATATTACTCAAGTAACAAAATAGTAAATCGAAATTAATTCATTTACTATTCATGTGAATAGTAAATGAAATGAAATTAATTAATTTACTATTCACATGAAAGTGACATGATAGAAATTATTAATTATAAGTTTCATAAACTACCCCTAAAGTATTTGAGAAATACGACTTTTTAAAATATAGCATTGTATTTGAAAATGATCTTGATTTCTTTTGATTTGCTTTTTGCTATCAAACAAACGAATCTTGATTTCTTTTGATTTACTTTATGCTACCAAACAAATGTGATATATTATATATTCATATATGTGTATCATATTACGAAGTAATTTTTGAATCATTCTAATGCTTTCGATGAACTAAAAGGAAAAACACATATTACATATTTTGGGTTCATAATATTAATCAAAGGTTGATTGATTATTACTTGGGTTTGGACTAGCATCCATTGACGTTGTTTGAAGTGTAGTGTGGACTATCCAAAGAGACGGTCATATTTTTGATCGTAGGTTTCTCTCCTTCAATCAGTTTCTTCAAGAAAGGTATATCGTTTACTCATCTTATGATTTATATTCTTGACAATTATTATGTTGTAACTGGATTGTTGGGATCGTTAATCATGTGCATGTTTCATTAAATAAGTGAAAATTTAATCTTGTTAAATTTTGTTCATAAAATAATAAAAGATTATTATTTTAACTATCCGCTGCGTTAATCTGTTTTGGTAAAAGTACACACGATTTTTCAACAGTGGTATCCGAGCCGCTTTTACACCATCTTAATTGTCGCTTGATTTTCTTTAAATTTAGCTTTGTGGTGAATTGGTAAAAGTCGAAACCTTTTTGGTTTTTAAAGTCAACGCGGTTGATTTAGACTTAACCTCTTGACGCACAAATATGATTGAAAGAATATCACTATTTTAAATTGTAGATTTAATTGTTATGGCTTGAATATTTATTATAATTGTTGATTGTTATATTCCATGGTTATACACATGCATTGTAACCATAGACAAGCCATATATAGGTTTTAATAATGTAGTTATTAAAATTGTGATTGCATACATAGCCCGTAATGCCCCGACCTATGTGATTGTTGTGATTGTTGATTACGGCAATATTATATCATGTTGATTATTTATTTTATTAGAAAGGCCATTTTGAAGCCAAAGTTGTATTGTATTTATTTTTCATTTTCATAGTATTGTATTTCAGTTTATTTTAATTTGTAAAAGTACTAGTTTAGTTGTATTTTCAAATTTAAATAAATGTAACAAGATGAAAATTGAAGATAAAGATGCAACACGAAGTTTGACTTAGAAGATGGCGAACAGGTCAAGTTGACAACGATGGCGTTTGTCAAGTTTTCACTTGATTCTTGAATTAAGTGGGAGCTACGATATTACCCTTAGTTTGACCTCTTGATCCCATGTCGGCTCATGGGATTAAGCATAGGTTTTTTTTGGGCTAGGCTATGTGTGTGTGATGCATGGTTGTGTTTTATTTTACGCATTTATATTTAATGGTTGATTATAATATATGCTAACTGTTTTTGATGAAAACATTAAATAAAACCGGTAACGAGTTTCAAATATTAAAATTGATGATTTTAAAAGGTTAAATTCTAACGAGTTTAAAGTTAAATAATTTTGAGACTCAAATTATATATATATGTTTTTTGATGAAAACATTAACTAAAACTCTAAACGAGTTTCAAAGATTAAAATTGATGATTTTAAAATAAGTTAAACTCTAACGAGTTTAATGATAAATGATTTTGAAAGTCAAATAAAATATATGGACGACATCTTTTAAAACTGTTTTAAAACGATACACGTTTGTGTATTTGTTATTTTTATATCCTATAAATTAAATAACAAATTAGATCACAAACATAATCGACATATACAATTGGTTAAAATGTTTTTTTAACTAGTAGTGTAGCGAATCTTGTGTGCATGCATTATTCGTTGACACAAACTTTTTACAAAATACCCGTCAAATTTAAGTCATGCCATCCAATGAGCTTGCAAACACTCCTCGTTATTTTTCTGATCTAGTGAGACTAGGCTGAATTATAGCCACGAGGTGGATTTTTCGATCTAGTGAGACTAGCGTGAATTTCCACTGTTTTCAAATTGGACGACTTAATCGTATTCACGGTGAGACCTGAGTTCGAGGCAAGGATGAGACAAACATGTTAGTAGATAATAGTGGTTTGTTGAACTACACATATCTCAAGGTCTCATAAAGATCTAAGAGTTGCACTTGTAATGCAATTGGTACCCGTTACCTACCAATAGACTCCATAACTGCTAGCTGATCAACAGATGTGGCTATGGAACCTCTATGTGGATCTTAGGCTTTCGTAAATTAATTGTTTTTTTTATAATATTATAAAAACTTGGGTAGTTAATTTATTAAAGCTCAATATCGAAAATACTAAATTGAATCTTATATCTATTGTAGATGTCAAATAATCAAGACGTAAACCAAAACACACTTCCTTCTTTGTTGGAGAAGGATAAACTCAATGTTCAAACTTCCTAGACTGACACTGCAACCTGAGAATTGTTCTCAAGCATACATGGAAGTTGAACAAAATTTAGAACCCTTATTCATACTTCCTGTTGTGGCAGTTGCTGCTACTCAGCAAAATTTCTATCGGATGTTGTTCGATGATCAGGAAGAAATATGATTGAAGGGTGAAAAAGAATAAGCCGAATATTTTGTGGAAGGAAAATGACAAATCATTTGCTAGGAAAAATATTCCACCTTCCAAGAAGGAAAGCCCAACAAAAGACGCCGAATGTTTCCATTGTGGAAAGGTTGGCAATTGGAGAAGGAAGTTGTCCTATCTTCCAATCTGAGCTGAGAAAAGGCAACGCTGGTGAGACTAGCAAATCAGGTATATTCCATAAATAGTTATATACTTCTTCTAGTGATTCCTATATCTTTGTTAACTGGTTGTGGCCTTCACACCTGTAACAATATGAAGGGAATGAGAAGAAGTAATAGACTAAAGAAAGGCACACTGGATTTGCAAGTAGGCAAGGGGGATCAAGCTTTTGTTAAAGCTATTGGTACCTCTGAACTTACTTCTCTAAGTGGTCTTATTATTTTGTTGGAACAATAGCATTATGCTCTCAATACTGCGAGCGACATAGTTTGAAAGATGCTAGTTTTGAACTTGCATTTACACACTTAGATATTTCAGTTTCTAAGGATAATATATTTATCTTAATACCTATCCACGTGATGGTATTTTTGAAATTGATATGCATAGTGTAATTTCAAATGAGAATTCTGTGTATACCTACATCGCCAAAGTCTTCAAGCAAGACTTGAATAAGACCTATCTATGACATTGTCATATGAGTCATATAAACAAACAATGCATTTCAAAACTCCAGTCTAATGGACTTTTGGAATCAATTGGCTCTGAGTCATTTGATGTATGCGAGTCATGTTTATGTGAAAAGATGACAAATGCTTCTTTCTCCGATTTAGGTAAAAGAGCTAAAGATCTTTTAGGACTAATACATACTGTTGTATGTAGCCCTTTAAGAACAATGTATAGATTTAGTTAATTTTACTTCATTACATTTACTGATGAGTATAGTAGCTATGATTATGTTCACTTGCTGAAACATAAACATACAACTATTTTACCATTCAAAAGTATTCCAAAATGAAGTAGATAATCAGCTTGGAAAGACCATTAAAGCACTTCGCTCCGATGGAGTAAGTGAGTTTATGAGTCAAGAGTTTTTGGACCACCTAAAGAATTGTGGGATTGTCTCATGGTTCACTCTACCTTACACACCACAACACGATGGTGTGTCTGAGTAAGAGGAATCAACTTTACTTGATATAGTTTGATTTATGATGAGTCTGATTTCTCTACTACCGTCTTTTAGGGATATGTATGAGAGTCTGCTGCAGGCATACTCAATGTGATTCCAACTATGAAGGTAGAAAAGACACCATATGAGTTATGGCATGGGAAGAATCCCAAGTTGTCTTATCTCAAATTCTGGGGTTGTGAAGCGTATGTGAAGCATGACACTTCAAACAAATTAGTACCCAGAACTATCCAATGTTACTTTGTACGATACATAAAGGAAACAACAGGTTACTACTTTTACTACCAAGCTGAAGACAACGTGTTTTCTGCTCGGTCTGCTGAATTCCTAGAAAGAGATCTTCTCTTACAAGAAGTCAGTGAGAGTAAAGTAGATCTTGAAGAAATTCAAGTACTTTAAAGTAACATACCTTCAATAAGCACTAGCAATCCACACGTTGAAACTGAGCACACTGTTGGTAAGCCAGAACGTGTTACACCTGCACTTTATAGATCTAGTAGAGCTCATCGGCTTATGAGGTTTAATTATCTGATTAATTCAGATAAACCTCAACTAAGGGATTATGATGAACCCTCTAGCTGTGTGAGGCCATATCAGATTCTGAATCTGAAAATGACTAGATTCTATGAATACATATATGCAGTCCATGAAGGATAATCAAGTATGAGACTTGATTGATCTTCTACCCAATTGTAAGACAATGAGGTAAAAATGGGTCTTCAAAGGAAGACTGATATGGACGGTAATGTAAACACTTTTAAAGCTCTATTGGTGACAAAAGGTTATGATGAAAGTTTTTCACCAGTCGTGAGCCCTAAAACAATTAGGATACTTATTGCCATGGTTACTTTTCATGATAATAAAATATGGCTAATGGATGTCAAAACTGCTTTCCTAAATGGCGACCTAAGCGAGGACGTATATATGGTTCAGCCGGAAGGGTTTATGAATCCTAAGCATCCTAATAAAGTATGCAAGCTTCTAAAATCCATTTATGGATAAAAGCAAGCATCCAGGAGCTAGAATCTTAAGTTTAATGAGAAAATCAATTCTCAAAACCAAGATAAGCTCTGAGTTTACATTAGAGCTAGTGGGAGCAGAGTAGTCTTCTTGATCTTATATGTTGATGACATATTACTTATTAGAAATAACATTCCAACTCGCAAGATGTCAAGTCTTGGCTTGGAAAATGTATTTCCATAAAGGATCTTGATGAAGCTACTTATATTATTAGAATGAGGATCTATAAAATAGATCCAATTGGCTTATTGGTTTGAATCAAAGTACATACATTATCTTGCAGAGATTTAGCATGCAAAACTCCAAGCATGGAGCTTTGCCAATGCAAAAGGGCATAACCTTGAGAAAGTCTCAAAAGTCCTATCACAGTAGATGAGATGAGACAAATGAAATGTATCACATATGCTTCGGCTATATGATCCATTATGTATGCCATGATATGTACTATACTCGATGTTTCGTTAGTTTTGAGTTTGACGAGTCATTGTCAACATAATCCGGGTGAAGTACATTGGATTGTTGTTAAGAATATTCTTTAGTATTTGCATAGTACTAATGATATGTTCTTGGTTTACGGTGGTTTGGAAAAAGAGTTAAGTATTAAGTTTTATACTTATTCTAGTTTCCAAACTGATCAAGATGATTCTCGATCCAGTCACGTTGTTTCTTTGTCATGATGGGCAAGACATTTGATTGGAAGAGCTCTAGGCAGAGCACTATTGAACAATCTACAACAAAAACAGAATACATTGTTGACTGAGAAGCTACTCAGAAAGCTGTCTGGGTAAGGAAGTTCGTTGTTATACTCAGAGTAGTACACAACATTTAATCTTCTATAATATGTACTGTGATAGTTCGAGTGTTAATATACTTTTGAAAGAATCACATGTATATAAAAGTATCCGGCACATTCTTCAAAAGTTTGACTACATTCATTAAGTCATTAAGAGGAATGATATTAGTATTCTTAAAGGTTCATACAAATGATAATGTGGCTGACCCGTTCACGAAGCCCATGATGCACAACAAGCATGATGATCATGCTAGTAATATTGGACTTCGTTATGCTGCTGATCTTTTTCATTTGTAATTTAATATTTGGATATTTTTGGAACATTAAGCAGTTTTATATTAATGAACTGACATACTTGATATGGTCGTTTTCATTTATATCACTGTGTTCTATATTAGCATGTTTAATCCATGAATAATTGTTGATTATTCAAAATCTCCATAATCGGTCATGTTATGGGAATAACATGAATTAACATTAATGTGAAATTTTGGTTATATTCATTGATGATGAATAGTTAACTTGTTGAGACCAAAATTCATATGTATTCATTGATGATGAATATTGGAATGACCCAACCATGAGATGTCACTACATGGATCGTAGTCAGTAGTGAAACTTTTAGTGATTATGTCTTTGTGTCCTTAGACTTGAGATGCACGCCCGTCTTGATGAGTGTAGCATTGTATTTTGATATGGTTAAACGCTGTCCTGAATAAGGCTGTTATAAAGGCCATTATTGGGTATAATGTAAAGCTCGTGATAGACACGTGTATGCAATATAGGATTTGTTCCTCTAAAATGTTTGGAGTTAGATACTTTTTGAGCTCCTCGATGAATGAATAAGATATTTGTGTGGCCGCACCCAGATGTAATTAAGATGATACTTAATTAATTTGGTGATCTAATTCAGTTCTAAGATCGATAAATAAAATTGTTAAACAAATGAGAATGACCGATGATCCATATCTCAAGTTTAACTAAAGTATCTGAAATAAAAGGACGAATGACATTTAACACTTACCATAAACAGTTTCGAGAAACTATCCTCACGTGAATTTGGGGACAATGACGTGTTGCTAGACGCTTATCATTGTTTGTATAGTTACTTGGTGTTGTGCCATGCACAAATGAGAGTCTGTAGGATTAATGTGCAAGGTACAACATATAACTATATGGCCAACCTCATTTGAGCCTTCGGGGTCACACACATATACACCGAGACGTCAAATAAAATATATATATGATGTATATATATTACTCAAGTAACAAAATAGTAAATCGAAATTAATTCATTTACTATTCATGTGAATAGTAAATGAAATGAAATTAATTAATTTACTATTCACATGAAAGTGACATGATAGAAATTATTAATTATAAGTTTCATAAACTACCCCTAAAGTATTTGAGAAATACGACTTTTTAAAATATAGCATTGTATTTGAAAATGATCTTGATTTCTTTTGATTTGCTTTTTGCTATCAAACAAACGAATCTTGATTTCTTTTGATTTACTTTATGCTACCAAACAAATGGGATATATTATATATTCATATATGTGTATCATATTACGAAGTAATTTTTGAATCATTCTAATGCTTTCGATGAACTAAAAGGAAAAACACATATTACATATTTTGGGTTCATAATATTAATCAAAGGTTGATTGATTATTACTTGGGTTTGGACTAGCATCCATTGACGTTGTTTGAAGTGTAGTGTGGACTATCCAAAGAGACGGTCATATTTTTGATCGTAGGTTTCTCTCCTTCAATCAGTTTCTTCAAGAAAGGTATATCGTTTACTCATCTTATGATTTATATTCTTGACAATTATTATGGTGTAACTGGATTGTTGGGATCGTTAATCATGTGCATGTTTCATTAAATAAGTGAAAATTTAATCTTGTTAAATTTTGTTCATAAAATAATAAAAGATTATTATTTTAACTATCCGCTGCATTAATCTGTTTTGGTAAAAGTACACACGATTTTCCAACAGGTTCTGGCAGTTTATGATGTACTTGGGACGCTGATTGCCATTTGATGGTGATTTTTTACGGAGGGTTATGAAGTTAGAGGTCAGATCGATGAGTTTATTGTGGAGAGATTTTGAGAGAACCTGGTGATTAGATCTGAGATCTTGTTCATCGTTATCCCGTGCGAACGAATGATCGAGCAAAATTCAGATTTTCATGCGCTGCTGAATGAGAAAATTCATTGCAGGTTAGTTAACTGTCGGATCGGTTTGAAATTTGGAGTGTAAATTGAGGACACATGGATCTACATGTGGTAAAATGATTGCGAAGATCAAACCGTTGTATTTTCAAATACAAATTTTCGAAGTTGCTGCAATTTCAGGATAAACTTTTCGGGTTTGATTTCGCGAGTGCGGGTCGGTTTTGTCTCGAAAATTTCAGGCGATACTGGCTGTATTTTCGGGGATGTTGGTTTGTTATAGGAGCTCACGAGGATGGTTTCTGAAATGACTCAAACTCGTTTACGAAAAATGACCTTTTTTCAAAACTGACTGGCAGTCATCTAACAATGTTGCACTGCACGCGGAGCCCAAATTTTATGTGGCGCGTAGTACAAATGAAAACAGACACCAGTCACTGTCCCAGCTACTGTTTCCACTTCCTGCCATACTGCGCGGCGCGCTGGAAAACTCTGCGACGCACAGTTCCACTGGAAGATGACCTGCACACACTTTATAATTTTTGACCCATTTTCAACTGACAATGTATGATCAACAACTTCCAAATCAGTTTTAAATGTTTACATCCAACACATACTCAAATCAAGATAGTCTAAAACAAGTTATCAAATGTAAGGCCTCACGGGTCTTCCACGACCAATTACACAACAAAAGTAGTAAAGTTGACCCAAAATGAATTTTTACACAAGTCTTTGACACGAGCATAGTGTTTGGGACAACTACCCAAAC
This sequence comes from Rutidosis leptorrhynchoides, assembly GCF_046630445.1. Lineage (NCBI taxonomy): Eukaryota > Viridiplantae > Streptophyta > Magnoliopsida > Asterales > Asteraceae > Rutidosis > Rutidosis leptorrhynchoides. The sequence continues at coordinate 57,208,297 of NC_092338.1, read as the reverse complement.
TAACGCATAAGTCTTCCTAACCCAGCAAGCACTTCAAGCGTGCTATTCCACAGTCTTACTCTTATCCTTCTTAGCTCCTAAATCTATAAAAAGGAAAACAACGTTAGGGTAAGCATACGCTTAGTGAATGCAACAATTATATATGTACACACAAGTTACAACACAATGTATCAACAACTATGCAATCACATAAACACAACACTTCCTTGGCTATGAGTCACAATCTAGCATACATATCATTACATATAGCGCTATAAACAACAAAACACATATATGGTTAACCATAAGCACCGATTCCCGTCGACATACGACTCTAAGTGAACCGACATTCGGTCACCATCGGAATCATCCAATACCCGTCAACAGACGACCTATAGTGATCCGACCCACAATTATTTCACTATCACTCCCGGATGGTATTTGACAAACGACTATTAGTGAATCCCGACTAACGGTCATTTCACTACCACCCTTCCCGCAACCTATGCACACAAATATATAATTATTCCACTTACCTTGAATTTCTTTATCTATCGAAATTCTTAACTCCGCAACCGTTAATGTAATTTACCTATTGCATACAACACATAACAAGCTAATTTTACAATCTAGCTTGACAACCCAAAATCCCACAAGAGCAATTTTGACCCAAATTGCTCTTGACCTCATACCCAACCAAGTCCAACCCAAAGTCACCAACACTAGTGATTATACCACAAAATCACAAATTAACAACCTAAATCAAGTACTTATGTACTTAATTCATTTAAACAAGACATAAACCCTAGTTTGACATCACTCAAATCACAATTTAGTTTTGACACACAAAAAAACGCCTAAAAGCACAACAATCATCAATTACTTGATGATTAACAATTTATCACCCAATTAAGAGACTAATTATACCCAAATTCGTCATCTAACACAAAACCAACTTTATTAGGGTTCACATACCCAATAAGACATCCTAAACCCCAATTTCTAGCAAAAAGGGGGTTTATGATCATCAACCAACCCAAACCCTAACCCTAACCTCATGAATATAGATTTTGGGCTTAATCTTATGAATAACATACCATCTCACATCCATTAGGTGCATGAGGTATGTCAATGCATATATTTTCCGAGAGAAAATATACTCATAATCAACGATATGAGAGGGGTTTATTTAGGCGTCAACCTCATTAACCTCCATTCCGGCTACCATGAATAAGTGAACAAATTCGTGCATCCTTCGAATCGAAATTAGAACCACATAAATACGAACTCACGTATAACAATTTAAGATTTTATAAAGTGTAATAAAAAGTAGAGATAAATGAGTGTTTTAGTGTGTAAAAAATGATAAGTTAAAAGGGTTTATATAGATAAAATTAATAGGTTTAAAATAAATTTAAAAAAACGGATATGTAAAAATATGTAATCACAATCTTGTAAACATACCAGATCAAAACAAAACCTTAAGAACTTTACTGAATTAAATCAATCTTACAATTCTCACAGTCGAAAGTAAACAAAACTAAATCACTATGATCTATAACAAATCAAGATCACAGGAGACCTAATGACAAGATTATACACAAGATGAATAAGCTCTAAATAGAATACTGGATGATCAAAAGACACGAGACCAGCTTAAAACGATAAGAAAAATAGGGTTGTGAACTCTTAACCCTAATCTGAACAATAAGATCAGTATATATAAACTAATTTAAGGCACAAAAGCCCCCCTTGACTTTATCTCTAATGCACCGACATCCTTAAGTTTAGCACAATATCCACTCAACCACCCTCTAAACTTCATATCAGGAAAACAAGTCCTTCAAGTTCAAGAATCATCACAACTACCCTTTGGTTGATGAAACCTGAAATAAATTCTAGAAAACACCACAAATAAGATTGGATAAAAATAATTTTCAAAATAAGTTTGATATAATCATTATTTTAAACATTCTTCCTCAAACTTATTTTGAAATAAGTCAAACATACCCAACCTATTAGTCAACAAGTTGTGTTGACTAACACTTAACCCTTTGGTGAGAATATCAGAAAGTTGATTATTAGATTCAACTTTTACAGTTTTGATGATACTAGAAGTAACCTTTTCTCTAATAAAATGAACATTAATATCAAAATGTTTTGTCCTTTCATGAAGGACATGATTTACAGCTATTTGCATAGCTGAAGAATTATCACAGTATAAATCAACTGGAAGATCAAGTTTGACATTAAGATCATTTAAAAGATTTTTGAGCCATAAAATTTCACAAGAAGTTGTTTCCATAGCCCTATATTTAGCCTCAACTGAGGACCTAAATACAGTGGCTTATTTTTTGCTTTTCTAAGAAACAAATGAGCCACATAAATAAACAAGATAACCAGTGACTGACTTTCTATTGACCTTACATTTACCCCAGTTAGCATCACAATAATCATGAATAGAAAAACAATCACATGTTTTAAACAAGATACCTTTACCTGGAGCATGCATATACTGACTTAACACTTGAAGAGCAAAAGATATATTAGGTCTTGTAAGAGTCAAATAGATAAGTCTACCAACAAGTTTTTGATACTCAGTAATATTTTGCAACAAGAGAATTTTATCACTAGCAACACTAGCAATACATGTATTGGATTTAATTGGAGTACCTACAAGTTTGCAACCAAGCATACCATGATCATTAAGTAATTCCAAATAATATTTTCTTTGATTCATGCATATACTATTGTTATCAAGAACTTCAATTCCCAGAAAATACTTAAGCTTACCAAGATCTTTAATTTGAAACTTGGTTTTTAGAAAATGATTAAATTTAGGGTTCTTTTGTTTCTTAGGTTTATGTGACGATCCGTCCAAATCCCTTTTGGACGAATACATCAATCATTGATTTCACAGTGAGGTACTGACCTCTACATGATACGTTTTGTAAACATTGCATTCTTTTGAAAAGGCACACCATAATTGAATATCAATTTCCAAGGTTTTTGACGTTTGATGATTTCTACATATAGAGAATCACTGTAAGTAATAGTTTACAATACTACATACGTTGATAATGCAGTCAAAATAAGATACATGGTGATGATTTTATGAATGCAACATTTTCTCGAATAAAGCATGTATAACTCCATGCACATAGCTTGTATCACATATAAGCAAACATCGGAAGACTTCTAGGAACCTGAGAATAAACATGCTTTCAAGAGTCAACACAAAGGTTGGTGAGTTCATAGTTTTAATGTTGCGCATAATTCGTATATAAAGGTGGATCACAAGATTTCAGTTGTTTCATCCAGAAACGTTCATCAAAATATTCTACAAGATTGAGCACCCTGGTAACTAAACTTTAACGTCTATATAATAAGTACCCATGTTTTAACATACATGCAACCAACATGTACAATACACGCAAACCAACGTGTACTAAACTCAAATAGCATACGTCTGTTTTATAGTTCAGGCTAGGGTTTCTATACCTGGAACAGACGCGGATGTCAAGCCCTATGGATCCATATATAACTACTCGCGCCCACTAGTTCTTATAATCGGCAGTTACTAGTTACCAAAGCTAAGGGATTTTCGGTTCAAACTCAGTGTAGAATTTAGTATGTACTTGTATCCATCGCGTTTAAAATAAAGTGCATGTATTCTCAGCCCAAAAATGTAGATTGCAAAAGCAATTAAAAAGGGATCTATGAAACTCACCTTAGCAGCACATAAGGTCATTCACCGAAATGTGACCGAAACTCGGAATGAAAAATAACCATAGATCTCAACCTAGAGAACATATGTTGGTCAATACATGTCTAATAAGCTAGGTCGGGTCATAGTGTATCACAATCCTAATGCTCGAGACCGACATGCAAAGGTAAACAAAAGTCTTTTCAAAAGTCAACCTGACCCAATATGACCTTTAAATCTATACATGTTTATTAACATAGTATAAGTCTTAATAGTTGAACGAATTTATAATTTATCAAACTCAAAACATTATTTATTTCAAGAGTTATATTATATTTGAATGATCATGGCAATTGAATATATTTTAACATTTCATATCGTTTCCCAATACTTGTAAAACTAGATTATAGTGTTTATAAAGCCTTAAAACATGATAAGACAGTCAACTTTGACAATTGTTCAACAAGACGATACGTGCCTTATATAGAAATTCATTTACTCAATTAGTAATATTTGAAAATCCAATTTATCAATCTTATAAATAAGTTGTTTAAATATCAATTGCAGATTTAAAAGCAATTTCAATTAATGTTAATTATAATTCAGTTGACCATAACTTTTAATTCGTTCCTCGAAAACACACGATTTCTAAATGAAAAGTTATTAATTTTTCGACAGCTTTCCAACTACATGCATATCATATACCTTTTATCAATAACATATGTATCAAATTCATGATTCATCATAAACTATCTAACGATAAAATTAAAGCATACAAGCATGCATAAACATATATACTCGAGCACTAGACATGGATACACTATTAATAAAAGATAAGATATAAATGCTTACGTATCAATATTGGGATTCAATATTGCAGAAAAGTACGTAGACGCAACGGAGATGATAAACACTAGGTTGTCCTCACGATCGTATCCCCGAACATTACCCATAACCTCCATAACTATAGCCCATAATTTCCTTAGCTTTTATCCCGTTCGAAAACCATTTTTGAAATAACTCGAGCATAACCTCGTCGTATTATTTTATGTATAATACTAATACTAAATACACTAATACTACTAATATTAATATTAAAATTAATATTGAGAATAATAATAATAATTTATAAGTAATATATATATATATATATATATATATATATATATATATATATATATATATATATATATATATATATACAGAGTATTGAGATAGATAGAGATATATGGAATGAGTTCGGCTGAAACACTCGAGCTTTTATAGCACCATTTCTAAAACAGCACCCCATGCGATCGCATTGGGTTTGCTCTCTATGGCCATGCGATCTCATGGCAAGGATTTCCAGCTCACCTTGTTTTGTTGTTTTGCTTGTCGACATAATTAAATAAATATATAATATATATTAATTAATTATATATTATAGTATATTCTCGTGCCTAGTTAACTTGTAATTTTGGTTCTGATGTCTTGTACGTTTACGTTCGACTTATGTCCCGGTTCCGGTTTTTCGAATTTCCTTTCGTACGCTTAGAAAACTAGTATTTTACGTTTAACGACGTGTACCTTTAATAATCATCGATAAACTATATTACTCGAAGTATAACTTATACATTTGAGTATTTTGGTCTTTTGCTTCTATAAATCAACCTCTCATTGTTTATTAAAATATATTTAATAATATCAAAACGTTTTATATCTAGTTATCAAACGGAACAATAAACGGGTGTTACTATCGTTTACAAAAATAATTTCAAACTCTTATATATATAAATATAATATATATAAACACTTTTTAAATACACTTTGTCAATATATTTAATTCAAATACAGTCAAAAAGGAAAGATTTCTTAAATCAACGTGGACCTCACAGAGACTCGTAATCATATCACAATGTATCAGATAAATCAATCATTTGATATTATCTTTTAATTCATTCGATAAATATATTAAACATATATTGAGACAATATGTTCATGTAAAGTATTATACATCTAATACTTTGTTAACATTTTCAGTTAATATAACTATATATTATATATACATATCTATATATACATAAATGTTCGTGAATCGTCGAGCATAGTCAAAAGGGTAATTGAATATATGAACATAGTTCCAAAATTTTCGAGACTCAACATTACAGACTTTGCTTATCATGTCGGAATCATATAAAGATTAAGTTTAAATTTGGTCGAAAATCTTCGGGTTGTCACAGTACCTACCCGTTAAAGAAATTTCGTCCCGAAATTTGATCGTGGTCGTCATGGCTAACCATAAAAATGTTTTCGTGACGATTATGAGTTGGAAATTTGAGTTTTATCATTAGTGGTTACTATGGATAAAACAATTAGATTTTTGTGAAGAGTACGAGTGAAGTTATCACAAAAGAGTGAAGATGAGTAAATACATGTTTGCCTTAACTGGTGACGTAGCCACGACTGATTTTCGAAATTCAAGGGATTTAAAGAAAATCTTCGAAATAAGATTTGATTCTTCGGTAATTAAGGAAAGTAGAATCCGTTTTGATTAAATGCGATCATCTGTTTTGATTGCTCTATCGGATATTTTACTATAAATCCACCCCATTCGTTTCCTTACAACTCACACCTTCTATTCTTTCTCCCTCACTCATACTTTAAAGCATTTCTCAATATGCTCCATCCAGTTCTGATTCTTGATATGCTCCTAACTTTCATATCTATCATTCTTCTTTTTCATCTGCCCCCAGAGGAATCTATCACTTCTGCTATACTCTTGGTTTTATAGTGTTTTTAGTTCTCCCGTGTCTTTACGTTGCAATACTTATTGATATACACGGTTTGTAATTTCTGGGTTGTTGTCAAGCTTTATATTTTCCCTTATATTTAGGAGCTCCATGCTTTTGTTTCTTCTTCCCGACTTCAAGTCAAGCGAATAATAGTCCAGAATTCGTAGGTATGGAGTTTTGAATGATCATAATATACAAAGTAGAATGGAAAGGTAATAGTACGATTTGATTTGTCAAATTACCAGAATATCCGGAAAAGACCGAATCATCAAGAAAAATATTTTCTTGATAGTTTAGAGGTTAAATAGAAAGAAAGAGTTATGTAACGTGGTTCATGATGAGGGTATGATCTGTGAACCTTTATCACGTTCCATTAGAAACTCAGCATAACTTACTGTAATATAATCACGTTAATCAAGTGTCATTATATTATACTAACTCATGCTTCAATTCCCAACACTACTTCAAAAACATTCATATTTTAAATTCGAATTTTTTTTCTTCAGATTTTAGAAACTACAACAGTTTCCTTTATGATGTAACACTGATAGCGCGAAGAGATAAATGATTTTAGATAAGAATGGTTATGAAAATATCTTTAGAAATATCGAGGATCTTTATAATGAAAGATACGATGATATCTTAGAATTTCTAATATCGAAAGATGATAAAGAAGATTTGTCCGTAAAGATTTAGAGTCAGGAGCAAGGTATTCGTTAATGACTTCAGCAGATACTGAATCATTTAGATTCTTTGAAGGCAGGTTTAGTCTTTGTGATTTGTCCACAGCCTCCTTCATGGTTTGCTCATTTCGTTTTTCAGTACCAAATTTTCTCTTTTTCTGAGCTTTGCCAACACGCTATTCTTTATCGTCAAACTTTTGACTGTTAAGGTCATTTACAGTTTTTGCTGCTTCATCAGTTCTGTAAAGACCCGTCCTAATCCATAAGAACGAATACAATAACATATGATTACATCGCGAGGTATTTGACCTCTATATGATACATTTTACAAACATTGCATTCGTTTTAAAAGACAATCTTTCATTACATCGAAAGTTGACAGGCATGCATACCATTTCGTAATATTCATCTATAAATGATCCAATCTGTCATTTACTTAATCATAATCTTTACTGAACTCAACGACTTGAATGCAACGTCTTTTGAAATATGCCATGAATGATTCCAAGTAATATCTTTAAAATGAGTTAATGCACAGCGAAAGATTTCTTTAATACCTGAGAATAAACATGCTTTAAAGTGTCAACCAAAAGGTTGGTGAGTTCATTAGTTTATCATAATTATTCATTTCCATCATTTTAATAGACCACAAGAATTTCATTTCCATTTCTCATAAATATACGTCCCATGCATAGAGACAAAATCATTCATATGGATTGAACACCTGGTAACCGACATTAACAAGATGCATATAAGAATATCCCGATCATTCCGGGACATCCATCGGACATGATATAAAAACTCGAAGTACTAAAGCATCCGGTACTTTGGATGGGGTTTGTTAGGCCCGATAGATCTATCTTTAGGATTCGCGTCAATTAAGGGTGCACTAATTCTCAAAATTAGTGATGTTCCCTAATTCTTAGGCTACCAAGCAAAAGGGCCATATTCGGCTTCGATCATTCAACCATATAATGTAGTTTCGATTACTTGTGTCTATTTCATAAAACATTTATAAAAGTTCGCATGTATTCTCAGCCCAAAAATATAAAGGGTAAAAAAGGCAAATGAAACTCACCATACTGTATTTCGTAGTAAAAATACATATGACGATATTGAACAATGCAGGGTTGGACTCGGATTCACGAACCTATATCAGTTATATATATTAAAACATATAATTAACATGTAATAATAATCTAACCAGTTTATATATATTATTTATTTAATTTAGTAATATATTTGTTATTTTAAAGGTTATATATATATTTATTTTGTATATTAATATTTATATATATAGTTATATTAATATATTTATAGATTGATAATATTATATTATAAATCAATAATTTGTTATATAAAAATAATACTAATTATGATAAAATTCATGCTGATTCTAATAATAATAATAATGTTAATAAAAATGAAAATGCTTTTAATATTAATAATAATGATAATACTACTAAAAAATAAATAAAATGTTATATGTTAATAATATTACTAATATTTATGATAATAATAATGTTAATGATATTAATAATAATAATAGTACTTACTAATAATAATACTAATAATGAAAATAATAATAATAATAATAATAATAATAACAATAATAATAATAATAATAATAATAATAATAATAATAATAATAATAATAATAATAATAATAATAATAATAATAATAATAATGATAATAATAATAATAATGAGTATTAAGTAAAATACCTCAAAGAAGTATTCCTACAAAAAATGCTCAAGTCCGGGTTTGAACCCGCGACGTCCCGCTAACCCAAAAACATCCTTAACCATCTAAGCTGTCTTGTATTTCAAGAATTATTATAAAACTAATTATAATTAACCCGGTTTTTGGTCATCATATTCATCTAATCCTCTTCATAATCAAAATCATCTAATCATCTTCATAATACTTATCATCATCGTAGTAATTCATCATCATCATATGGCTTATCATAATCATCATTGACGGATTACTATCATCATCATCAACATCATACCATCTGTAACCATCATTATCTTAACCATATTATCGTGAACTCTTCTCATTGTCTTTCGTATCATCATAATCATAAAATCATAATCATAATCATATTCTGTGATCAAAATCATAAATTCGTGATCATAATCATAATCATATCTTCATCAACTTTAACTATCATCTTCATCATCACCTATACGATCATAATCATCTAACGTCATTCCCATCCCATGATCATCATTATCCTCTTCCTATCATCGCTTACTAGAATCATGACTATCATCACTGTTTTTCATATCATCTAACATCACTAACGTGCATCATCACTGCAATCATCCTATCTTAATCCTAATCTAATTATAATCACAATCACTCTCGTTCATCACATCATGTATCATGGTTTTGGCCTAAAAGAATGAATAAATGGTTTGATTATGATAGAAAATTTCGAACGGCAGAATAATGAAAAGAAAACAAATAATATCTCATGCACCCATCATCAATTCATCATCGTCTAGCTTTTATATTATCTAATTAAGATTGGTTTTGGCCCAAGTAGTAAACAGAATTTTGGCAGCCCAAGTTGTAACTAATGGCCTAAGTATTGATTTGTATGGCTCGACCCAAACTAAACAGTTTAATCGATTAGTTGTAATGATCAATCAAAAGGAACTCAGTTTCCTTTTTCTTTTTAATAATTACTAGTGGATGAATGTGGGTTAGTTACTTGGGAAAAAAAAATGTCGGCCAATCAAGGGACAGAAAGGAGACGTGAACCTATCATCGTTATTCTAAAGTTTCACTTTCATCGTCCTTTCCTTTTAACTAGAAACGATACATACAGCTGGTGTAGTAGCAGTAGAGGGTGTTTGGTGGTGTTTTGATGGTCGATTGAAACAGAAAGAGAGATACAGCAGCAATAATTGTTAATGGGTTTTTGATGGTGAAGGTTCAACGAAGAAGAAAGGTGGTGGTTGTTAATTTAAGAGAGAGAATTAAGAGAGTGATGGAGAGGACTGTGATTGATCAGGAAGGAAACAAGAAACAAGCGAGCAGCTATAGCAAAACAGTGATGATGACGATGGTTCTCGTTTATTGATTCGAAAACAAGAAATATATATATATACATAAAGAAGGCTGATGATGGTGGTGAATCGTGGTTGAATGGTGTTCACGAAGATGAAAAAGATAAATAGAAAGACAAAAGTGGTGCTGGTTCGTGGTGTTTTAAACTGAGAAGTAGTCGTAGCAGCAATATGGAAACTTACGGTGGTTTTGGGTTCTTGGGTTTGTAAACGAAAGTAGAAATAAAAACATGATATCGATGGTGGTTGTGGGTTTGAAGAGGGTGGCGGATGATGGTGGCCTTTTGGCAGTTGATGATCGGTGAAGTGATGGTGTTTGGTTTGTGACTATAAACCGTACAGTAGTAATCACCGTATGGTTCGAATGATAGTAATGATGGTGATTGCCGAAGATGGTGGTTGTTAAATGTCAAAGGTGGTTCTCTGGTGATAATTGTTTGTTGATAATGATCAACTTTAAGCCAATGGAATGATGGTTTATGGTAAACCGAAAAACAGAAAAGTTATAATGAATCGTCCTAATCTATCTGGACGAATACATTACATTTGGTTACATCGCGAGGTACTTGACCTCTATATGATACATTTGACAAACATTGCATTCGTTTTTGAAAGACAAACTTTCATTTCATCGAAAGTTGACAGCATGCATACCATTTCATAATATATCCAATTATAATTGACTTAATGATAATCTTGATGAACTCAACGACTCGAATGCAACGTCTTTTGAAATATGTCATGAATGACTCCAAGTAGTATCTCTAAAATGAGTAAATGCATAGCGGAAGATTTCTTTCATACCTGAGAATAAACATTCTTTCAAGTGTCAACCAAAAGGTTGGTGAGTTCATAGGTTTATAAAACAACAAAATTCATCATTTTGATAGACCACAAGATTTAAATCCTGCATGGTACAAATGGGCCCGAATCCTATACCCACCTGTAATGTACATGTGATATATTTTAAATACAGTACACTTTTCTCGTGTACGAAATCATCTTTCATAAATCTTAGTAACCGTATGTGATGAACCGGGAATTTCCGACCAAATTTAAACTTAATCTTATATGATTTCGACACGATAAGCAAAGTCTGTAATGTTGAGTCACAAATATTTTGAACTGTTTCATATATTCGTTTGACTTTTGACCATTCTCGATGATTCACGAACAATTAATTGTAAATAGATATGTGTGTATGTATATATAAATAATTTGAAATATAATTTGAAGTATTATATGTTGTTGTTATTAAAAAGTAATAAAAATAAAAAGAGTATATTATAATAATTATTATTTAAAATATATCTATATATATAATTAAAGGATACTAAAAATAAATATTAAATGATCGTAAAACTCGTTTGATTTTCCGATTGATATTAAGCAAGTTAAATTCAAACTTATGTAATTTGAAAATAAACGTTTAGCCAAAAATGAGTTTTACAAACTATAGGATTATTAAAAATGTATTTAGGAACTATTTGTTGAATCTTAAAACTTTTTATATTTTACTTGGAGTTGGGAGTGAATAATTAATGTAATTTTATTTAATAGTTAATGATCGAATTTTATACCATAAAGACAAAAATAATTAAATGAACTTAATTTAAAATTTTGGAATTTTTAGGAACCCTTTTATATTTTAACTGTTTAGCAATGAACCACGATTGAGCACCTGTGTAAAAGTGTCGGTAAAATAAATCAAATGAATCCACTACATCTAACTATCTAACTTTCGGTTATCTTTAAATTTCAAATCAATATTTAATTATTATAATTATATTATTATTATTAATTATTATTAATATTATAATTAATTATTGTACTAAAAGTAGACAATGAAAGATAGATAAATGGAGACTGCAAACAAATATCCGATTCCTTAATTCCTGATTACTATTTGCGTACTGTGCCCTTTTGTTCTTTACAACCACTTAGTTTAATTTATCGGGTCAAACAGTATAACCGATTAATCAATCAATCATAAATATTGTTTTTATCTATTTTTTTCCACGAAATCTAAAAGTAAGTGGGCAAATATACTTTCTCAATTATTAACTGTACGAGCTTTATGGAGATAATATATATTATACATATACTAACTTGATCACACTACTATCAAACACATCGGTTTCATCATCCATATTTAAATCGCCACCAACACCTTCTTCCACCACCATAAACCGCCACCACCATTCGTCACCTAGTTGTTTCTGTTTTTTTTATTCAATCGCCAACAGTCACCATGGACTCACCACCTCAAACCTTTGATTATCATCAACTTAAACCAAAACCCACTTGGGTTTTCTGCTGATCGAACAACAGAAACATCACCTTTGTCTCTTCTCTAAACCGAGCACCAAAACCACTCTTTAAACAACCATGATCACCATGAAAACCATCATAACTAATTACTATTCGAACCCAACTGATTCATTTCTGGTCTACTGTTTCTATTCGTGTTTCACCACGAACATGATGATGAACGGTACATGTTATATGAACGAGGATGTTATGATTCAATATGAGAATAATGATAGAGTGTAATGATGATCATGAAAATGAGATGGTGATAAAAGGAAGTTGATGATGAATATGGATACGTGATGCAGCAATGATGAGAAAGATGATGACTTTGTGATGTTGTTGTCGAACCCTATAAACCCCACAGGTTACTATCTCGTTTTTATTTTTTTTCTAACTTCCCGATAACAAATCCCATAACAAACGGGATTGATAACCAATTATGTATAAACAACAAATCACTAAATGGGTTATCGTATTGGTCTATGAATTGGGCCGACTAATCTATTTAGCAATGGGCTACTCTTGGGCTCTAGAGCAACTTGGGCCACTACATTGCAACCTCATCATTTTCTGTTTCCTTATTTGACGACAACACACACACACATTATATAAGCGATGATGAGGTTATGAGGAAAGTACCACAATGATAAACGATGATACAGTAGATGATGTTAGTAGGATAACGCTGATCATAAACCCGTGATCATGAGTATTGATGTCGTAGCGTGGGGTTACGAAATATACTATATTTTTAATACGGAATGCTACAAAATTTAACAAGTTTTAATTAAATATTTACAAAATGGATATACCAAAACCTTGCTACAACACAATAGGCAGTGTACCTAGTCACGGAGTAGTATAGTTTTTAGTAAGTCCGGTTCGTTCCACAGGGAGACGGGCTTATGAAACACTTATTTTTATATAATTATATTTGTACAAAAATATATAAATATATATATAATAATATATAAAAGTGGGGGTTTTACCGTTTAATGACCGGTTTGTCGATTTATATTTTAAGCGAAGCGTATAGTAAATGACGATATTTAAATAACAATATAAAATAAATAACAATAATTGAAATGACAATAAATAAAAGTACGAGAAAAAATGAAATAAAATATATCATGCTTATTTAAACTTCCGTAACCATGATGTTTGACGTTTTGATTTTAATTTTATGCCCATGGGTTAATTGTCCTTTGTCCTGGATTATGTAATATGTCCGTCTGGTTTTTGTCCATAACAGTCCATCAGTCATAAATATAAAATGCGAGTGCCCTCGTCAAATTATTATTATACCCGAAGTTAAATATTCCAACTAATTGGGGATTCGAATTGTAACAAGGTTTTAATACTTTGTTTAATGAATACACCAGGTTATCGACTGCGTGTAAACCAAGGTTTTACTACTTTGTTAACAATTACACCAATTACCCTTGAATGTAATTTCACCCCTGTTTTAATTATTCTAGTGGCTATTAATCCATTCCCGTGTCCGGTTAAATGAACGATTATTCGTACATATAAATACCCCGCCCATCGTGTCCGATTGAGTGTATATGGTAGTTTATAGGGACGCTCAATTGTAAATCTTTATATTAACATTAACAAACTTTCATTTAGTTAAACAAATATAAAGCCCATTAATAGCCCATAGTCTAGTTTCCACAAGTGTCGTTCTTTTGTCCAAACCCCAATTATGGTACAAAGCCCAATTACCCATTTTAGTAATTAGCCCAACATCATGATTACTTCGGATTAAATAAGCATAATAATAACTTAGCTACGAGACATTAATATAAAAAGGAGAACATAGCTTACATTGATTATTTATCGCGTAGTGTTACACGGACAGAGCTCCGACTTTAAAAACCCGTAAAAATAACTTTTACATAACCCAAACTAATCTAATATAACACTAATCTATACTATATATACATATATATATTTATTTATATTATACTAGGGAGTATTATTATGTATTTGTGTGTGTGGTGTGGTGTGTTTTTTATTTCGTCCAAAACACTGGCTTTTATAGAAATGTTTTGTGATTTTTATCCTCATGCAAGTTGCATGAGGTTTAGTGCATTTGCCATGCAACTTGCATGGCCTTGGATTCCAGCTCAAATTTTGGAAGTTTACATGCCGACATAGATATATAATATAAATATAAAATATAAAATATAAATAATTAATATAATTATTTATATATTATATTATATTCTTGTGCATAGTATACTAGATATTTTTGGTCCGTTGCGTCGAGCGTTGAGAGTAGACTCATGTCCCGGTTCCGGATTTTCAAACGTCCTTGCGTACTATTTTATATCGCGTACTTTGCATTTTGTAACTTGTACTCTTGTCATTTTTAGACGTTCTTCATCAATATTTTGAACCTTTTTAATTGTATCTTGTACATTTGAGCTTTTTGGACCTTTTTGTCTTCAATTCTTCGTTTTCGCCTTTTGTCTTCGCACTTATTTATTTAAACAATTACAATAAAAATATAATACAATTACATATGAAAACCTATTATTTAGGAGGGATATTGCTATGAAATATATGTTCCTTTTTAGCCTTATCAAATATCCCCACACTTGAGCGTTGCTTGTCCTCAAGCAATACAGAACTTGAAATAAAAACATACATGAATCACTTTTTTATTCATCACACTTTGTACATCAGTGATTTTGATAGAGCGGTATAAACAATGATAGTAATGATAGAACCATGGTTAAAGGTGGGTGTGTCATCCACAGTTGCCTTGGGTTTAGGTCAACGACACTTACAATCAAATAGCCGATTTACTTTCGGTTTCCAAAGCAAAGTGCACATTTGAAAGGCGGTTTACAGTCCCACATGACTATAAAAATGTAGATCCTTAAGGAAATTGGATCTTTATGAAAACATTTGATCTTTTGAAAATTCATTCTAGCTTTTACCCTAGACAAGTTTTCTGATTTGACCCACCATCGGTGTTGCAAAATATATTTGTGGATCAATATTTTGGCTAAAAACTTTTAGGTTCGTGTAATCCACTGCTATCCCGGTATCGGAAAGCACACATCCAGTTTACTTGTTCCGTATATTACCTTTCGGTAAACTACCGTCCGGTTGTAAAGGAAAGCGATGAACAAGAAACTGTTAAGGCAATGTCCCGTGACATGCATTTGTTCATGGTCTAATTACGTGTCGGATGCTAGAACTATCCTTGGTAGGAGCAATAGTAAATATCATCCTATGATTTTTCGGTCTGGCACAAGGTCCTGTCTCTGACCATGCTATGCAACCACCGTTCTTACGGTTGACACCCGATTTGGTTCAGGTGACCTAATGAATTCAAGGTGAATTTCTTAGGATTTTACGTTCAATGGTAATGAACGCATTGAAAATGGGTTTTCAGAAAACAAATCGGTTTGTATTTTTTTTTTTTGATCAAAATATTTTCTCGTTCAAGCTCGAGTTTAGATATCATTGAATTCCATGAGTTTGAATTCTCAATCTTTAAGGTCAATCTCAAGGATTGAGTAATATCAGGCTTAAAAGCTGATTTTTAATCTTTAAGGAGATTATCCTTTCTGGGGATCTGATTCATTAGTCTTATCAAGCTAATTTGCACGGTGCCTCCCCATTGTACGAGATAAATCCTTCTCATGGTTAGGATAAATCTGACCACTTGGCGACCCTGTTTGATGCTGAGGTCCGTGGATTTCCAGCCGATTTTAGTGATGACTTTTCTAGATTTTTCGTCAACCTACAGCTGGTCTGGACGACAACTTCATGACCTAAATCAAGAAGCGCGTGTCTTTTTCGGAAGACTTTACTTCCTTTTAATGATGGAATTGATTCATCGTGTAGATCCATCTTTTCTTTCATCGAGTAAAATAGTTAATTTAGTCCAAAACAAAAGCACCTGCAGTAAACTTTACAGAAACATGTGATAGATAGTTTTTAATTGAATAACTTGGTACATTCTCCCCACACTTAGTTTCTTTCTTTGCCTTTTTATTCTCCTTTATTCCATTTTAAATGAATTCAATCATTTTAGGGTGTTTCTCAATTTATGTCCTTTTCGAGGTAACGATAATTTCGGTATTAACACCTAGTTTTCATCATTCATAAATATATATAAACATGATTTTGACTTCATTTAATTGAAAAATTTTTTTTTTTCAAATTTTCACAAAATTTGGCAAATAAACCAAGTGTAAACCCGAGAGAATTTATAACCCTTCCCCACACTTGAGATCATGCAATGCCCTCATTTGCATGAAATCAGACTCTAATTATAAATTCATGAGGGTGATTAGTGTAGAAAAGTGATTAAGAATACCTAGTTTGTACTTACAAAGCTCGTCGAATGATAGATGGCGCGCCTCATCGTTCATTCCTTCTTATTTTATCACACATGTTTTTCTTCAAAAATGGTTGCTTTTTTTAACAGTTTGCTAATCTTTGAAAATGCGTCTTTTACCCTAACTTATCATGCATGTTTATTAACGAGTTATGCACTAACCCGAACCCCTAATTTAACGTTAAGTGGGGTTAGACTTCCCCACACTTAGCTGACGACATGTGAAATCGGTGGAATAAGTTCCACGAATTAAAATAGTGAGCCAGTTATTTGCATCTCGGGTGGTGTATAATATATCAATGGGTTTAAAGTTTAGACTCACCCGTTGATCGTCACTACTTAATTCTTTTTTAAGTGTAGCTTTTAGTAAATGGATATGTCTCTTTTCTGGTTCTTGGTCAAATGGATCGATATACACCGACATACTTATATCTATAGGGTGGTCAATTCCAAAAGTGTCCTTCCGTTTATTCTCGGGATTAAAGTTTTCACCTCTATTACCCAATTGGGTGAAATCCGAGGTGTCATTATCTATTACAGCTCGTAGTTCATCTTCAGTAGATGACTCGTCTATTGAGAATATTGGGTTGGAAAGTTGTGGGATGGTAAAGTTCGGTTTGGCCTCGGGGGTAAAATTTTCAACGTTATCGTTTTCCCAAGAGTACCAATTTGTCACCCTTTCTTCTTCTTCATCCATTGGTGGATCGATGATTTCGTCGGTAGAGGCTAATGTGTCGATATGTTGTGAAATTGGTAAAACTGAATAAAAAGTATCATCGGGATAGTTGGTGATTTCGGAGCTCTCGAATTCATCAAAATTCGTTGATTTGAGATTTTCTTGCACAATACTCCTCAGATCAACAGGTGTATAATCTGATAGAGTTTCAGCTTGCCGGTTTACAAACTCTCTCATTTGTTCCTTTTGAGCATCAAGTTCTTCGAGTTTGATTCTCATATAATCTAAAGAATTTTCGGACACGTAATTTTCCTCGTCTTCTGGTTGTTGAGTTTGGATATATTCTTGGGAATAATCCCAATTTGAATTGTGTTCTTCATAATCGTTCCATTCAGGTTCCGTGGGTGCGTAATTTTCCATAGGAACGTAATAGTAACATTCCCATGTTGAGTGATAATCTCCACAGATTTCACAACCAATTATTGTTTCGTCGTTCGCGATCCAAGATTGACTGACCGAATTGTCATCAACACTCGGTTGAGAGTATTGATTTAATTGATTTTGGAGTTCAAAAAGAGTTTCCAAGGCCTTGTTTTCAAAATTTTCCATTTTATTGCGATGGCCAAATTTTAGCTACAATGTGGTGCATTTCACGAATTATCCTATTAGTTATAAAAAAAATAAAAAAACTTATCTAAGTTGTCCAATTAATAGACTTTTCTGATTTTTGCCCACGTTTCGAATAGTCAAAAGATGCAGCAGGTAGCCAGGACCCTTTAAATCGGAAGCCCACAACTAGCCACTAACAAATCCAACTATTACTACGAACCAGAAAAATGTCAACGTCCATTAATTTAACCACTTAAATAATTTTTCTTTCCGTTTGAGAATTAGATAAGAAGTAGAGAAAATTTCTAAGTCCTAGAAAACTAAAGCGTCGAAAAATAAGAAAGAAATAGATTGCGCGTCGAAAAGTGTCGAAAAAATAAAAAGGTAGAAAAATAGGCGTCGAAAAATAAAAATAAGAAAATAGCACGAAAAATGGCGTCGCAAAATTCTAAAGCACCTAATACTTAGTCTAAGGAATAAGCACTTAAGGGATTTTACGGCAAAGCCTAAAAATCTAAAAATAAAAATAACTACGGCAAAAATAAACTTAATACTAAAAGTTGCGACTATAGTCTAAAAAAAACTAAAGGTAATAAAACTTAAAATAATTTTTTTATAGACAAAATCTTAAAAATAAATAATTTTTTAAATTTTTTTTTTTTTTTTTTTTTTTTTAAAAAAAACGAATTTTTTTTTCTAAAAAAAAAACGTTTTTTTTTTTACAGAATTTTTTTTTTTTTTTTACGTTTTTTTTTTTTTTTTTTTTACAGAATTTTTTTTTTTTTTTTTTTTTTTACAGAATTTTTTTTTTTTTTTTTTTTTTTTTCAAATATAAATTAAAAATATAGTGTTTCGCCGAGTCCCCGGCAGCGGCGCCAAAAACTTGATGTCGTAGCGTGGGGTTACGAAATATACTATATTTTTAATACGGAATGCTACAAAATTTAACAAGTTTTAATTAAATATTTACAAAATGGATATACCAAAACCTTGCTACAACACAATAGGCAGTGTACCTAGTCGCGGAGTAGTATAGTTTTTAGTAAGTCCGGTTCGTTCCACAGGGAGACGGGCTTATGAAACACTTATTTTTATATAATTATATTTGTACAAAAATATATAAATATATATATAATAATATATAAAAGTGGGGGTTTTACCGTTTAATGACCGGTTTGTCGATTTATATTTTAAGCGAAGCGTATAGTAAATGACGATATTTAAATAACAATATAAAATAAATAACAATAATTGAAATGACAATAAATAAAAGTACGAGAAAAAATGAAATAAAATATATCATGCTTATTTAAACTTCCGTAACCATGATGTTTGACGTTTTGATTTTAATTTTATGCCCATGGGTTAATTGTCCTTTGTCCTGGATTATGTAATATGTCCGTCTGGTTTTTGTCCATAACAGTCCATCAGTCATAAATATAAAATGCGAGTGCCCTCGTCAAATTATTATTATACCCGAAGTTAAATATTCCAACTAATTGGGGATTCGAATTGTAACAAGGTTTTAATACTTTGTTTAATGAATACACCAGGTTATCGACTGCGTGTAAACCAAGGTTTTACTACTTTGTTAACAATTACACCAATTACCCTTGAATGTAATTTCACCCCTGTTTTAATTATTCTAGTGGCTATTAATCCATTCCCGTGTCCGGTTAAATGAACGATTATTCGTACATATAAATACCCCGCCCATCGTGTCCGATTGAGTGTATATGGTAGTTTATAGGGACGCTCAATTGTAAATCTTTATATTAACATTAACAAACTTTCATTTAGTTAAACAAATATAAAGCCCATTAATAGCCCATAGTCTAGTTTCCACAAGTGTCGTTCTTTTGTCCAAACCCCAATTATGGTACAAAGCCCAATTACCCATTTTAGTAATTAGCCCAACATCATGATTACTTCGGATTAAATAAGCATAATAATAACTTAGCTACGAGACATTAATATAAAAAGGAGAACATAGCTTACATTGATTATTTATCGCGTAGTGTTACACGGACAGAGCTCCGACTTTAAAAACCCGTAAAAATAACTTTTACATAACCCAAACTAATCTAATATAACACTAATCTATACTATATATACATATATATATTTATTTATATTATACTAGGGAGTATTATTATGTATTTGTGTGTGTGGTGTGGTGTGTTTTTTATTTCGTCCAAAACACTGGCTTTTATAGAAATGTTTTGTGATTTTTATCCTCATGCAAGTTGCATGAGGTTTAGTGCATTTGCCATGCAACTTGCATGGCCTTGGATTCCAGCTCAAATTTTGGAAGTTTACATGCCGACATAGATATATAATATAAATATAAAATATAAAATATAAATAATTAATATAATTATTTATATATTATATTATATTCTTGTGCATAGTATACTAGATATTTTTGGTCCGTTGCGTCGAGCGTTGAGAGTAGACTCATGTCCCGGTTCCGGATTTTCAAACGTCCTTGCGTACTATTTTATATCGCGTACTTTGCATTTTGTAACTTGTACTCTTGTCATTTTTAGACGTTCTTCATCAATATTTTGAACCTTTTTAATTGTATCTTGTACATTTGAGCTTTTTGGACCTTTTTGTCTTCAATTCTTCGTTTTCGCCTTTTGTCTTCGCACTTATTTATTTAAACAATTACAATAAAAATATAATACAATTACATATGAAAACCTATTATTTAGGAGGGATATTGCTATGAAATATATGTTCCTTTTTAGCCTTATCAAGTATAATATACGAATGTAGTAATGATAATCGATCATGATGACCATTGTGATATTAATGCTACTCGATAATGATCGTGAAGATGAAGATGATCATGATGATGGCGAGGTCATGATGAATATGATCGTGAGTTGATGATGCGTTTGAAAATGATGATGCCTTGATGATACTGTGTTAATGAAACGACTAAGATATTGATTATGATTATGGATGATAATGATAGCAGGTTAAAACAAAATCATGTACCATTTAAATCAGAAAAGTAACAATTGGTTTAATGGTATGGGCGTGTGGGTGGTTAGCAAGAGGTCGCGGGTTCGAGTCCGGCCTGCTGCATTTGTTTTTGAAAAAGGAGGAGAAGAAATAAGGAAACAAAAAGATATATGTTAAATAAAACTAATATTGGGATTTAATAATAAATGCATACGCAGCCTAATGGTTAGGTAGGTGTTGGGTGAGCGAGAGGTCAAGGGTTCGAATCTTGTCTGGAGCACTTCTTTTTAGAAAAAGCTTGGAGAGGGTATACACTTTTATTTTATTTTCTATCCTTATTATTATTAGTAATTATTAAATATTATGATTATTATGTTATTATTATTGTTATTAATAGTATTATAATTATTATTATTATTATTACCATACTTATAAGTATTATAATCATTATTATCATTAGTACTATTATCATTTTATTATAAGTATTATAATCATTATTATCATTAGTACTATTATCATTTTATGATTATGATCATTATTATTATAATTATTATAAAAATAATATAAATTATTATTGTTTTCATAAATATTAGCATTAGTATCATTTTTTAGTACTACTATTATTATTATTAGTAACATAAGTATTATTATAAATATTATCATTATTATTATTAATAATAGAATTATCATAAATCGTATTGTTATTATTAAAAATTGTTAACATTATTATCATTTTTATTAAAATTATTATTTTACTATCATTAAAACTACCACTATTGTTATTATCAGTATTATCTATATTATTATTATTAAATTAATTATGATTACTAAAATAAAAGTTTTAATAACATTGTTAAGGTTATAGGTATAAAAATAAAGATTTTATATACAAAAATATATTTAAATTACATAACTTAACTATATCAATATATCTACATATATAAAATGAAATTATATATAAAAAAAATGAAACTTATAAATTATTAACATAACAAATACATCATTAATAATAAATAGATTTATTCGATTACGAGTATACGTTTTAATACATATACAAATAATATAGGTTCGTGAATCCGAGGCCAACCCTGCATTGTTCAGTTTCGTCGTATGAATATTTTTACTACAAAATATTGTATGGTGAGTTCATTTGCTCCCTTTTTACTCATTACATTTTTGGGCTGAGAATACATGCAAATGATTTATTAACTGTTTTATAATATTTATATGCGTGAGTTCATTTACTCCCTTTTACTCTTTACATTTTTGGGACTGAGAATACATGCGCTGTTTTTATAACTGCTTTATTAAATGTTTTTGAAATACATTTTGAACTGCGAATACATGAAATGCTTTTATAAATATTTGACGAGATAGACACAAGCAAAACATTCCTCGAATGAATTATTATGCAGACAGAAGTTCTGCGAATTATTGTTGAATTATGTGGACATGATAATTGCCACCGTTGAATTATGTGGACATGATAATTGCCATCGTTGAATTATGTGGACATGATAATTGCCACCATTGAATTATGTGGACATGATAATTGCCACCAATTGATATGAATGTTATGTATCGAGAGAATGATTTTATACACAGGTTATGTGTATGTTATTTTTGTGCACGAGATATGTATACAGTTACTAAGATTTATGAATATGGTTTCGTACACGAGAAAGGTGTACTGTATTTAAAAGATATCGCATGTACATTACAGGTGGGTATAGGATTCGGGCCCGTTTGTACCATGCAACATTTAGATTTTGTGGTCTATCAAAATGATGAATTTTATTGTTTTTATGATAAACCTATGAACTCACCAACCTTTTGGTTGACACTTGAAAGCATGTTTATTCTCAGGTATGAAAGAAACCTTCCGCTGTGCATTTGCTCATTTTAAAAACATTATTTGGAGTCGATCATCGCAGTGGGACCAGATGTTGGTGACTTCGTCCAGATGGATTAGGACGGGGTATGACATGTGGTATCAGAGCGATGGTCTTAGCGAACTAGGTCTTGCATTAGTATGTCTAAATGATAGTCGTTAGGATGCATTAGTGAGTCTGGACTTCGACCGTGTCTGCATATCAAAATTTTTGCTTATCATTAGTGTCGAAAATTATTTGCTTATCATCCTTAAAGTCTAGACACGTCTTACTGCCTCTATTGCATAGACAGTGTATAGATAAATTCATATCTTAGCGTATCTATTATTGTTATCTTTGCCTGACAGCTTTCGTAGATTCCTCCATAACTTATGAGATTATGGTATTATATATGCATATGTAAATTATGTATTGCAGAATACTAATCTACATCATATAATCTATTTCTTATTGAAAATCCTTCATCTGATTGTACGAGATGAATCCCTCAACTAGTTCGAGTCCCTCGAATTCCGATAGCTATTCCGATAGTTATCCCGACAGTTATTCCGAATGGATAGTCATCTAAGCTCCAGAAGCAACGTCACCGGAATGAATCAACCAATCAGCCATCCCTAATTCAACTGATAGGTTCGTAGCCTTCTCAATCATTGGAGACAAGAAGAAGGTGATCCTTCCATCAACCGAATTCACCACTTGATGAAGAACCTAAGCACATACCGGCGAACCTGTCCGAAACACCATATTCACCCTCATTGCCAGGACATCCCACAACGATTATATGATATCCCAAATTATGAACCTTATTCATTCGCTCGTTCCAACTGTCAATCATTCATGAGTAATAGAAGAAGTCAACGAACTTCGCGCTCGAGTAATTAATTTGGAAAATATGGTGCAAAAAGTATCAGCTTCAGCAACATCAACGGCACCAACAGTACCACCAACAACCTAAGTTTCAACATCACACGCCTCAACATCGCAATCTATACCTTGAGCATAATCTTGTTCTACATCGTTTATCTTCGTTCTACATGACATTCTACCTCATCTATCTTCATTCGACATGGCGATTATGTAATCTCCAATGTTTAAGAGATTATGTACTCTAGCTCTAACCGTAAACCAGATGAGTTTAATATCATATTAACTCATTAAATCCATGATTAAATCTAAAGAAAATATATATGTAAGTATATTTTCATAAAGATTGTAATTAAAAATTCTTGTGTACAAAATGTTAATGGTGAAAATATTTTAACGGGTAGGTAATACCCGAGGAATATTTAGATTTCACATTAATAAGTTACATTGTACGTTCTTCGAATCTGATTCAACAGTCATTTACTATCCTACTTACATCTACAGATATACGTGTCCGTTCACCGCAGAATAACCATTTTCATTCAATTTCATATTTGGATTTTGACCTATCAGAATCCAACAAGTGGCATAATGAAGAAAACATTTGACGAAATAAAAATTTGATAGAAACAAACAAATTAACTATGAGAAATTTTGTTAAGAATCCACGCTAACTGTTCCTAGCTAATTGTTCCCAGCTAACTGATTTCACTTTATTTATCGCAATTTAATTATCGTAAATTTAATTCCCACAATTTTATTTATTGTCATTTAATTTCTGTTATTTATTTTACGCATTTATTTATCGTCATTTAATTTCTGTATTTATTTTACGCACTTTAAATATCGGGACACGTATACAAGGTTTTGACATATCATATCGACGCATCTATATATATTATTTGGAATAACCATAGACACTCTATATGCAATAATGATCGAGTTTTCTATACAGGGTTGAGGTTTATTCTACAATAATATATATAGTTTGAGTTGTGATCGAGTCTGAGACATGTACACGGGTCACGATACGTATTAATTAATTCGAATATTATAAATTAAACTATATATGAATTATTGGACTGTTAACTGTGGACTATCGAATGTGGACTATCAAGTTGGACAATTAAAAATGTATTAAAATATTGATTATAACATATGAAACTAAACAATTCTTCAAGTTGCCACTTGATTTCATCTTAAACCTCATTTGTATCTTGACGATTACAATCTGCGTTCAAACCTTTCATGATTCTTGAAAATATCTCAATCGAGAGGATGAACCAACCACACTTCATCTACGGAAGGAAAGATCGATGCATATAGTTATGCACCTGAAAACATTCGAAACTTGAGTAAACATTTAACACATATCTGTGCTAGCTTCTTTGGCATAGTTATTACCGAAAATAACTTTGCAATCCCTCTCCAAATTAGCCAATTATATCACAGCTCCAGCAAATTAATTTCGACTTTTCATCCGAATAAACTTTATTATAACTTTGATATATAAGTTCGCCCTTCATCATCGTTACCGGAGAACCATTTATATTCCACCACATTAGCAGTAAACTTACCAGCAACTTCAATGAATTTGGACTTTTCGAAAAATCATTATACTCATTGAAACCCCATCGTGTATTCATCTATACCCTGTAACAATAATTGCCATACCAATTATCGAGAATCAGCAATCAGTATTTCGAATCTCGTAGCATTTCTACATCAATAGTTATATGTATACATATAACAATTATCTCAAAAAAATTACAATCTTCAATTCTGATATTTTGAAAAGCACCCAACCTACGAATCAATACTTTGAAGTTTGAAAAAGCTGAATGAAGCAGCAGAAACTGTAGGCAACCGTAAACGACCTTAATCGTCAGAAGTTTGATGATAAAGAATAGTATGTTGGAAAAGCTCAGAAAAGTTGGAATTGGAAAACGGATTGAGCTAACCACAAAGGAGACCAAGGACAAATACAAGGACCATACATTATATTCAAAGAATCCAGGTAATTCTGGATCCGTTGAAATCTTTAGAGAATATCTTGTTCCGAAGTCATGTTAAAATCTTGCGGAAAATCTTTCTTCATCGACCATCGAACTTAGAAATTCCAAAATATCATCATAAATATCTTCGATATTTCTGAAGATATTTTCATAAATATTCTCGTCCAAAATTATTTATCTCTTCGTGCTATCTACATTACCTCATAAAGGAAACTACTTTAGTTTCTAAATTTCTTTAAAATTTGAGTTTGAATTATGAATGATTTTGAAGTAGTATTGGAAATTGATGCATTAGTTAGTATAATATAATGACACTTGATCAACATGATTATATTACAGTAAGTCATGCTGAGTTTCTAATGAAACATGATGATTCACAGACTATAACGTCATCATGTGCCATGTTACACAACCCTTACATTCTATCTAATTTCCAAACATATCGAGAATATATCTTCCTGATAGTTCTATCTTTTCTTTTGAATTCTGGTAATTCAGCTAATCAAGATCGTGCTATTACAATTTCCTTCTTAGAACATTAACTATGTTCATTCCGAATTTAATATCTACAAATTCTGGACCATTACTCGCTTTACTAGGAGTCGAGAAGAGAGTAAAAAGTCAAAGAGCTCCAAAACATCAGGGAAGATATAAAACTCGATAACAACAAGGAAGTTACAAACCGTGGATATTAATATGAATAGCGATATAGAGACACGGTAGAATTAAGAATAGTATTACCCCAAGGTAATAGTAAAAGTAAACAGATTCTTCTGGTGGAAGATTGAAAAGAAGGATGACAGAAATGATGATTAGGAAAATATCAAGGATTAGAACTGGATTAAGCATTTTTACAATCTTTGGATGTATGAACTAAGAAGGAAAGTATAGGAATGGTGAGAATAATGGAACGGAAGAAGCTTAATTTATAATGAAATTACTTGATAGAGCAATCGAGGCAGATCATCACATTTAATTAAAGAGATCCTAGTTTCCTCTTTTACCGAAGAATCATATCTTATTTAGATTTCGAAGAATTTCTTTAAATCCCTTGAATTCCGAAATTCAAACCAGACTACGTCAAAAGTTAAGACGCACCTTATTTTCTAAATTCAACCCTAACTATGTCAAAAGTTAAGACAAATCTTTACTTTTCCTATTTCAATCTTTTGAGATAGCTTCATTCGTACTCTTCGAATAATCGAATTATTTTTATCCATATTACTCAATGATAATAAAACTCAATTTATCAACTCATATTCGTCATGAAAACATTTTTATTGTTAGCCATGACCACCTCACTCAAATTTCGGGACGAAATTTCTTTAACGGGTAGGTACTGTGATGACCCGGGAATTTTCGACCAAATTTAAACTTAATCTTATATGATTTCGACACGATAAGCAAAGTCTGTAATGTTGAGTCACAAATATTTTGAACTGTTTCATATATTCGTTTGACTTTCGACCATTCTCGACGATTCACGAACAATTAATTGTAAATAGATATGTGTGTATGTATATATAAATAATTTGAAATATAATTTGAAGTATTATATGTTGTTGTTATTAAAAAGTAATAAAAATAAAAAGAGTATATTATAATAATTATTATTTAAAATATATCTATATATATAATTAAAGGATACTAAAAATAAATATTAAATGATCGTAAAACTCGTTTGATGTTCCGATTGATATTAAGCAAGTTAAATTCAAACTTATGTAATTTGAAAATAAAAGGTTAGCCGAAAATGAGTTTTACAAACTACAGGATTATTAAAAATGTATTTAGGAACTATTTGTTGAATCTTAAAACTTTTTATATTTTACTTGGGGTTGGGAGTGAATAATTAATGTAATTTTATTTAATAGTTAATGATCGAATTTTATACCATAAAGACAAAAATAATTAAATGAACTTAATTTAAAAATTTGGAATTTTTAGGAACACTTTTATATTTTAACTGTTTAGCAATGAACCACGATTGAGCACCCGTGTAAAAGTGTCGGTAAAATAAATCAAATGAATCCACTACATCTAACTATCTAACTTTCGGTTATCTTTAAATTTCAAATCAATATTTAATTATTATAATTATATTATTATTATTAATTATTATTAATATTATAATTAATTATTGTACTAAAAGTAGACAATGAAAGATAGATAAATGGAGACTGCAAACAAATATCCGATTCCTTAATTCCTGATTACTATTTGCGTACTGTGCCCTTTTGTTCTTTACAACCACTTAGTTTAATTTATCGGGTCAAACAGTATAACCGATTAATCAATCAATCATAGATATTGTTTTTATCTATTTTTTTCCACGAAATCTAAAAGTAAGTGGGCAAATATACTTTCTCAATTATTAACTGTACGAGCTTTATGGAGATAATATATATTATACATATACAAACTTGATCACACTACTATCAAACACATCGGTTTCATCATCCATATTTAAATCGCCACCAACACCTTCTTCCACCACCATAAACCGCCACCACCATTCGTCACCTAGTTGTTTCTGTTTTTTTTATTCAATCGCCAACAGTCACCATGGACTCACCACCTCAAACCTTTGATTATCATCAACTTAAACCGAAACCCACTTGGGTTTTCTGCTGATCGAACAACAGCAACATCACCTTTGTCTCTTCTCTAAATCGAGCACCAAAACCACTCTTTAAACAACCATGATCACCATGAAAACCATCACAACTAATTACTATTCGAACCCAACTGATTCATTTCTGGTCTACTGTTTCTATTCGTGTTTCACCACGAACATGATGATGAACGGTACATGTTATATGAACGAGGATGTTATGATTCAATATGAGAATAATGATAGAGTGTAATGATGATCATGAAAATGAGATGGTGATAAAAGGAAGTTGATGATGAATATGGATACGTGATGCAGCAATGATGAAAAAGATGATGACTTTGTGATGTTGTTGTCGAACCCTATAAACCCCACAGGTTACTATCTCATTTTTATTTTTTTCTAACTTCCCGACAACAAATCCCATAACAAACGGGATTGATAACCAATTATGTATAAACAACAAATCACTAAATGGGTTATCGTATTAGTCTTTGAATTGGGCCGACTAATCTATTTAGTAATGGGCTACTCTTGGGCTCTAGAGCAACTTGGGCCACTACATTGCAACCTCGTCATTTTCTGTTTCTTTATTTGACGACAACACACACACACACATTATATAAGCGATGATGAGTTTATGAGGAAAGTACCACAATGATAAACGATGATACAGTAGATGATGTTAGTAGGATAACGCTGATCATAAACCCATGATCATGAGTATAATATACGGATGTAATAATGATAATCGATCATGATGACCATTGTGATATTAATGCTACTCGATAATGATCGTGAAGATGAAGATGATCATGATGATGGCGAGGTCATGATGAAGATGATCGTGAGTTGATGATGATGCGTATGAAAATGATGATGCCTTGATGATACTGTGTTAATGAAATGACTAAGATATTGATTATGAATAAGGATGATAATGATATCGGGTTAAAACAAAATCATGTACCATTTAAATCAGAAAAGTAACAATTGGTTTAATGGTGTGGGCGTGTGGGTGGTTAGCAAGAGGTCGCGGGTTTGAGGCCTGCCTGCTGCATTTGTTTTTGAAAAAGGAGGAAACAGAAAGATATATGTTAAATAAAACTAATATTGGGATTTAATCAGAAATGCATACACAGCCTAATGGTTAGGTAGGTGTTGGGTGAGCGAGAGGTCAAGGGTTCGAATCTTGTCTGGAGCACTTCTTTTTAGAAAAAGCTTGGAGAAGGTATACACTTTTATTTTATTTTCTATCCTTATTATTATTAGTAATTATTAAATATTATGATTATTATGTTATTATTATTGTTATTAATAGTATTATAATTATTATTATTATTATTACCATACTTATAAGTATTATAATCATTATTATCATTAGTACTATTATCATTTTATTATAAGTATTATAATCATTATTATCATTAGTACTATTATCATTTTATGATTATGATCATTATTATTATAATTATTATAAAAATAATATAAATTATTATTGTTTTCATAAATATTAGCATTAGTATCATTTTTTAGTACTACTACTATTATTATTAGTAACATAAGTATTATTATAAATATTATCATTATTATTATTAATAATAGAATTATCATAAATCGTATTGTTATTATTAAAAATTGCTAACATTATTATCATTTTTATTAAAATTATTATTTTACTATCATTAAAACTACCACTATTGTTATTATCAGTATTATCTATATTATTATTATTAAATTAATTATGATTACTAAAATAAAAGTTTTAATAACATTGTTAAGGTTATAGGTATAAAAATAAAGATTTTATATACAAAAATATATTTAAATTACATAACTTAACTATATCAATATATCTACATATATAAAATGAAATTATATAAATAAAAAAAAAATGAAACTTATAAATTATTAACATAACAAATACATCATTAATAATAAATAGATTTATTCGATTACGAGTATACGTTTTAATATATATACAAATAATATAGGTTCTTGAATCCGAGGCCAACCCTGCATTGTTCAGTTTCGTCGTATGAATATTTTTACTACAAAATATTGTATGGTGAGTTCATTTGCTCCCTTTTTACTCATTACATTTTTGGGCTGAGAATACATGCAAATGATTTATTAACTGTTTTATAATATTTATATGCATGAGTTCATTTACTCCCTTTTACTCTTTACATTTTTGGGACTGAGAATACATGCGCTGTTTTTATAACTGCTTTATTAAATGCTTTTGAAATACATTTTGAACTGCGAATACATGAAATGCTTTTATAAATGTTTGACGAGATAGACACAAGCAAAACATTCCTCGAATGAATTATTATGCAGACAGAAGTTCTGCGGATTATTGTTGAATTATGTGGACATGATAATTGCCACCGTTGAATTATGTGAACATGATAATTGCCACCGTTGAATTATGTGGACATGATAATTGCCACCATTGAATTATGTGGACATGATAATTGCCACCAATTGATATGAATGTTATGTATCGAGAGAATAATTTTATGCACAGGTTATGTGTATGTTATTTTTGTGCACGAGATATGTGTACGGTTATTAAGATTTATGAAAATGGTTTCGTACACGAGAAAGGTGTACTGTATTTAAAAGATATCGCATGTACATTACAGGTGGGTATAGGATTCGGGCCCATTTGTACCATGCAACATTTAGATTTTGTGGTCTATCAAAATGATGAATTTTATTGTTTTTATGATAAACCTATGAACTCACCAACCTTTTGGTTGACACTTGAAAGCATGTTTATTCTCAGGTATGAAAGAAACCTTCCGCTGTGCATTTGCTCATTTTAAAGACATTATTTGGAGTATATCATCGCAATGGGACTAGATGTTGGTGACTTCTTCCAGATGGATTAGGACAGGGTATGACACCGTACACATATCTTGTGCACAAAAATAACATACACATAACCTGTGTATAAAATCATTCTCTCGATACATAACATTCACTTTTCATTGCTTTCATAGCTTGGCTTGGTAACCGACCTTAATATATAATGCGCATAAATAATATCCCCAAAACAGAACATCTCGTCTGTATAATAATCATATAAACTTTGAAGTACTAAACACCACGCCCACTAGCCCTTCCGTCTAGTGAACATTCTGGGTGGAGGTGTTAAACCCGGTAGCTACCTTTAGGATTCGCGTCAATTAGGCGTGCACTAATTCTCAAAATTAGTGATGTTCCCTAATTCTTAGGTTACCAAGTAAAAATAATCAGGGGAAAAATATTCATATCAATTGTGGCAATTATCACGTCCACATAATTCATTCGAGGAATGTTTTTCTTGTATCTATCTCGTTAAACATTTATAAAAGCATTTCATATATTCGCAGTTCAAAATGTATTTCAAAAGCATTTAATAAAGCAGTTGTAAAAGTAACACATGTATTCTCAGTCCCAAAAATGTAAAGAGTAAAAGGGAATCAAATGAACTCACAATACGGTATTTTGTAGTAAAAATATGCATATGACGATACTGAACAATGCAGGGTTGGCCTCGAATTCACGAACCTATATTATTTATATATATATTAATACACATAATTGTAATCGAACAAATTTATATATTATTTTTAGTGATATATATGTTATTTATGATTTATGTGTTCCTTTGATAACTTAAATATATATTCATTTTAAATATTTTACTTAAAAAAATATAAAAATAGAGTTAGGTTATATGTATTAAATATATTAATATAGTTAAATATATTTTTATATAATATCATTCGTTTTAAAATACTACATATAATAATACTAAAATAATGATAATAATAATAATTCTAAAAAAGATAATCTTAATAATAATGTTATTTTTTAATGAAAATGATAATAATTAAAAATGATAATTTTAATAAAATTGATAATTTTAAAAATAATGGTTCTTTTAATAATATTAATGATAATCATAATTTTCGGGATCAATTTCTAAACTTATGACTATATCTTTTATGATTTTTAATTCGTAATCATAACATACAAATCTCATATTTATATTAATATCATAATATTATCATTAACATTTATAATAATAATATACATGGTTAAATTATTTGACTATATGGATTCAAGGCCCGTTAAAAATTTTCAATTAAATACACCGATGGTTTTTGGGTTTTTGTCTGGACACAGAAACAACAACACGTCATATTCATCATCAATCATCGTAAATCACTGTATCATCATCATTTAAATTCCTATCATCATCTTCTCATCATCCTTTTATCATCTTCGAAATCTACAAAGAATCGAAGCATTCTTTTTGTTGTTGTCGTAACAAATTTGAAAGGGATTGGTTTGATGATTAAACCGAGTAGGGCACTAACAGTCATTCAATAACATCTCACAAGGTTCGTATAATGAGTTTGCTGTACACGTCGATCACCAAAATATCCACATAAAATCATGATCATATCAATCATCATGATTTTTCCTAGTCACCGTTCATCTGGGTTTTGTTGTGGACTGTTTGCGAATAAAAAGAAATAGAATCAGGAAGAATGGGTATTAGTTAGGGACTGTTTGGGTTAATAGTTGAGCTAGGAAATCAGGAAAGAAAGACATGCTTAGCAGTAGGATAGTAGAGAACAACTTATAGTGCTGCAAGTCTCGATCACTAGTTGTCTATCACGAATGGTATTAACGAGTAAGAAAATATAGTGATTTTTGTGAGATTCTTGACTAACAGTAACGAGTAACAGAAGCAAAAAGTAGCAGTTTTTTTTTGAGGTGCAGTTTGTCGAAGAAGAAAAAGGAAAACAAAATAAAAGCAGTGGGTTTTGGTTACGAGAATTTGAAGGGAGATTTATCATCCCCATCTCATATATACATATATATATATACAAAGTTGTATAATAATAAAAATAAGTTAATTAATATAATAATAAAAATAAAAATATCAATCAATGATGCGAGATACAGTGAAGCAGCCGGGTAATTCTAGAGGGCAATTTTCTCACCGAGTGCTATCGTGTCCATTGCTAAACAGTTAATATACAAAAGTGTTCCTAGAAATCCCAAATTTTTAATTTAAGTCCATTTATTTATTTTGGTCATTACCTGATTGAAACCTGATTAAAAAGATTCGATAATTATTTCTTGTCTGTTCCAATTTATATGTACGGAGTACAAAAACTTAGATTGAAAAGGTAAAAAAAAAATATTTATTAAAACTACTATCTTTTTAATCAAATTTTGGAACAACTTTTATTTTAAAACTTCATACATATATATATATATATATATATATATATATATATATATATATATATATATATATATATATATATATATATATATATATATATATATATATTAGACCTATTTTAAAAATAATTAAACGTCAACCGAAAGTTACAGATTTTTACCATTTAAGCTCAAAATTAATTATATTTACCATTTAAGCTCAAAATTAATTATATTTAATATACACTATATATATATATATATATATATATATATATATATATATATATATATATATATATATATATATATATATATATATAAATAGTTTTAAATAACAAAATTTACTACGCACATAAATATATATTAAATAATTAAATTAAATATTACAATTTATATATACAAGAAATATGCATATAAAATAATAGTTTTTATTACAATGTATTTTATTGTATATATTTATTTATAACAATAAATGTATATAATAGTTTATTAATGTTCATGTTATTATATATATTATACATATATTTATATATACATGATGTGCAAAACGTGGTATATGAATTGTTATATGAAATAGTATGGAAAAATACCGATTAAAGATTGTTATACACTAACGGGCAATGTACCCGATCGTGTAGTAGTATAAATAATGGTTTAGTTTCGTGTATCGTTCCAAGGACAGTTGGATTAGTCAAACTAGAATTAGAAACTATATTGTGCTTAACTAAGTAAATGAAACTTAAATGTACAAGATATTATGTTTTTGTGGCTATTTAACGATTTAGCCAAATCAGAGAAGATTAAAAGTAAAAACAATATTTTTGGTCTTTTAAGTTTATATAATGAAAACAAGTGCAAAGGAAACAAATAAGATAGTTTGATTAAGATCAAAGATACGAAATGTTCATCTAGATATTTTACCCTCGGTATTGGATGTAAGTTATATTGTTAAGACCCGATTGAGTGACTATGTGTGTAAGTTACCTAATAGATTTACCAAGAGTTCTCTTTAGTAAACACGTAAACTCGATTACAAGATCAAGGGTTCCCTTTTCTCTATAGTTCTCGTGTTTGTACCAAATAACTATGATATATATGCTAATCACTCAAATCGACTTGCCAAGAGTTCTCTTTAGCAAGTATTCAAACTAGAATTACTAAGTGGAGGGTTCCCTATCACCTAGAACTTTTTCATTTGTGACTAGTTGATTAGCTAGATCAAAGACTTGAATACCAATTGTCTTTTGCATTCGCTCTACACAATTCATTCCTATATCGTCTAATCGTTTTGATCTAATTTACCCCTTGATCCGGTTTAGTAAACAATCAATCTAAGACAAGTTGATTGTAAATCAATATGATGCATCAACAAGAGTCCTCTTTATCAACAACATATCAATTAACTAGATACAAATGATTTAACATCAATAAGCATGGTTCTTTAATTCAAGCTCTAATCTATCACACATAATACATTCAATCCATACGATTACATCTAATACCTCAGT
Source organism: Rutidosis leptorrhynchoides (assembly GCF_046630445.1). Taxonomy (NCBI): domain Eukaryota; kingdom Viridiplantae; phylum Streptophyta; class Magnoliopsida; order Asterales; family Asteraceae; genus Rutidosis; species Rutidosis leptorrhynchoides. The sequence continues at coordinate 57,173,015 of NC_092338.1, read as the reverse complement.
TATTAATCTAGATAAATATTATAGAGTTTAGCCAACAATCATATTAACAAACAAAATAGCAATCAATTGATAAGTAGAATTCATTGTGAAAAACAAGAAATCAACCTAATATAGAATGAATCTTGAATGGAGAAGGTGTTTGAATCTTGATTCTTGGATTTTAAGCCTCTTCTAAGAGCTTGGAATTCTCCAATTTTGCTCCTAAAATCGTCTTGGAACTCCTCTGTTTCGTAACTATTCGTATCTGATCATTTGTCCCTTTTTTAAAGTAGTAAAAGTTGGTCAAAAGGCAAAAGTAGGCTGAAACCTACTTCTAGACGGCATCCAGTTGTAAAGGCCTGGACGGCATCCATATTTCTAGACGGCGTCCAGTTGTGAAGGGCTGGACGGCGTCCAGTTGTGCTGAATTTCACTGTCTCATTTTTTCCAAATCTCCCTTCATTTGGACGGCGTCCCAATCAATTTGGACGGCGTCCAACATATCTGCAGCCACGTTTTATCATTTTAGAGTGCTAATTTGACCATAACTTGTATCGGAATCAACTATGATTAAATCACAACTTATAGAACGGTCATAATTCACCAAAACTCTTTATAAACCACTTTCCGATACACTTTACATAACTTTATGTATTACTTGTAGAAACTGCCTTAACTATCCTTAATTCGAGAGTATTTCACACGATATTGCGAGATATATATATGATGTATTTGAGAAATATCAAAACACCCCACACTTAAACCATGCTTGTCCTCAAGCAATTCAATCTTACAAAGTAGAAAACTATCAAACACACTTACACAATATAGAGTACACACATCACACAAGTCACGCGAAACACATGAAACACACACGTTTATTTGAAACGTAAACTCACGCTATATGAAACACACGCTTTAAGTATAACACACACATTTATTGTAATCACACTCACGCTATATACACAATGAGAACACACGCACACAGTTTTGGAAGTTTTAGAGCCAAGTATCCAAAAAATTTGATCCTACGGAAATCAGGACCTTATGAAAAATGTTTTATGTTTTTGAAAATATAATGCTAGTTTTTACACTAGGCACGTTTTCCGATTTTTGTCGGATTTTCTGAATTTTTGGAAAATGAGTGCGGGTTTCCCGCTATTGTTCAAGCTAATCCCTCCCACAGTACCAAACATCGCTAGATGTTGGTAAGAAAATAATGTGCTTAGGAGGATACACATTACGCCCAGATATCATTGATAATCATGAGGTAATTATCTAATCTGTTAAGTCAACCATAAAGGTTGAGGTTCATCAGGCTTAAAAGCTGATATCTTACCTTTTCGGAGGTTATCCACTGGGAATCTGATCAATCACTGACATTTTGTATATCATTGTACGCTTCCCATTTGGCCAGCAAATCTCCCTCATTGAGATAAGCTTTAACTACCAGTTTCCCTATTTGATGTTGAGGCCTGGTAGATTTCCAATTGATTTTAGCAATGACTTTTCAAGATTTTTCGTCACCCTACAACTGGTCTGGACTACAACTTCTGAAACAAATCAGCAAGTGTGTCATTCGGAAGACTTTACTTCCTTGAGGATGGAATGGATATATCCTATGGGTAATAATAAAGTGGTCGGACGCAACATTGTCCTTGTTAGGAGAAACAATGTGGATCATCCTGTTTTAGTTTTCGATCTGGCGCGAGGTCCGGTTTCCGACCACGCTATGCAATCACCGCTCTCTCACGGTTTACACTCGTTTTGGTACAAGTGACCTACAAGTTAGCTTTACTAAACTAGTTGGATTTTCTTTCAAATAATTGAATGATAGTAAAACTTCAAAGACTATTAATAATTTAAAACATAACTCAACATTTCTTTTCTAGTTTTAGAACACAATGTATGTAAAATGGTTTTTGGACAATTTTCATTTCTAAGGCTACCTTAAAATTTTAAAATTTTGATCATAAACGCCTTAATTTTTGTAAAACGAATTCCCGATAAATTTCTTTCTCCCACCCCACACTTGAGATCATGCAAGGCCCTCATTGCATGAAATCGGAAAAAGGATTAAATTTAGAGGGCAAAGTGATAGGGTGATTGTAGAAATTTTCAAATTTTTAACCTGTAAATCGTGGAATATGTAGACGAATGCCGCTGAACTTACTGCCAGCATAAGAGCATCGTCCATTCCTCAATTATCAACATACATACATCATAATATCAAATGTTGCTGAACTTAATGCCAGCCTTTGAAGTTCAACCACGCTGCACAAATTAACAAACCACACAAATAATAATAAAAATAACGGTGTTTTTACAATCACATCCATTATCAAACCACACAATTAGTTTAAAAATACAAACCAATATTGTTTTAATACACACCATAACAAATAACTAGATTGTTTGAAAATGTAACAAAATGATCATTAGCTCACAGGCCTTCAGTTATCGTAAGGCCAAAAGTAGTTTTCTGAGCCATCTCTGCTTCGGCGTCCTTGCGGGTATTCTTGCTCAAATCGGTTCCTGGCATCCTGCATCGCATCGTTAGTATTATAAATTGGGTAAGGCGGAGGTGGGTTTTTAGGATCAGTGTAGTATTGGGGTGTCAGACGTGTTGTCCCATAGTACTGATCGGGGTTGGAATAATATAACTCGGTGTTATGGTTATTCCAATCAATACCATAACTGTTCCATCCCTGATTATGGACTTGAGCAATCTGGCGTTGCTCCATTCCTTGCTGACTCACCCTCATGTTGTTCATACTATTGACCAAATCATCCCAACCAGATTGTGACAGATACCAAGGACCTTGATCTTGAACATTTGTCTAGGCTTCCATTTATGCTTCCTCTTCCTCTTGTTGTTCCTGTTGAACATTCGCTCCACTACCACTTGCGCCACCTGCCACAAAAGGTACCAAATGCCTATTTGCATCGTACATCAAAATCTCGACGTTAACATAAGAAACCTTTTTCAGGGGTTTCATTGCATGGTCACATTCTATCAGGCGATTAAGATCAATATTAAAGTGACGAGCAATCCGCGTAATGTAGTGGCCCCTAGAAGCGGTTTGTCTCTTCGTGCATCCGTAGCGATACCCAGCAAATAGTTCCCAATTAACCCCGGTATATCAGTGTGACAACCCCTTTTTATTTGATCCATTATCCATAGATCCAGAGATTTAACCTTTTCATGTCCTTCGACTCTCGCATTAAAGGTACATGCGATAAGTCGATGGAGTAGCTTATCGTCAGGGGTTGCTATTTCAGTATACCTGTGTCTGCTTGATTTGAATGGGCTAGATGAATTTGGCCCTCTAATCCTTCTCTAAAAGGATTTTTCATTAAAACCCACTCTCCCATGATACTCTGAGCTTATCAAATATTGCCTTAATTGTGCATCAGTAAGTTCGTGAAAAATAACCAAAACTCTACATAACCCAAAACTACTCAAACTTCTTTCATCACCCCCTAGTCGAAATCTAAAGAAAGCATCCGAGAGTGGATCGCGAACATTATTGAATCGGAAAGTTGAATAGAATTCTTTACATAGCACGGGAAACACTTGATCGTGTAGACTGAAAATTTGTTCCCATGCGTAGGTCAATATGTTTCTATATGGTATAGCTAACAAACGAGTGACATGGGCATGCATACCCGCCTCAATCAAAGGAGCCCAGTCGAGATACCACGTAGCATTAATTGGCCTACGGGTAATTCGAGCAAAAGTTTCCCCGTAATCATCATTGTCCCAAAGATGTTCTAACCAAACTATTGGATTATTTTGAGCGACCTCTTCTTCGCCAGATGATGATGATGAATGTTGTTGAACCGGTGGTGGTGGTGGTGGTGGAACGTTTCTTGATGTTCTGCCCCTTTTTGGTTGTCCACCCCTGCTGGATTGTCCCTGCAAAACATAATAACACCAAACCAAAGAACATAGAAACCGTTGTGTTAATGTTAGCTAAAAACATAACCGAGTAGCAGGGGGAATTAGTCATGCCATTCAAAGTTCATAAGCATTGTGATTCATATAAGCAAAAGCGTATGTTCAGAATAATTGATCACAGTCAACCAAAGTCAACATAAACTAGCAAATACACTCTCACAAAAATGTGGATCACAAAATTCACAATTAGGCATCAACTTAGGACTCAAGCATGTTGCGTTCATAGGTCATGACATTTAAACTTGTATTCTAATGATATTCATTACAATCATAGCACTAGTTATCACAATTTAGTTCAAAATGACCATTATAATGCCACTACATTATAGCATTTCATACCATCCATCCACTTCAATAGGCTTAAACAAATGAAAATCAAGCATACATCCTTCATAAGATCATTACAATTCAAAGCATGCTAAAAATTCAAGAACATTCAATTTATGACCTGGCCAAATTAACACCTATATCATCAACAACAATTAAACACTTCACAAGCTTCATAAACATCACAAACAAACTCAATATCTTGAATTAACTACCCTAATTTCGGATTTAATCATCACAAACCTTAGAATCATGAGCATACCCCTTAAACATGTAATTATTGCAAAATCAAGACATAATGGGTAATTAAACAACTAAGGCATGTTAATCTAAACAAGAATCATGTAAAGACCCGTCCTAATCCATCCGGACAAAGTCATCAACCTTTGATCCCAGAGCGATGATGGACTCCAAGTATTGTCCTTAAAATGAGCAAATACACAGCGGAAGGTTTCTTTTATACCTGAGAATAAACATGCTTAAAAGTGTCAACCAAAAGGTTGGTGAGTTCATAGGTTTATCATAAAACAATAAAATACATCATTTTAATAGACCACAAGATTTAAATACTGCATGGTACAAATGGGCCCGAATCCTATACCCACCTGTAATGTACATGCGATATCTTTCAAATACAGTATATCTTTCTCGTGTACAAAACTATATTTCATAAAGCTTAGCAGAGTAGGTTCGTATCCTTTTCTCCCCCGTAGGTTGCCTCGCGATTTTTAAATAATCGAGCATGTATCTCGTGCACAAAAACTAATACACATAAACTGTGTATGAAAATCATTCTCTCGATACATAACATTTATTTAAATTGGTGGCAATTATCTTATCCACATAATTCAATGGTGGCAATTATCTTATCCACATAATTCAATGGTGGCAATTATCTTATCCACATAATTCAATGGTGGCAATTATCATGTCCACATAATTCAATAATAATTCGCAGAACTTTTGTCTGCATAATAATTCATTCGAGGAAGTTTTGCTTGTGTCTATCTCGTCAAACATTTATAAAAGAAATTCATGTATTCGTAGTTCAACATATATTTCAAAAGCATTTAATAAAGCAGTTGTAAAAAACAGCGCATGTATTCTCAGTCCCAAAAATGTAAAGAGTAAAAGGGAATCAAATGAACTCACCTAATGTATTTTGTAGTAAAAATACATATGACGACATTGAACAAGTATAGGGTTGGCCTCGGATTCACGAACCTATACGATTTGTATATATATATATATATATATATATATATATATATATATATATATATATATATATATATATATATATATATATTAATACTTCTAATTAACATGTAATAGTAATCAAAATGTGTTAATTATATAATATAACTTATTTAAAATGGTAGTGTGTTTATTATTTCAATTGTTATATATATCTATATATGTTATTTTATATAATATATGAAAATAGTAACTTTAGATATATTTAAGATGTATGTAATATTTATTTTTATATAAATTCTCTTTTGTTAAAATAATATTCATAATAATACTAAAATAATGTTAATAATGATAAGTAGTATTATAATACTTATAATAATAATGAAAATGATAATTTTAAATAAATTACTGTTTTTAATGACAATAATTTTAATGGCAATACTAATAATAATAATAATAATAGTAATAATAATAATAATAATAATAATAATAATAATAATAATAATAATAATAATAATAATAATAATAATAATAATAATAATAATAATAATAATAACAATGATAAGTAACTACCTCAAAATAACCTTAAGAAAAATAAACTGCCCGCGACGAGACTCGAACCCGCGACCTCTCGTTTTACACACAACACCCCAAACCATTCGGACTAATCCATCTTTTCTAATATAACTCGGATTTAATTTCTTATAGCTCGTATTTTAGTTTTTCTTCTTTATCTTCTAATCATCATTGTGTATCATCACGATTATCATCTTTTCACTATCATCATGTTAATCGATATCTAACCAACATCACCATAATCACAACATCATGGTCATCATCATGTATATAACATACCATTCTCATTCTTGTCATCGATACCTCACTGTATCGTGACTATCAATCAATTAAATGATAAATGTTTGTGTTATGTGTAGGAACTAGAAAAAGAGCACGATGGTCATAGCAATCATGGCTCATGTATATTTCAGCCCAAAGAGTATGGCAGCCCGACGGAAAGGATCGGTCCAACAGAATTCGAAACTTTGGAAAACGGCCCAAAAAATATACAGTTCATGTTTGCGTTTAGATTTCGTAACAAAAAGAAGAACCCAATATATAAACTTTTTAATGAATCATGACATGTGGGGATTTAAAACAATATAGATAGATTATCATTTCATTCGGTGGTGGGTTCCGAAAAATGGGACATAGCAACAACAATGAATCATCACCTTTAATCTTTAATAATTTATAACTCAACAAGTGGGTTATTTGCTTTATTATTTGTCGGTCAATAAATCACAAAGGAAAAGAAATATCACGCCTCGATGAATTTAAATCTCCCACTATCGAATTATATTGGGAAGTGGGGTATCTTCTCTATAAAATTTTTCGGGAAAGAAGATATATAGGCAGCTTGCTTCTTGGTTAAGATTGGCAGCAAAAATAGGAAATTAAAAAGGTGATTTACGTTTGGTTTGGCCTAAAAAAACAGCCGTAACACAGAAGTTACAGTAGTAATAAGGCATCGTGCAGCTGCAGTTTTCAGTCACGGTGGTGGTTTAAAGTGATCTTGTTTTGATAGGCGTTCGAATAGAAAATAAAAGAAAATATAGTAGAGATGGGTTTTAACAACTTACTCGGTTTTTATGTGAGTAGTTCCAGTTAACAGAAAAATAGAAGCAGAAATAACAAAGCATGGGATGTTTGGTTTGCAGGTTATATCAATGCTTATTGGTTAGGCTGATCGTAATAGTAAAGAAGGCAGAAAATAGCGAGTAGTTGTGACACAATTTGATGTATTTGCTTTAGTTCATTCGTGGGTTCAAAACTGAAACAAGTAGCAGTGGTAGCAATGGTGATGAAGATGTGGTTGTTTCGGTTGTGAAGATGGTGATGACTATACGGGTGAACCGATTGTGTTATTTGTTGGAACTTAATGATGATGATAGACTCGTGAAATTGAAGACATAGATGGTGAAAGAAAGAAGGTAAAATTAAAGGTGATGGCAGGTTGGTTTGATATGGCGATTGGGGTGGTTCTTGGTGGTGTTAGAAGATCATTGGAGAGAAAAGTAGGAACACAGATAGAAGCAATAAGTAGTCGTATAGGGTGGGAGCTTGTGAGGGATCTTGGATGTTTGACAGAAACAACAACTGCTACATTTCTTACTTCGTTAGTGTTTGTTTAATTCATGAATTGTGAGGCAGAGTTGATGGGTTTGGTTCATATTATGAGTTGTGGATATATCTCAGATGATGAAGTACTTGTTGTAGTAGTTAAGATTGATTCTAATTGTTTCATGAACTGACAGGTAACAATATTGAGACAAAAGACAAAACTTAAAGTTTGATGGTGATTTCAATTAAAATCTTGATTTGTACTGAAAAGAGATTCGTTGAATTATTTTGACAGACATACTGAATAAATCAGATAGCGAGTTGTAACAGATTTTGTAGATATTTGATTTTAAATTTTTGTACATAATAAATATTTAAAATAAATAAATATATTAATATAATTAATAATAATAGTTTTATTAGTATTAGTATTAGTATTAATACTAATAAATGATAATAATAATAATAATAATAATATTAATAATATTATTTTTTTTATTATTAATAGTACATAAAATGATAATATCATTAATAAAATATTTATATCTTAATTTGTAATTGATTATTTTAATATTACAATTTATCGATTATGTACTATTTAATAACTATATATAAATATTTAATATGTATCACAATATACATATAATAAAAGTTATGTAGATAAATCATATATATATATATATATATATATATATATATATATATATATATTTATATATTATTTTATATATATTTAATTTTTAATATTTAATTTATATTTTATTATTTCCAATTATTATTATTATATATACATACTTACATTTATATATACATATACATATTTATTTACAAACACTTGTTCATGAATCGTCGGGAACAGCCGAAGGTCAAATGAGAATATGAATGAATATATGAAACAGTTCAAAATTTTGAGACTCGGTATAATAGACTTTGCTTAACGTGTCGAAAGTTTAAATTTGGTCAGAAATTCCCGGGTCGTCACAGTACCTACCCGTTAAAGAAATTTCGTCCCGAAATTTGAGTGAGGCGGTCATGGTTAATAATAAAAATGTTTTCATGACGAATATGGGCTGATAAATAGAGTTTTATTACCGTTGAGTAATAAGGGATAAACAATTCGCTTATTCGAAGCGTACGAGTGAAGCTATCACGGAAGAGTGAAATGCATAAGTAAAGTTTCGTCTTAACTTTTGACAGAGCTAGGGTTGAATTCCGGAATTCAAGGGATTTGAAGAAAATCTTCGAAATCTATAAGATTTGATTCTTCGGTGAATAAGAAAATGAGGATCTCTTTAATTAAATGCGATCATCTGCCTCGATTGCTATGCCTGATATTTCACTATAAATCCATCCTCTTCATTTCCTTTATATCTTGGAGTTCTATACTTTTGTTTTCTCTTCTCCCATTTAAGTCAAACGAATAATGGTCCAGAATTTGTAGATATAGAATTTCGAATGATTATAATGTTCTAAGCAGGAAGGAACGTGATAGCACGATTTGATTTTCAAATTTATCAATCATCACGGAAGATAGAACCATCAAGAATACATTTTCTTGATATGTTCAGAAGTTAAGTAGAATGAAAGAGTTATGTAACATGACACATGATAATGGTATGATCTACTGTGAACCATCATCACGTTTCATTAGAAACTCAGCATGACTTACTGTAATATAATCACGTTGGCCGGGCGTCATTATATTATACTAACTCATGCTTCAATTCCCAACACTTCTCCACAATTCATTCATAATTTATACTTAGGCTTTACAGAAGTTTCCAATATAATGGAATACGGACAACATGAAGAGATAGTTAATTTCGGACAAGAATATTTATGAAAATATCCTCAAAAATATCGAAGATATTTATGATGATATTTTAGAATTTCTAAGTTCGAAGGTTGATGAAAAAAAAAATTCCTCAAGATTTTAACATGGCTTCGGAGCAAGATATTCTCTAAAGATTTCATCGGACCCAGAATTACCTGGATTCTTTGAATATAGTGTTTAGTCCTTGTATTTGTCCTTGGTCTCTTTCATGGTTAGCTCAATCCATTTTTTTTTCAGTACCAAATTTTTAATCGAGCGTTCCCAACACTCCATTCTTTATCATCAAACTCTTGGCCATTCAGGCCATCTATAATTTTACTGTTTCCTCTGCATATAATGCAACAATATCTGAATCATTGGTTATCAATCCGAGGTGGTTTCAAGAGAATTGTGTTTTTAAGATGATTAAACGCTGATGGTAATTTGGTGGAATATAAAAGGTTCTCATGTAACAATAAATGAGCACGTATATATTCCGAGGTTATAATAAGGTTGTTTCAAAAGAAAAGTCGAAATTGATTTGATGGAGCTATGACAAAATAGGCTAATCCGAATGAAAATCGAAGTTGATTTACTAAAGCTGTGACAAAATTTGCTACTATGAAGAGGGATTGTAAAGTTATTTTGGGTAATAATAACACTAAAGGAATTAGCACAGATACGTTTTAAACGTTTACTCAGTTTTCCAGGGTTTTTCAGATGCATAACCATATGCATAAATCTTTCCTTCTATAGATAAGGTACGGTTGGTTCATCCTCTCGATTGAGGTCATTTTAAGAATCATGAAAGGTTTGAACGTAGTTTGAAATCGTCAAGATTCAAATGAGGTTTAAGATGAAATCAAGTGGCAAACTTGAAGAATTATTTAGTTTCATATGTTATAATCAATATTTTAATTCATTTTAATTGACCAATGTTGGTAGTCCTCAGTTGATAGTCCTCAGTTAGCAATTCAATAATTCATATATAGTCTATTATATAACATTTGAATTAATTAATATGTATCGTGACCCGTGTACATGTCTCAGACTTGATCACAACCCAAAATATATATATTATTGTAGAATCAATCGTAGCCCTGTATCGCGAGCTCGAGCATTATAGTATATAGAGAGTCTATGGTTATTCCAAATAATATATATATATATATATATATATATATATATATATATATATATATATATATATATATATGCGTCGACATGATATTCCAATCAATATATATATATATATATATATATATATATATATATATATATATATATATATATATATATATATATATATATATATATATATATATATATATATATATATATATGCGTCGACATGATATTCCAATCAATATATATTATTATTAGTGATATAACCTTTATATTATTAATTTATGTATTTCATTACTATTATGTAAAAATAAAACTGTTTTTTAGATTGTATGTGTCAAATATTTTAGATGTATATATTTCATTTGCTTGTTAAAATTGTAATTATACTAATAATAGAATTTTTTTTTTATTAAGATAATGATAGCAATAATACTAGTGTTAATAATAAGGATAATAATATTAATGATTTTATTAACATTAATATTAATGATAGTTTTAATGATAATTCTTATAATAATGATAATAATAGTAGTTTTTAATAAATTAACTAATTTAACAATACTGATAATAGAAATAGTACTTTTTGATATTAATACTTAATACTTAATAATACCAATCTTATTACTAATGATAAACTTAATAATAATACTTTTATTAATAATAATTATAATAATTCAAAATTGATATTAGTACTAATATTAATATGACTAAATTAAGTTTGAGTCAAAAATTAAATGACGATAAATAAAATTGCGAGAATATAAATTGCGATAATTAAATTGCGGTAAATAAAAGGTAACCAGTTAGCTAGGAACAGTTAGCGTGGATTCTTAACAAAATTTCAATTAGTTAATTCGTTTGTTTCTAACAAATTTTATTTTGTCCAATGTTTTTCTTCATTATGCCACTTGTTGGATTCTGATAAGTCAAAATCCAAATATAAAATTGAATGAAAATGGTTATTCTGTGGTGAACGGATTCGTATATCTGTGGATGTGAGTAGGATAGTAAATGACTGTTGAATCAGATTCGAAGAATGTACAGTTTAACTTATTAATGTGAAATCTAATTATTTCTCGGGTATTACCTACCCGTTAAAATATTTTCACCATTAACAGTTTGTACGAAAGAATTTTTAATTACAATCTTTATGAAAACTTATATATACATATATATTTTCTTCAGATGTAATCATTGATTTAATGAGTTAATATGATATTAATCTCATTTGCTTTTCAGTTTGAGCTAGAATAAGTAATCTTTAAAACTTCTAGAAACCACATATTCTTCACAGAATATTTCTTCTTCACAGAATATTTCTTCAATGAAGTTATGGATCAATACTTCATCGTTAACTGTTAGGAATCACATATTCTTCGCAGAATATTAATCAAGTTATGGATCAATACTTCATCGTTTATTGTTGTTGGTACTCCTTGGCATCTATGTTGCGTATGATGTTGATGTTCGAGGTATAGATTTTGATGTCGAGGTGTGGGATGCGGATGTTTATGTTGGTGGTGGTGATGGTACCGTTGGTACCAGTGATGTTACTGAAGCTGGTATGTTTTGCACCATATTTTTCAAGACTACAACTCGGGTGCGAAGTTCGTTGACTTATTACTCCAGAATGATTGTCGATAGGAACGAGTGAGTGAATAAGAATTTTGAATTTGAGATAGTATTCAATCATGACGGATACTCTGAAAATGAGAGAGAAAATAGTATTACGAATAGGTTCGCCGGTAAGTGCTTCAGGTTCTTCGCCAAGAGGTGAATTCGGTTGGTGGAAAGGATCATCTTCTTAGCGTCTCCATTGATTCAGTCGACTACGAACTCATCAGATGAATTAAGGATGGCTGATTGGTTGAATCTTTCTGCTGACGCTACTTCCGGAGCTTAGATGAACATCCATGTCGGAATAGCTGTCGGAATTCGAAGGACTTGAACTAGTTGTGAGTTCCATCAGGTACGGTTAGATAAAGGGTTTTCGATATATAATGATTTTCGAATATCAGATGATATTCTATATACATAGAATATCTGTACATAGTACAGAAGATCCCGTAGGTTACGGAGGAAATTAGGGAAACATGTCAGATAAGGTCTACAGTAACAGATACGCTAAGATATGGATTGGCAGATACGCTAAGATATGAATTTGTCTATACACTATTCATGCAATCAATGCAGTAAGATGTGTCTAGACTAAGAATGATAAGCAGATAATTTCCTAAGGATGATAAGTAAATGATTTTCGACACAAAATGATAAGCAAAACTTTTGACAAGAATAATAAGCAAAACTTTCTACATGCTGACCAGGTTCAAGTCCAGACTCATTAATATAACCTAACAACTACTAGATCGAAGTCCAGACTCATTAAAGCATCCTATCAACTCCTAGTAAGACACACTAATGCAAACCCTGGTTCGCTACGACCACCGCTCTGATACCAACTGTAAAGACCCGTCCTAATCCATCCGGACAAAGTCATCAACCTTTGATCCCAGAGCGATGATCGACTCCAAGTATTGTCCTTAAAATGAGCAAATACACAGCGGAAGGTTTCTTTTATACCTGAGAATAAACATGCTTAAAAGTGTCAACCAAAAGGTTGGTGAGTTCATAGGTTTATCATAAAATAATAAAATACATCATTTTGATAGACCACAAGATTTAAATACTGCATGGTACAAATGGGCCCGAATCCTATACCCACCTGTAATGTACATGCGATATCTTTCAAATACAATATATCTTTCTCGTGTACAAAACTATATTTCATAAAGCTTAGCAGAGTAGGTTCGTATCCTTTTCTCCCCCGTAGGTTGCCTCGCGATTTTTAAATAATCGTGCATGTATCTCGTGCACAAAAACTAATACACATAAACTGTGTATGAAAATCATTCTCTCGATACATAACATTTATTTCAATTGGTGGTAATTATCTTATCCACATAATTCAATGGTGGCAATTATCTTATCCACATAATTTAATGGTGGCAATTATCTTATCCACATAATTCAATGGTGGCAATTATCATGTCCACATAATTCAATAATAATTCGCAGAACTTCTGTCTGCATAATAATTCATTCGAGGAAGTTTTGCTTGTGTCTATCTCGTCAAACATTTATAAAAGCAATTCATGTATTCGTAGTTCAACATATATTTCAAAAGCATTTAATAAAGCAGTTGTAAAAAACAGCGCATGTATTCTCAGTCCCAAAAATGTAAAGAGTAAAAGGGAATCAAATGAACTCACCTAATGTATTTTGTAGTAAAAATACATATGACGACATTGAACAAGTATAGGGTTGGCCTCGGATTCACGAACCTATAACATTTGTATATATATATATTAATACTTCTAATTAACATGTAATAGTAATCAAAATGTGTTAATTATATAATATAACTTATTTAAAATGGTAGTGTGTTTATTATTTCAATTGTTATATATATCTATATATGTTATTTTATATAATATATGAAAATAGTAACTTTAGATATATTTAAGATGTATGTAATATTTATTTTTATATAAATTCTCTTTTGTTAAAATAATATTCATAATAATACTAAAATAATGTTAATAATGATAAGTAGTATTATAATACTTATAATAATAATGAAAATGATAATTTTAAATAAATTACTATTTTTAATGACAATAATTTTAATGGCAATACTAATAATAATAATAATAATAGTAATAATAATAATAATAATAATAATAATAATAATAATAATAATAATAATAATAATAATAATAATAATAATAATAATAATAATAATAATAATAATGATGATAAGTAACTACCTCAAAATAGCCTTAAGAAAAATAAACTGCCCGCGACGAGACTCGAACCCGCGACCTCTCGTTTTACACACAACACACCAAACCATTCGGACTAATCCATCTTTTCTAATATAACTCGGATTTAATTTCTTATAGCTCGTATTTTAGTTTTTCTTCTTTATCTTCTAATCATCATTGTGTATCATCACGATTATCATCTTTTCACTATCATCATCTTAATCAATATCTAACCAACATCACCATAATCACAACATCATGGTCATCATCATGTATATAACATACCATTCTCATTCTTGTCATCGATACCTCACTGTATCGTGACTATCAATCAATTAAATGATAAATGTTTGTGTTATGTGTAGGAACTAGAAAAAGAGCACGATGGTCATAGCAATCATGGCTCATGTATATTTCAGCCCAAAGAGTATGGCAGCCCGACGGAAAGGATCGGTCCAACAGAATTCGAAAATTTGGAAAACGGCCCAAAAAATATACAGTTCATGTTTACGTTTAGATTTCGTAACAAAAAGAAGAACCCAATATATAAACTTTTTAATGAATCATGACATGTGGGGATTTAAAACAATATAGATAGATTATCATTTCATTCGGTGGTGGGTTCCGGAAAATGGGACATAGCAACAACAATGAATCATCATCTTTAATCTTTAATAATTTATAACTCAACAAGTGGGTTATTTGCTTTATCATTTGTCGGTCAATAAATCACAAAGGAAAAGAAATATCACGCCTCGATGAATTTAAATCTCCCACTATCGAATTATATTGGGAAGTGGGGTATCTTCTCTATAAAATTTGTCGGGAAAGAAGATATATAGGCAGCTTGCTTCTTGGTTAAGATTGGCAGCAAAAATAGGAAATTAAAAAGGTGATTTACATTTGGTTTGGCCTAAAAAAACAGCCGTAACACAGAAGTTACAGTAGTAATAAGGCATCGTGCAGCTGCAGTTTTCAGTCACGGTGGTGGTTTAAAGTGATCTTGTTTTGATAGGCGTTCGAATAGAAAATAAAAGAAAATATAGTAGAGATGGGTTTTAACAACTTACTCAGTTTTTATGTGAGTGGTTCCAGTTACCAGAAAAATAGAAGCAGAAATAACAAAGCATGGGATGTTTAGTTTGCAGGTTATATCAATGCTTATTAGTTAGGCTGATCGTAATAGTAAAGAAGGCAGAAAATAGCGAGTAGTTGTGACACAATTTGATGTATTTGCTTTAGTTCATTCGTGGGTTCAAAACTGAAACAAGTAGCAGTGGTAGCAATGGTGATGAAGATGTGGTTGTTTCGGTTGTGAAGATGGTGATGACTATACGGGTAAACCGATTGTGTTATTTGTTGGAACTTAATGATGATGATAGACTCGTGAAATTGAAGACATAGATGGCGAAAGAAAGAAGGTAAAATTAAAGGTGATGGCAGGTTGGTTTGATATGGCGATTGGGGTGGTTCTTGGTGGTGTTAGAAGATCATCGGAGAGAAAAGCAGGAACACAGATAGAAGCAATAAGTAGTCGTATAGGGTGGGAGCTTGTGAGGGATCTTGGATGTTTGACAGAAACAACAACTGCTACATTTCTTACTTCGTTAGTGTTTGTTTAATTCATGAATTGTGAGATAGAATTGATGGGTTTGGTTCATATTATGAGTTGTGGATATATCTCAGATGATGAAGTACTTGTTGTAGTAGTTAAGATTGATTCTAATTGTTTCATGAACTGACAGGTAACAATATTGAGACAAAAGACAAAACTTAAAGTTTGATGGTGATTTCAATTAAAATCTTGATTTGTACTGAAAAGAGATTCGTTGAATTATTTTAACAGACATACTGAATAAATCAGATAGCGAGTTGTAACAGATTTTGTAGATATTTGATTTTAAATTTTTGTACATAATAAATATTTAAAATAAATAAATATATTAATATAATTAATAATAATAGTTTTATTAGTATTAGTATTAGTATTAATACTAATAAATGATAATAATAATAATAATAATAATAATAATAATATTTTTTTTATTAATAGTACATAAAATGATAATATCATTAATAAAATATTTATATCTTAATTTGTAATTGATTATTTTAATATTACAATTTACCGATTATGTACTATTTAATAACTATATATAAATATTTAATATGTATCACAATATACATATAATAAAGGTTATGTAGATAAATCATATATATATATATATATATATATATATATATATATATATATATATATATATATATATATATATATATATATATATATATATATATATATATATATATATTTATAGATAACAATATTATTATCTTATATATTATTATATATATATTTAATTTTTAATATTTAATTTATATTTTATTATTTCCAATTATTATTATTATATATACATACTTACATTTATATATACATATACATATTTATTTACAAACACTTGTTCATGAATCGTCGGGAACAGCCGAAGGTCAAATGAGAATATGAATGAATATATCAAACAGTTCAAAATTTTGAGACTCAGTATAATACACTTTGCTTAACGTGTCGAAAGTTTAAATTTGGTCAGAAATTCCCGGGTCGTCACAAATCATGCAAATCAAACACCCTACACTTATCTTTCACTAAATTATGCATATAGACATACAAATCAAGTAATTGAGAAAGAAAAGTATGAAAAGAGATTAGCAATACCCTGGAAAACATGATTTAAGCTTGGAATTGAAGGAAGAAATCGCGAATTTGAAGGAAGAAATTAGGGTTTTTGAGAGTTGGTTCGTTTGTGGGATAAGGAATAAGAGAGAAGTGTGTTTTGTGATTGAAAATTGGGTTAGAATGATATAAAACGTGTTTTTTTTTCTGGGTCAGACATCTGGACGGCGTCCAACATTCTGGACGGCGTCCAGTATTAAAGAGCTGGACGGCGTCCAGAAATCTGGACGGCGTCCAGTAAAGAAAAGCTGGACGGCGTCCAAAAATCTGGACGGAGTCCAGTTACACTAAAACGTACTGACTTCTTTTTGAGAAAATCCTTTGAAATTGGACGGTGTCCAAGGGATTTTGGATGGCGTCCCAATGGTCTGGTGGCTCAAAATCTTCATAAAACTCATAAAAATTCCCATTTTCAACACACAAAAGCTCATATCATCATCATAGATCATTTTGTACATTAAAAACAATAAAACCAATCATAAAACACTCAATTCACACTATTTACACGCGTGAACTTTCTTTAACGATTCGTTCACCCAACTCGTCCCCATTTTGATTTAGGCTTTGTTCTCGAAGTTGAGGCTAACCTCGTCTTCAATTTTCAGGGGACCGTCGACATAGTGTTTGACCCGGTGGCCATTCACTTTAAAAATATCGCCCTTCCAGTTCACCACTTCAATTGTACTATAAGGGTACACCCTTCTAACAACAAATGGTCCTGACCATCGGGACTTAAGCTTTCCTGGTGATAACTTGAAACGGGCATTGTAAACAAGGACACGATCTCCTTCCATGAATTCCTTTGGATTTTTCAATCTCTTGTCGTGCCATTGTTTGGTCTTTTCCTTATAAATTAGAGAGTTGTCATAGGCTTCAAGCCTCAACTCGTCTAATTCATTCAACTGGGTCAAACGTAACCGACCCGCCTCTTGGTAATCCAAATTACATGCCCTTAGCGCCCAATGCACTTTGTGTTCAATCTCCAAAGGGAGATGGCATGCTTTTCTGTATACCATTCAGAAAGGAGTGGTTCCAATAGGTGTTTTGTAGGCCGTGCCAAAGGCCCACAATGCATTGTTTAACTTAACAGACCACTCTTTTGGATTTGCACCAATGGTCTTTTCAAGTATGCGTTTTAGAGATCGATTGGTATTCTCTACCCGCCCACTTGTTTGAGGGTGATAAGATGTTGAAATTTTATGGATCACTCCATATCTTTTCAACACCTTTTCTAATTGTTTATTGCAAAAGTGGGTGCCCCGGTCACTGATAAGGGCTTTAGCATGCCAAACCTTGAGAAAAGTTCCATTAAAAAGGTTACTACAACTCGGCCATCATTTGTGGGGAGAGGTTTTGCCTCCGCCCATTTGAAAACATAATCAATGGCTACGAGTATGTAGAGATAAGAATGAGATTTTGGAAAGGGCCCCATAAAGTCAATTCCCCAAACATCGAACACCTCGCATACTTGGATGATTTGTTGAGGCATTTCATCCCGTTTAGTGATTTGACCGGCCCGTTGGCATGCGTCACAAGCCTTACAAACGGCGTAGGCATCTTTGAATATTGTAGGCCAATAAAAACCGGCCTTGTAAACTTTCCTCCCCGTAATTTGGGGACCAAAGTGCCCACCCGTTGGACCACGGTGACAATCAAGAAGAATTTGAGTGCATTCCTTTCCCGAAACGCACCTCCGAATCATACCATCCGCGCAATACCTAAAAAGATAAGGGTCTTCCCAGAAGTAGTATTTTAGGTCACTAAAGAATTTCTTTCTTTTCTGATGTGACCAACCGGTTTCTAAGTACCCTTCAACAAGATAGTTGGCTATGTCAACAAACCAAGGATCAATAATTTTCTCAATTTTCATGGGATTTCCGTCCGGAAAGTTATCTTGGATAACAGTCTCATGGAGAACCTCAAGATTCGGGTTCTCAAGGCGAGAAAGGTGATCGACAAGTAGGTTTTCGGCCCCCTTTTTGTCTTTAATATCAATGTCGAATTCTTGCAAAAGCAAGACCCAACGTATTAACCGGGGTTTAGCATCTTGCTTAGCAAGCAAGTACTTTAATGTTGAATGGTCTGTATAGACAACCGTCTTTGCTAGTACCAAATAGGATCGGAATTTATCAAACGAAAAGACAATTGCCAGGAGTTCCTTCTCGGTGGTAGTGTAATTAAGTTGGACTTCTTGCATTGTCTTACTAGCATAATAAATGGGCTGGAAATGTTTTTCAATTCTTTGCCCCAAGACGGCACCAATAGCAAAGTCACTAGCATCACACATAAGTTCGAATGGAATTGACCAATTCGGCGATATGAGAATGGGTGATTGCGTGAGTATTGCTTTAAGGAGGTTAAAGGCGTTAAGACACTCGTCCGTGAAGACAAATGGAGCATCTTTCTCAAGAAGTTTGTTCATCGGGGTCGCAATTTTAGAAAAATCTTTAATGAACCGACGATAAAAACCGGCGTGCCCCAGAAAACTTCTTACACCTTTCACATTTGACGGTGGTGGTAATTTGGCTATGACTTCCACTTTAGCTCTATCCACCTCCAATCCCGCATAAGAAATTTTATGACCTAATACAATGCCCTCTCTTACCATAAAATGGCATTTTTCCCAGTTAAGTACAAGATTAGATTCTTCACACCTAATCAACATACGCTCAAGATTATGAAGACATGAGTCAAAAGAATTACCGAAGACTGAAAAGTCATCCATGAATACTTCCATAAAGTCTTCAATCATATCATGAAAAATAGCTACCATACACCTTTGAAAGGTAGCAGGAGTATTGCATAAGCCAAAGGGCATACGTCGATAGGAGAAAGTACCATAAGCGCATGTAAAGGTGGTTTTCTCTTGGACCTCAGGTGCTATAGGGATTTGGAAATATCCCGAGAAACCGTCAAGAAAACAATAAAAGTTCTTTCCTGCTAACCTTTTCAACATTTGATCAATATAAGGAAGGGGAAAGTGGTCTTTTCGGGTAGCATCATTTAATTTTCTATAATCAATACATACCCTCCAACCTGTGATAGTCCTAGTGGAAATTAATTGATCGTTTTCATTGGTGATAACGGTCATGCCACCCTTTTTGGGTACACATTAGACCGGACTCACCCAATGACTATCAGAAATTGGGTAAATAAGACCCACATCTAGGAGTTTGACAATCTCCTTTTTAACGACCTCTTGCATATTAGGGTTCAGTTGCCTTTGTCTTTGTACACATGGCTTATAGTTATCTTCCATTAATATCTTATGTGTACAATAAGAGGGACTTATACCCTTGATGTCATGAATTTTCCATGCTAGAGCCGGTTTATGGGCTTTTAACATGGAAATAAGTTTAGACTTCTCACTTACAGAGAGTTCGGATGAAATGATAACCGGGAGAGTAGAATCCTCTTGAAGGTAAGCATATTCCAAGTGACTTGAAAGTGGCTTGAGTTCCAAAACGGGAGGTTCTTCAATTGATGTTTTACATCGGTACTCATTTTTTAAATCCAACTTTCTGTATTCTTCATCATTTGGCTCATAACCGTTAGCCATCAAGGTGGTCAACATCTCCACTTCTTCCACCATGTTTTCTTCATCACCTTCCGCCAAAATGCATTCTCTCGAACCTTGAAATTCTGGAAATCCCTGCAACAACTCCGAATATGTATCTATGGTTTGCACATAATAACATTTATCATCAGTAGACTCGGGGTATTGCATGGCATGGTTAACGGAAAAAGTTACCTTGACATCCTCAATACTAAGGGTCAATTTCTGCCCATAAACATCTATCATAGCCCTAGCGGTATTGAGGAAAGGTCGACCCAATATAAGAGGCACACGTGTGTCCTCTTCCATGTCCAAAATTACAAAATTGGCCGGAAATACTAGGGTACCCACTTTTACTAACATATTCTCTAAAATTCCACGAGGGAATTTAACAGAGCAGTCTGCTAGTTGAATTGCCATTCGGGTTGGTTTTAGTATCCCGGGGTCTAGCTTAACATATAATGAATAAGGCATTAAATTTATGCTAGCCCCTGAATCCGCTAATGCTTTAATGCATTCCAAATCTCCTAGGAGACATGGTATGGTAAAACTCCCAGGATCTGCTAACTTCTTTGGTATTTTATTCATCAAGATTGCGGAACAATTAGCATTCATGGTGACTGATGAAAGTTCCTCCATTTTCTTCCGTTTAGTAAGTAAGTCTTTTAAGAACTTAGCATACTTGGGCATACCTGAGATTACATCAATGAAAGGCATATTTATGTTAATTTGTTTAAACATATCTAGAAATTTTGACCTTTCGGATTCTAGCCTTTCTTGTTGTTGCTTCCGTGGGTATGGGAGCGGTGGTTGATATGGCTTCACTACGGGTTTATCCTGTTCTTCCTTTTCAACCACTTGTTCCGGCTCCTTAACCGGTTCATCATTTTTATTCAACGGAACACTAAAATCAAAATTTTCGGGCATTCTTGGAGCTTCGTATGCTAGACCACTCCGTGTGGTGATAACATTGGCGTGCTCATTTCGGGGGGTTCTTATTGGTATCGCCCGGTAAACTCCCTAGTTTTCTTTCACTCAGTAAACTAGCTAAACCACTCATTGCTTTTCCAAATTCTGAATTGAGGCTTGTTGGTTTCTAAACTGGTGTTCGTTTTTCTCGTTTGTTTGGTTTATGTTTGTGACAAGCTGAGTTTGTGATGCAATCAACTTTTCCAACATACTCTCCAAATTTGACTTTTTATCTTCCTGTTAGGGTTTTTGATAAAAACCCGGAGTTTGTTGTTGGAACCCACTACTTGACCCTTGTTGGTAATTGGAATTTTGACCTTGAGGGTTGTAGGGGTTGTTGAAGTTTCGGTTGAATTGGGCTCTTCCTTAAAATTGATTATTATTTCTTTGGCTTATGAAAGCCACTTCTTCTTTTTGAGCCATTGTTAAACCGGCATCACAAACTTTTCCTAAATGGAGGCCACCACAGTATTCACAACCTACCTTCATACTATGAATTTTCTTGGTGATTTTGTCCATGTTTCGAGCAACACCGTCTATTTTCACACTTAGGGAACTAAGGTCATCATAAGCACCGACGCTTTGGACTTGAGCATTACGAGTAATTGGTCGTTCTTGATGCCACTCATGAGAATAATCGGCTAACTTCTTGATTATCTCATAAGCCTCTTGCTCGGTTTTGTCCATGAGTGAACCTCCGGCCGCTTGATCAATGGAAATTCGGGTTGCAACATCACAACCCTTGTAAAAGATTTGGACTTTTTGGAAGGTATCCAAACCATGTTTTGGAGAACCTCTTAGCATTTTGGAAAATCGATTACATGCTTCGTACAAGGTTTCCATCGGCTTTTGACAAAATTGGATAATTTCTTGTTGGAGTCTCGCGGACTTAGAAGCTGGAAAATATTTCTTAAGAAATTTTTCCAACATACCATCCAAAGTTTCTATCGTAGCCTCGGCCAATGAATCTAACCAACTTCGTACTTCCCCGTGGAGTGTCCATGGGAAAAGTCTTAAAAATATGGCCTGGTCAGTGTCTGGTTTAAGTTTGAAAAGAAGACATATATCTTGAAAAATACGAATATGTTCGTTTGCATCTTCATTCGGACCACTACCAAATTGACACCTGTTGTTAATCATTTGGAGAATAGGTCCTTTTATTTCAAAATTTTCCTCACCTGTTGGCGGAGTAATGGCACTACCTTGTCCGGTTCGCGTTGCTTTCATCTTGGCCGCCATTGATTGTCTTGGTACCACCTGCCTTGCCTCTCCTTCCATTTCAAAATTTGGAGGTTGAACGGTTTCACCAAATTCAGAGTATCTTGGCTTGGTTGTACTTGATTCTGAATCAAAAGTTTCTTGCTTTGATGAAGATTCAAAGAGTTCAAGTACTTCTTTTGGGATCCTACCAAGCATTCTATCAGGTTCTATAAGTGGTGTAAGTAATGGAGAATCTGAACTTCGGGTATGTGGCATATGCAACCTAAAATCTGTCAATCACACAACTAACAAAACTATTAAATGCACCGATTCTATAAGTCTAAAAATCAAAGACTATTAATAATTTAAAATAATTAAGAAACTACTTAATCACAAATTAGTTAACAATTCTAACAAAACTATCCCCGGCAGCGGCGCCAAAAACTTAATGTGAAAAATGTGGTATATGAATTGTTATATGAAATAGTATGGAAAAATACCGATTAAAGATTGTTACACACTAACGAGCAGTGTACCCGATCGTGTAGTAGTATGAATAATGGTTTAGTTCCGTGTATCGTTCCAAGGACAGTTGGATTAGTCAAACTAGAATTAGAAACTATATTGTGCTTAACTAAGTAAATGAAACTTAAATGTACAAGATATTATGTTTTTGTGGCAATTTAACGATTTAGCCAAATCAGAGAAGATTAAAAGTAAAAACAATATTTTTGATCTTTTAAGTTTATATAATGAAAACAAGTGCAAAGGAAACAAATAAGATAGTTTGATTAAGATCAAAGATACAAAATGTTCATCTAGATATTTTACCCTCGGTATTGGATGTAAGTTATATTGTTAAGACCCGATTGAGTGACTATGTGTGTAAGTTACCTAATAGATTTACCAAGAGTTCTCTTTAGTAAACACGCAAACTCGATTACAAGATCAAGGGTTCCCTTTTCTCTATAGTTCTCGTGTTTGTACCAAATAACTATGATATATATGCTAATCACTCAAATCGACTTGCCAAGAGTTCTCTTTAGCAAGTACTCAAACTAGAATTACTAAGTGGAGGGTTCCCTATCACCTAGACCTTTTTCGTTTGTGACTAGTTGATTAGCTAGATCAAGGACTTGAATACCAATTGTCTTTTGCGTTCGCTCTACACAATTCATTCCTATATCGTCTAATCGTTTTGATCTAATTTACCCCCTTGATCCGGTTTAGTAAACAATTGATTGTAAATCAATATGATACATCAACAAGAGTTCTCTTTATCAACAACATATCAATTAACTAGATACAAATGATTTAACATCAATAAGCATGGTTCTTTAATTCAAGCTCTAATCTATCACACATAATACATTCAATCCATAAGATTACATCCAATACCTTAGTTATTAATCTAGACAAACATTATAGAGTTTAGCCAACAATCATATTAACAAACAAAATAGCAATCAATTGATAAGTAGAATTCATTGTGAAAAACAAGAAATCAACCTAATATAGAATGAATCTTGAATGGAGAAGGTGTTTGAATCTTTATTCTTGGATGTTAAGCCTCTTCCAAGAGCTTGGGATTCTCCAAATTTGCTCCTAAAATCGTCTTGGAACTCCTCTGTTTCGTAACTGTTCGTTTGTCCCTTTTTTAAAGTAGTAAAAGTTGGTCAAAAGGCAAAAGTAGGCTGAAACCTACTTCTGTACGGCGTCCAGATTTCTGGATGGCGTCCAGTTGTAAAGGCCTGGACGGCGTCCAGATTTCTGGACGGCGTCCAGTTATGAAGGGCTGGACGGCGTCCAGAAATCTAGACGGCGTCCAGTTGTACTGAATTTCACTGTCTCGTTTTTTCCAAATCTCCCTTCATTTGGACGGCGTCCCAATCATTTTGGATGGCGTCCAACATATCTGCAGCCTCGTTTTATCATTTTAGAGCGCTAATTTGACCATAACTTGTATCGGAATCAACTATGATGAAATCACAACTTATAGAACGGTCATAATTCACCAAAACTCTTTATAAACCACTTTTCGATACACTTTACATAACTTTATGTATTATTTGTAGAAATCGCCTTAACTATCCTTGATTCGAGAGTATTTCACACGATATTGCGAGATATATATATGATGTATTTGAGCAATATCAATACACATATTTATATATATTCACATATTTACAAGCAATGGTTCGTGAATCATCGAGAGCAGTCGAAGGTCAATTAAATATATGAACATCGTTTCAAAATTTTCTAGACTCAACATTACATACTTTGCTTATCGTATCGAAATCATATAAAGATTAAGTTTAAATTTAGTCAGAAATTCCCGGGTCGTCACAATACCTACCCGTTAAAGAAATTTCGTCCCAAAATTTGAGTGAGATCATCATGGCTGACAATAAGTATGTTTTCATGACGCATACGAGTTGAAAATAGAGTTTTATCATCATTGAGTAATATGGATAAAGCAATTTGATTTTGTGAAGAGTACGACTGAAGCTATCACAAAAGAGTGAAATGAGAAGAGTAAAGTTTCGTCATATTGTTTGACGTAGATAAGGTTTATTTCCGAAGTTACAGGGATTTAGAGAAAATCTTCGTAATAAGATTTGATTCTTCGATAATTAAGGAAATTATAATCCTCTTTGGTTAACTGCAATGATCTGTTTTGATTGCTCTGTCGGATATTTCATTTTAAATCCACCCTCTTCGTTTCCTTATTTTAATAGCTCATACCTTCTATTCTTTCTTTCTTAACTCATACTTTTGTTTTCTCTTCCCGACTTTAAGTCAAGCGAATAATGGTCCAAAATTCGTAGGTATGAAATTTTGAATGAACATGACTAATGTTCTAAGGGATAAATTGTAATAGCACGATCTTGATTGGTTAAATTACCAGAATTCAAGAGAATAGATAGGACTATCAGGAAGATATGTTCTTGATATGTTTAGAGATTAAGTAGAATGTAAGAGTCGTGTAACATGGCACATGATGACGTTATGATCTGTGAATCATCACGTTTCATTAGAAACTCAGCATGACTTACTGTAATATAATCACGTTGATCAAGTGCCATTATATTATACTAACTCATGCATCAGTTCCCAACATTACTTCAATAACATTCATATTTTAAGCTCAAAAGTTTACAGAATATAGAAACTAACAGTTTCTATATGATGTAACACTGATAACACGAAGAGATTAATGATTTCGGATAAGAATAGTTATAAAAATATCTTCAGAAATATGGAGGATATTTATAATGAAAGATACGATGATATCTTGGAATTTCTAATATCGAAGGATGGTGAAGAAAATTTGTCCGTAAGAGTTTGGAGTCAGGAGCAAGGTATTCGCTAAAGATTTCATCAGAAACAGAATCATCAGGATTCTTAATGTACAAATTTAGTCCTTGTGATTTGTTCAGAGTTTCAGAATGAGATATCATAATTCTAAGAGATAAATGTTATATGTATATATAACTTTTGATGTAGAAATGCTGCAAGATTCAAAATACTGATTGCTGATTTCTCGATACTTGGTATGGAAATTCTTGTTACAACATGCCGATGAGTTCATGATAAGACTTCAATAGATAAATATAGTGTTTTGTCGAAGAGATTTAAGCCAAGGAGCAACGAGGTTACTGGTACGTCTGCTGGTAATATGATGGAATATAAAAAGTTCCCCAGTAACAATAAAAGAGCACACATATATATCAAGGTTATAATAAGGTTGTTTCGAACAAAAAATCGAAGTTGACTTGTTGGAGCTGTGACAAAATTGGCTAATTTGGAAAGAGATTGCAAAGTTATTTTCGGTAATAATAACGCGAAAGGAATTAGCACAGCTATGCGTTAAACGTTTACTCGGTTTTCGAGAGTTTTCAGGCGCATAACTATATGCATCGATCTTTTCTTCCATAGATGAAGTGCGGTTGGTTCATCCTCTCGATTTAGGTATTTTCAAGAATCATGAAAGGTTTGAACGCAGATTGTAAATGTCAAGATACAAATGAGGTTTAATATGAAATCAAGTGGCAAACTTGAAGAAATGTTTAGTTTCATATGTTATAATCAATATTTTAATTCATTTTAATTGTCCAATGTTATTAGTCCACAGTCGATAGTCTACAGTTAACAGTTCAATAATTCATATATAGTTTAATTTATAATATTCGAATTAATTAATACATATCGTGACCCGTGTACATGTCTCAGACTCGATCACAACTCAAAGTATATATATTATTGTAGAATCAACCTCAACCCTGTATAGCTAACTCCAGCATTACTGCATATAGAGTGTCTATGGTTATTCCAAATAATATATATAGATGCGTCGATATAATATGTCAAAACCTTGTATACGTGTCATGATATTTAAAGTGCGTAAAATAAATAACAGAAATTAAATGACAATAAATAAAATTACGAGAATTAAAATTGCGATAAATAAATTGCAATAAATAAAATGTAATACGGAATTAACAGTTAGCTAGGAACAGTTAGCTAGGATTTTGTTAGCGTGGTTTCTTAACAAAATTTCTCATAATTAATTTGTTTGTTTCTAACAAATTTTATTTTGTCCAATGTTTTCTTCATTATGCCACTTGTTGGATTCTGATAGGTCAAAATCCAAATATGAAATTGAATGAAAATGGTTATTATGTGGTGAACGGATACGTATATCTTGTGGATGTAAGTAGGATAGTAAATGACTGTTGAACTAGATTCGAAGAATGTACAGTGTAACTTATTAATGTGAAATCTGAATATTCCTCTGGTATTACCTACCCGTTAAAATATTTTCACCATTAACAGTTTGTACGAAAGAATATTTTTTTATTACAATCTTTATGAAAATATACTTATATATATATTTTCTTCAGATGTAATCATGGGTTTAATGAGTTAATATGATATTAAACTCATTTGATTTACTGTTAGAACTAGAATATATAATCTCTAAAACATTAGAAATTACATAATCGTCTTGCAGAACGAAGATAAATGATGTAGAACGATTCATAGAACGATAATAATCGACGTAGAACAAGATGTAGAACGAAGATTATGCTCGAGGTAT
This sequence comes from Rutidosis leptorrhynchoides, assembly GCF_046630445.1. Classification (NCBI taxonomy): domain Eukaryota; kingdom Viridiplantae; phylum Streptophyta; class Magnoliopsida; order Asterales; family Asteraceae; genus Rutidosis; species Rutidosis leptorrhynchoides. Next base: position 57,145,108 of record NC_092338.1, on the reverse strand, counting down.
AGTTGTGATGTTGAGGCGTGTATTGCGAATATTGTTGTTGGTGGTACAGGTACTGTTGTTGCTGATGTTGGTGGTGCTGCTGGTGCTTGTAAGTTGTGCACCATATTCTCCAAATTGATTACTCGAGAGCGAAGCTCGTTGACTTATTCAATTAATCCAGGATGATTGTCGGTTGGGACGAGTGGATGAATAAGGTTTAGAATAGTGGATATTATGTAATCGTTTCGAGCTATTCTGGAAAATACGGTGAAAATGGTGTTTAGGACTGGTTCACCGGTAAGTGCTTCAGATTCTTTGCCAAGAGGGAAAAGTGGTGGATGGAAGGGATCGCCTTCTTCGCGTCTCCGTTGATTAAGTCGACTACGAACCCATCAGATGAATTGGGGATGGCTGATTGGTTGATTCATTCTGGTGACCCTACTTTCGGAGCTTAGGTGAACATCCATATCGGAATAGCTGTCGGAATCCGAGGGATTTGAACTAGTTGCGAGTTCCATCTCGTACGATCAGATGGAGGATTTTTTTTTAATAAGAAATAGATTATATGATGTAAATTAGTACCCTGCAATACATAATTTACATATGCAAATATAATACTAAAATCCCATAAGTTACGGAGGAATCTATGGAAGCTGTCAGGCAAAGGTAACAATAACAGATACGCTAAGATATGAATTTATCTATACACTGTCTATGCAATAGAGGCAGTAAGACGTGTCTAGACTTTATGGATGATAAGCAAATAATTTTCGACACAAAATGATAATCAAAACTTTTGACCTGCAGACGCAGTCGAAGTCCAGACCCACTAATGCATCTAAACAACTATCAGTTAGACACACTAATGCAAGACCTGGTTCGCTAAGACTACCACTCTGATACCACCTATAACGACCCGTCTTAATCCATCTGGACGAATACATTACATTTGGTTACATCGCGAGGTACTTGACCTCTATATGATACATTTTACAAACATTGCATTCGTTTTTGAAAGACAAACTTTCATTTCATCGAAAGTTGACAGCATGCATACCATTTCATAATATATCCAATTATAATTGACTTAATGATAATCTTGGTGAACTCAACGACTCGAATGCAACGTCTTTTGAAATATGTCATGAATGACTCAAAGTAGTATCTCTAAAATGAGCAAATGCATAGCGGAAGATTTCTTTCATACCTGAGAATTAACATGCTTTCAAATGTCAACCAAAAGGTTGGTAAGTTCATAGGTTTATAAAACAATAAAATTCATCATTTTGATAGACCACAAGATTTAAATCATGCATGGTACAAATGAGCCCGAATTCTATATCCACCTGTAATGTACATGCGATATATTTTAAATACAGTACACTTTTCTCGTGTACGAAATCATCTTTCATAAATCTTAGTAACCGTACACATATCTCGTGCACAAAAATAACATACACATAACATGTGTATAAAATCATTCTCTCGATACATAACATTCACTTTTCATTGCTTTCATAGCTTGGCTTGGTAACCGACCTTAACATATAATGAACATAAATAATATCCCCAAAACAGAACATCTCGTCTGTATAATAATCATATAAACTTCGAAGTACTAAACACCACACCCACTAGCCCTTCCGTCTAGTGAACATTCTGGGTGGGGGTGTTAAACCCGGTAGCTACCTTTAGGATTCACGTCAATTAGGGGTAAACTAATTCTTAAAATTAGTGATGTTCCCTAATTCTTAGGCTACCAAGCAAAAGGGGTATATTCGGCTTCGATCATTCAACCATATAATGTAGTTTCGATTACTTGTGTATTTTGTAAAACATTTATAAAAATTCGGATGTATTCTCAGCCCAAAAATATAAAGGGTAAAAAAGGCAAATGAAACTCACCATACTGTATTTCGTAGTAAAAATACATATGACGATATTGAACAATGCAGGGTTGGCCTCCGATTCACGAACCTATATCAGTTATATATATTAAAACATAAAATTAACATGTAATAATAATCAAACCAGTTTATATATATTATTTATTTAATTTAGTAATATATTTGTTATTTTAAAGGTTATATATATATATTTATTTTGTATATTAATATTTATATATATAGTTATATTAATATATTTATAGATTGATAATATTATATTATAAATCAATAATTTGTTATATAAAAATAATACTAATTATGATAAAATTCATGTTGATTCTAATAATAATAATAATGTTAATAAAAATGAAAATGCTTTTAATATTAATAATAATGATAATACTACTAAAAATAAATAAAATGTTATATGTTAATAATATTACTAATATTTGTGATAATAATAATGTTAATGATATTAATAATAATAATAATAATAGTACTTTTACTAATAATAATACTAATAATGAAAATAATAATAATAATAATAATAATAATAATAATAATAATAATAATAATAATAATAATAATAATAATAATAATAATAATAATAATAATAATAATAATAATAATAATAATAATGAGTAATAAGTAAACTACCTCAAAGAAGTATTCCTAAAAAAAATGCTCAAGTCCGAGTTTGAACCCGAGACGTCCCGCTAACCCGAAAACATCCTTAACCATCTAAGCTATCTTGTATTTCAAGAATTATTATAACACTAATTATAATTAACCCGATTTTTGTTCATCATATTCATCTAATCCTCTTCATAATCAAAATCATCTAATCATCTTCATAATACTTATCATCATCGTAGTAATTCATCATCATCATACAGCTTATCATAATCATCATCGACGGATTACTATCATCATCATCATCATACCATCTGTAACCATCATTATCTTAACCATATTATCGTGAACTCTTCTCATTGTCTTTCGTATCATCATAATCATAAAATCATAATCATAATCATATTCTGTGATCATAATCATAAATTCGCGATCATAATCATAATCATATCTTCATCAACTTTAACTATCATCTTCATCATCACCTATACGATCATAATCATCTAACGTCATTCCCATCCCATGATCATCATTATCCTCTTCCTATCATCGCTTACTAGAATCACGACTATCATCACTGTTTTTCATATCATCTAACATCACTAACGTGCATCATCACCACAATCATCCTATCTTAATCCTAATCTAATTATAATCACAATCACTCTCGTTTGTCACATAATGTATCATGCTTTTGGCCCAAAAGAATGAATAAATGGTTTGATTATGATAGAAAATTTTGAACGGCGGAATAATGAAAAGAAAACAAATAGTATCTCATGCACCCATCATCAATTCATCATCGTCTAGCTTTTCTATTATCTAATTAAGATTGGTTTTGGCCCAAGTAGTAAACAGAATTTTGGCAGCCCAAGTTGTAACTAATGGCCCAAGTATTGATTTGTATGGCTCGACCCAAACTAAATAGTTTAATCGATTAGCTGTAATGATCAATCAAAAGGAACTCAATTTCCTTTTTAATAATTACTAGTGGATGAATGTGGGGTTAGTTACTTGGAAAAAAAATGTCGGCCAATCAAGGGACAGAAAGGAGACGTGAACCTACCATCGTTATTCTAAAGTTTCACTTTCATCGTCATTTCCTTTTAACTAGAAACGATACATACAGCTTGTGTAGTAGCAGTAGAGGGTGTCTGGTGGTGTTTTAATGGTCGATTGAAACAGAAAGAGAGATACAGCAGCAATAATTGTTAATGGGTTTTTGATGATGAATGTGGATGGTGAAGGTTCAACGAAGAATAAAGGTGGTGGTTGTTAATTTAAGAGAGAGAGATAAGAGAGTGATGGAGAGGACTGTGATTGATCAGGAAAGAAACAAGAAACAAGCGAGCAGCTGTAGCGAAACAGTGATGATGACGATGGTTCTCGTTTGTTGATTCAAAAAGAAGAAATATATATATATATATATATATATATATATATATATATATATATATATATATATATATATATATATATATATATATATATATATATATATATATATATATATATATATATATATATATATAAAGAAGGCTGATGATGGTGGTGAATCGTGGTTGAAAGGTGTCCACGAAGATGAAAAAGATAAACAGAAAGACGAAAGTGGTGCTGGTTCGTGGTGTTTTAAACAGAGAAGTAGTCGTAGCAGCAATATGGAAACTTATGGTGGTTTTGGGTTCTTGGGTTTGTAAACGAAAGTAGAAATAAAAACATGATATCGATGGTGGTTGTGGGTTTGAAGAGGGTGGTGGATGATGGTGGCCTTTTGGCAGTTGATGATCGGTGAAGTGATGGTGTTTGGTTTGTGACTACAAACCGTACAGTAGTAATCACCGTATGGTTCGAATGATAGTAATGATGGTGATTGCCGGAGATGGTGGTTGTTAAATGTCAAAGGTGGTTCTCTGGTGATAATTGTTTGTTGATAATGATCAACTTTAAGCCGATGGAATGATGGTTTATGGTAAACCGAAAAACAGAAAAGTTGGGAGGGTTGTGATTGGTGTTGAGTAGTTCAAGGGTGGTGAGTTTGATCAATAACCAAAGTAAGTAATATGTTAGTTATGAAGATGTTTCTTGGCTTCAATGACCGAAAAAATAAATAAATAAATAAAGTAGTGAGGATGTTTTGCTTGAACAAAGGATTAGAATCTGAGGTAGTCAAACAAAACTAATCTTTGTGTACTAGTGTATATCCCATATGCGTATGCATATGCTTATATATGAAAAAGGTAACAATCAATCAATACAGTGATCAATCATGTAATTTGATTATCTTTCAATCTAGTCGACATAAATAATAATTGAATAAATATAATAATAATTTATAATTTAAACGTGTGATAATATTAGCCGTCGTCTACTATTTAATTCACAGACTGAGATTCGTGTTCCGTTGATCATCAGTGGCGGATAAAAAGTGTTCAGAAAAATCCCATATTTTTAAATTAACTATATTTATTTATTTTGGTCATTATGATATAAAATTCGAGCATTAACTATTAAATAAAAATTACATTAATTATTCACTCTCAACCCCAAGTAAAATATGAAAAGTTTTAAAATTCAACAAATGGTTCCTAAATATATCTTTAATAAGCCTAAAATTTATAGAACTCATTTTCGGATCACCGTTTATTTTAAAATAATATCAGTTTGAATTTAACTTGCTTAATATCAATCGGAACATCAATGAGTATTACAATTATTTAATATTTATTTTTAATATACTTTATTTGTATATAGATATGTTTTAAATAATAATTATTATTTTTACATAATTAATTTCTAACAATTACATCATAAATTATATTTCAAATCATATATATATTTATTTAAATATATACATATCTATTTACAGATAGTTATTCGTGAATCATCAGAAATAGTCAAAGGGTAATTTGAATATATGAACATAGTTTCCAAAATTTTCGAGACTCAACATTACAGACTTTGCTTATCGTGTCGGAATTATATAAAGATTAAGTTTAAATTTGATCAGAAATTTCCGGGTCGTCACAAGTTATTTTCCAAAATTTTGAGAACTGATTCGTAGGCTGGGCGCTTTTCAGAATTTCATAATGGAAGATCATAATTCTAAGAGATAATTTTTATATATATGCATATAACTGTTGATGTAGAAACACTGCGAGATTCAAAATATTGATTGCTAATTCCCTGTAGTTGGTATGGCAATTATTGTTACAAGATGTGGATGAGAATATGATAGAGTTTCAATGAGTATAATGTTTTTTCGAAAGGTCGAAGATCAATGAAGTTATTGATAATTTTACTTCTAATGTGTCGAGATATAAAAGGTTCCCCTGTAACAATGATGAAGGGGTAATCGTTATAATAAGGCTTATTCGAATGAAAAATTGAAGTTGACTTGCTGGAGGTGTGACAAAACTGGCTACTTTGAAAAGGAATTGCAAAGTTATTTTCGGTAATAATAATGTCAAAGGATCTAACACGGTTTTGAATTCAAAGTATGGTTTTATAAGATGTGAAAATCTAATAGTGATATCTTCTGTTAAATCTTGACTCAGATTCTGATCTGTCAAAAATTAGAATGTGTAATCGAATTTGTATGAAAATGGTTGTTATGATTTTTATGGAAGAATGTATATCGTTGTGAATGTAGTGAGTATAGTTAATGATTCTTGAATCAAAATTGAAGAATGTATAGTGTAAGATATTAATTGTGAACTTATATATTTCCCGAGTATTACCTACACCTTAAAAAAAATTCACAAGTAATATTTTGTACATGAGAATTTTACTACATTCTTTATGAAAATATATATGTATATTTTCTTCGGATTTAATACAGATTTAATGAGTTAATATACTATTAAATTCATTTGATTTTTGGCTGGAACTAGAAATAAATAATCTCTAAAACATTAAAGATTACATAATCTTCGCGGAGTGTTTCACTAATGTAATCGATACTTCATTATCTATTCTTATTGATATTCCTCGGTGAAGGATGTTGGTGCTCGTGGAATTCTTATGAACTTCGTAAGATATAAATGATGTTTTCTAGAAAGTTTCGAGTACATCGAAGATAAAAGTGTAAAATCAAACATGTAGTTGATTAATACACTAGGTTTATTATAAATGGAATTCATTGAGTTGAAACAGAGATTGTAGTTAATGATGGTTAAGTCGTTAACGAAGGATGTACATCATAGCATATTAGTTATATGAATTAACCGAGTAGTACCTACTAGTTAAGATTCACACGTAATAACTTAGTACGAAAAGATTTATTTTGATCCCAAAATTCATATATATATAAAATATACATATAATTTCTTCAGAGGAAATGAGTTAATACTTCATAACTCGTTGATACGATATACGCGTTGTTGATTAGTGATGATGTTTATGGTGATTATGGATCTGGCGGAGCTTGTGATGTTGTAGATGCTGCTGATAAAACAGATCTAGCTTGTAAATCGTGCACCATTCTGATCAGGGTTTTATTTCATCATTTCTATTCGCTCACTCATCTGGTTTACAATTAGAACTAGAATAAGTAATCTCTAAAACTTTTAGAAACTACATATTCTCTGTAGAATATTTCTTTGATGAATTTATGAATCAACACTTCATCGTTTGTTGTTGTTGGTATTCCTTGGTATCTATGGTGCGTATGACGTTGATGTTCGAGGTATAGATTGTGATGTTGAGGTGTGGGGTGCGGATGTTGTTGTTGGTGGTGGCAATGATACTGTTGGTGTTGATGATGGTGGTACTGTTGATGCCGATGATGCTGCTGGTGCTTGTAACCTTTGCACCATATTCTCCAAAGCCAATACTCGAGCGCGAAGCTTGTTGACTTCTGCTACTACACCGGGATGATTGTCGGTTCGGACGAGCGGATGAATAAGATCTAGAATTTGAGATAATATATAGTCATGACGAGATACTCTGGAAATGAGAGAGAAAATGGTGTTTCGGACAGGTTCGCCGGTAAGTGCTTCAGGTTCTTCGCCAAGAGGGCAATGTGGTGGATGAAAGGGATCGCCTTTTTCTTGTCTCCAATGATTAAGTAAGCTACGAACCCATCCCCATTTCATCCAGAATAGATGATGGCTAATTGGTTGATCCATTCCAGTCACACTGCTTTCGGAGCTTGAGTGAAAATCCATATCGGAATCCGATGAACTTGAACTAGTTGAAGGATCCATCTCGTACAGAGTACGAAAAAGATTTTTGGAATGAAATAGATTATAGGACTAATTTGGTATTCCTCAATACATAGTTTACATATGTATTTATAATACCAGAATCCCATAAGTTACGGAGGATTTTACGGAAGATGTCAGTCAAAGTTTACGGTAATAGATATGCTAAGATATGAATTTTGTCTATACACTATTCATGCAATCAATGCAGTAAGATGTGTCTAGACTTAAGAATGATAAGCAGGTAATTTTCTAAGGATGGTAAGCAGGTAATTTTCGACAAGGAATGATAAGCAAAACTCGATAAAAACAGATACGGTCATAGTCCAGACTCACTAATGCATCCTAACAATTACCAGTTAAATACACTAATGCAAATTCTGGTTCCCTATGACCTCAAACTCTGATACCAACTGTGACGATCCATCCAAATCCCTTTTGGACGAATACATCAATCACTGATTTCACAGTGAGGTACTGACCTCTACATGATACTTTTTGTAAACATTGCATTCTTTTGAAAAGGCACACCATAATTGAATATCAAATTCCAAGGTTTTTGACGTTTGATGATTTCTACATATAGACAATCACCGTAATTAATAGTTTACAATACTACATTCGTTGATAATGCAGTCAAAATAAGATACATGGTGATGATTTTGTGAATGCAATGTTTTCTCGAATAAAGCATGTATGACTCCATGCACATAGCTTGTATCACATATAAGCAAACAGCGAAAGACTTCTAGGAACCTGAGAATAACATGCTTTCAAGTGTCAACACAAAGGTTGGTGAGTTCATAGTTTTAATGTTGCGCATAATCTGTATATAAAGATGGATCACAAGATTTCAGTTGTTTCATCCAGAAACGTTTATCAAAATATTATACAAGATTGAGCACCCTGGTAACTAAACTTTAACGTCTATATAATAAGTACCCCTGTTTTAACATACATGCAACCAACATGTACAATACACGCAAACCAATGTGTACTAAACTCAAATAGCATACGTCTGTTTTATAGTTCAGCCTAGGGTTTCTATAACTGGAACAGACGCGGATGTCAAGCCCTATGGATCCATATATAACTACTCGCGCTCACCAGTTCTTATAACCAATAGTTACTAGTTACCAAAGCTAAGGGATTTTCGGTTCAAACTTAGTGTAGAATTTAGTATGTACTTGTATCCATTGCGTTTAAAATAAAGTGCATGTATTCTCAGCCCAAAAATATAGATTGCAAAAACAATTAAAAAGGAATCTATAAAACTCACCTTAGCAGCACATAAGGTCATTCACCGAAATGTTGTAAAGGCCCGTCCTAATCCATCTGGACGAACACTTCAACATTTGGTCCCATTGCGAGGTACTGACCTAAATATGTCATGAACGACTCCATATAATATCTTTAAATTGAGCAAATGCACAGCAGAAGATTTCTTTCAGACCTGAGAATAAACATGTTTTAAAAGTGTCAACCAAAAGGTTGGTGAGTTCATAGGTTTATCATAAACAATAAAATTCATAATTTTGATAGACCACAAGATTTAAATGTGCATGGTACAAATGGGCCCCAATCCTACACCCACATGTAATGTACATGCGATTTCCTTTAAATACATTACACATATCTCGTGTACGAAATCATTTTTCAAAATGCTTAATAGCAATACACATATCTCGTGTATAAAATATCATACACATAACCTGTGTTTAAAAATCATTCTCTTGATATATAACATTCACTTTGCTTTCTTTGGTTGGCTTGGTAACCGACCTTAACATATAATGCGCATCAATAATATCCCCAAAATAAACAGAACTTTCAGACTGTAATAATATATAAACCTCGAAGTACTAAACACCACACCCACTAGCTCTTCCGTCTAATGAACATTCTGGGTGGGGGTGTTAAACCCGGTAGCTACCTTTAGAATTCGCGTGAATTAGGGGCCATACCCGTTTCCTAATTTGTGACGATCGCTCCAAATCCATATGGACGAATACGTCATTCATTAATTTCATTGCGAGATATTTGACCTCTATATGATACGTTTTATAAACATTGCATTCTTTGGAAAAGGTATACCATAATGAATATTTAAATCAAAGGTTTTTGACATCTGATGATTTCTACATATAGACAATCACCGTAAATAATAGTTTACAAAAATACTTCCGTTGACAATGCAGTCAAAATAGATACATGATGATGGTTTTGTGAATGCAACGTTTTCTTGAATAAAGCATGTATGACTCCATGCACAAAGCTTGTCTAACATATAAGCAAACAGCGGAAGACTTCTAGGGAACCTTAGAATAAACATGCTAACAAGTGTCAGCACAAAGGTTGGTGAGTTCATAGTTTTAATGTATCGTATAATCTGTATATAAAGGTGGATCACAAGATTTCAGTTGTTTCATCCAGAAACGTTTATCAAAATATTCTACGAAATTGAGCACCCTGGTAACTAAACTTAACGTATATATAATTTGTACCCTTTGTATAATCATCTTAATAATACACGCAAACCAACGTGTACACTTCTCAAAGAGCATACATCCGTTAAAAGGCTAGCGCTCTAGCTCGGACGGGGATATCAAGCCCTATGGATCCATATACTACTACTCGCACCCACCAGTTCTTATAACCGACAGAAACTAGTTACCAAAGCTAAGGAATTTTCAGTTCAAACTCGGTGTAGAATTTAGTATGTACTTGTATCAATTGTGTTTAAAATAAAGTGCATGTATTCTCAGCCCAAAGATATAGATTGCAAAATCATTTAAAAAAGAAGCAAATAAAACTCACCTTAGCAGCACATAAAGTTGTTCACAGAAACGTGACCGAAACTCGGAATTCCAATTAACCGTAGATCTCAACCTAGAGAACATATGTTGGTCAATAAATGTCTTATCAAGCTAGGTCTGGTCATAGTGTATCACAATCCTAATACTCGAGATCGACATACAAAAGTTATCAAAAGTCATTTCAAAAAGTCAATCTGACTCAATACTATAGTTGAATGATCATGGCAATCGAAACATTTTAACATTTCACATAGTTTTCCAATTCTTGTAAAATTAGACTATATTTTTTATAAGGCTTTAGAATATGATAAAACAATCAATTTTGACAATTGCTCAACAAGACGAGACGTGCCTTATATAGAAATTCATTTACTCAATTAGTAATATTTGAAAATCCAATTAATCAATCTTATAAACAAGTTGTTTAAATCTTAATTGCAGATTCAAAAGTAATTTAAATTAACGTTAATCATAATTCAGTTGACCATATCTTTTAATTCGTTCATCGAAATTACGCGATTTCTAAATGTAAAGTTATTAATTTTTCGCCAGCTTTCCAAAAACATGCATATCATATACCTTTTATCAGTAATATATGTATTAAATTCGTGATTCATCATAAACTGTTTAACAACGAAATTTAGCATACAAACATGCATAAATATATATACTCGAGCACTAGACATAGATACACTATTAATATATAAAAGATAAGATATGAATGCTCACGTATCAATATTGCAGGAAAGTACGTAGACGCAACAGAGATGATAAACACTAGGTTTGACTTGCAAATAATACCCACGAATATTACCCATAACCTCCATAGCTATAACTCATAGTTTTCTTAGCTCTATCCCGTTTGAAAACCCATTTTGAAAGTGACACGCTCATAACCTCGTCGTAGTATTTTATGTATAATACTACTAATAATAATAAGATTAATAATAATAATATTAATCTTAATAATAATAATAATAATAATAATAATAATAATAATAATAATAATAATAATTATAATAATTATAATATAAATAATAATGCATACGGAGGAAGTATATGTGTGTGTTATAAGCCAGAAATGATCGAGCTTTTATAGGCAATTCCTGAAATCCCCTGCCATGCGATCGCATGGGTTGTAGGGCATTTGGCCATGCGATCGCATGGCCTAGTTGTCCAGCACCCATCGTTTTGTTTTCTTGCTTGTCGACATATTTAAATATAATATATAACATATTTAATTTATATAATTAATTATATATTATATTATATTCACGTGCATAGTTGACTTGTAATTTTTGGTCCGTTGACTCGTACGTTGTCACTCGACTTATGTCCCAGTTTCGGTTTTTCGAATGCATTTTCGTACGCTTCGAAAACTAGTACTATTCGTTACGCGACGTGTACCTTTATAAAAAATTAAACTTAATCATTGATAATCTATGTCACTCGAAGTGTAGCTTTAATCAATTAAGTGTTTTGGTTATTTGCTTCTATAAATCATCGTCTCGTAGTATATACATATACATATACATATATACATTTTTTTACTGTAGCAAATAGTGATTTTCGAAAACACTGTAGCTTTTCGGGTACTGTAACAATTCGAAAATACTGTAGCAAATTAGTGTTTTATTGGTTCATCTTAAACATTTTAGTTAACTTATCTAAATATTAATCGAATCAATAATCGAATGTTACTATCGTTTACTAAATAACTTGAAATCATATATATATATATATATATATATATATATATATATATATATATATATATATATATATATATATATATATATATATATATGCACATTAAGTTATATATATATATATATATATATATATATATATATATATACATATATATTGTTCGTGAATCGTCGAGAACAGTTAAAGAATAATTCATTACATGAATATAGTTCCAAAACTTTCGTGACTCAACATTACAGACTTTGCTTATCATGTCGAAAATAGTAAATCATTTAAAGATAAAGTTTAAATTTGGTCAAAAATTTTCGGGTTGTCACATAATTCTTAGGTTACCAAGCTATAATAATCAGGGAAAAATATTCACATCAATTAGTGGCAATTATAACGTCCAACTAATTCAATAATAATCAACAGAACTTCTGTCTGCATAATAATTCATTCGAGGAATGTTTTGTTTGTGTCTATCTCGTCAAACATTTATAAAAGCATCTCATGTATTCTCAGTCCAAAAATATAGATTTCAAAGGCATTTAATAAAACAGTTGTAAAAAAACAGCGCATGTATTCTCAGTCCCAAAAATGTAAAGAGTAAAAGGGAATCAAATGAACTCACGATACGATATTTTATAGTAAAAATATGCAGACGACGGAACTGAACAATGCAGGGTTGGCCTCGGATTCACGAACCTAAATCATTCATATATATATTAACACACATAATTGCAATCGAACAAATTTATGTATATATATAAATTTATTAGTTATATCATTTTTATATTAATAACATATATGTCTCAATTCATTTGATATATTATAAATAAATAAAAATATTAATTTTGTTACGTTATATGTATTACATATATTTTAATGTAACTAATATTTATTTAGTAAAATAATATCAATAATAAAAATAAAAATTTGTATCTTTTTATGATAATAATAATACTGTAAATAATTAGATTTAGTAATGATACTGATATTAATAGTTTTGATAATAATACTAATAATGATAATAACTATAATAATATTTTTTTTTAATATTAATGCTAATGGTTTTAATCTTAATGATACTACTAATAATAACCTAATGATAATACTAATAGTAATACTTATAATAATAATAATAATAATAATAATAATAATAATAATAATAATAATAATAATAATAATAATAATAATAATAATAATAATAATAATAATAATAATAACAATAATAATAATAATAATAACAATAATAGTAATAATAATAATAATAATAATAATGGTAATTGTAATACTACCTCAAAGAAGTAGCCCTTAAAAATGCCCAAGTCCGGGTTTGAACCCGCGACCTCCCGCTAACCCAATAATATCCTTAACAATTACTCCGCCTTGTATCTTTCTGTTTTAATTAGCACCTAAAACTCTTTTACTCGTAATACATGTTGTCTTAATAAAAACCCTTAAACTAAACGTGTCGTGTGCTCGATCAAACAGCAACCCTAGCATCATCATCTTAATCATAACCGTAATCATCATACCTCGATTCATCATCTCAAGGTTTCCTCATCATCATACCCATTATCATCATCATTATCATATATTAATCATAATCATGATCATCATGTTCGTATTCTTCATCATCATCGAACTCGTTCGTCACCATCATAATACTACCCGTATCGTCTTTATTATTATCATATATCATGAATCATTATCCTAATTATTATGATCCTAACCTCATTTAACCTCATCTAACATCACACTCATTTCATCAACTATCATTATCATTGTGAATTAGTATAATCATCCCTTTTGGACGAATACATCAATCATTGATTTCACAGTGAAGTACTGACCTCTACATGATACGTTTTGTAAACATTGCATTCTTTTGAAAAGGCACACCATAATTGACTATCAAATTCCAAGGTTTTTGACGTTTGATGATTTCTAGATATAGACAATCACCGTAATTAATAGTTTACAATACTACATCCGTTGATAATGTAGTCAAAATAAGATACATGGTGATGATTTTGTGAATGCAACGTTTTCTCGAATAAAGCATGTATGACTCCATGCACATAGCTTGTATCACATATAAGCAAACAGCGAAAGACTTCTAGGAACCTGAGAATAAACATGCTTTCAAGTGTCAACACAAAGGTTGGTGAGTTCATAGTTTTAATGTTGCGCATAATCCGTATATAAAGGTGGATCACAAGATTTCAGTTGTTTCATCCAGAAACGTTTATCAAAATATTCTACAAGATTGAGCACCCTGGTAACTAAACTTTAACGTCTATATAATAAGTACCCCTGTTTTAAAATACATGCAACCAACATGTACAATACACGTAAACCAACGTGTACTAAACTCAAATAGCATACGTCTGTTTTATAGTTCAGGCTAGGGTTTCTATACCTGGAACAGACGCGGATGTCAAGCCCTATGGATCCATATATAACTACTCGCGCCCACCAGTTCTTATAACCGGTAGTTAATAGTTACCAAAGCTAAGAGATTTTCGGTTCAAACTCAGTGTAGAATTTAGTATGTACTTGTATCCATTGCGTTTAAAATAAAGTGCATGTATTCTTAGCCCAAAAATATAGATTTCAAAAGCAATTAAAAAGGGATCTATGAAACTCACCTTAGCAGCACATAAGGTCATTCACCGAAATGTGACCGAAACTCGAAATGCAAAATAACCGTAGATCTCAACCTAGAGAACATATGTTGGTCAATACATGTCTAATAAGCTAGGTCGGGTCATAGTGTATCATAATCCTAATGCTCGAGACCGACATGCAAAGGTTAACAAATATCATCTCAAAAGTCAACCTGACCCAATATGATCTTTAAATCTATACATGTTTATTAACATAGTATAAGTCTTGATAGTTAAACGAATTTATAGTTTATCAAACTCAAAACATTATTTATTTCAAGAGTTATATTATATTTGAATGATCATGGCAATTGAATATATTTTAACATTTCATATCGTTTCCCAATACTTGTAAAACCAGATTATAGTGTTTATAAAGCTTTAAAATATGATAAGACAGTCAACTTTGACAATTGTTCAACAAGACGATACGCGCTTTATATAGAAATTCATTTACTCGATTAGTAATATTTGAAAATCCAATTTATCAATCTTATAAACAAGTTGTTTAAATATCAATTGCAGATTCAAAAGCAATTTCAATTAATGTTAATTATAATTCAGTTGACCATAACTTTTAATCCGTTCCTAGAAAACACACGATTTCTAAATGAAAAGTTATTAAATTTTCGACAGCTTTCCAACGACATGCATATCATATACCTTTTATCAATAACATATGTATCAAATTCATGATTCATCATAAACTATCTAATGACAAAATTAAAGCATACAAGCATGCATAAACATATATACTCGAGCACTAGACATGGATACACTATTAATAAAAGATAAGATATAAATGCTTACGTATCAATATTGGGATTCAATATTGCAGAAAAGTACGTAGGCGCAACGGAGATGATAAACACTAGGTTGTCCTCACGATCGTATCCCCGAACATTACCCATAACCTCCATAACTATAACCCATAATTTTCTTAGCTTTTATCCCGTTCGAAAACCATTTTTGAAATAACTCGATCATAACCTCGTCGTATTATTTTATGTATAATACTAATACTAAATACACTAATACTACTAATAGTAATATTAAAATTAATATTAAGAATAATAATAATAATTTATAAGTAAAATAAATAAATATATATATATATATATATATATATATATAGAGTAATTGAGATAGATAGAGATATATGGAACGAGTTCGGCTGAAACACTTGGGCTTTTATAGCACCATTTCTGAAACAGCACCCCATGCGATCGTATGGGGTTTGCTCTCTATGGCCATGCGATCGCATGGCAAGGATTTCCAGCTCACCTTGTTTTGTTGTTTTGCTTGTCGACATAATTAAATAAATATGTATTATATATAATTTATATTAATCAATTATATATTATATTCTCGTGCCTAATTAACTTGTAATTTTGGTTCCGATGTCTTGTACGTTTACGTTCGACTTATGTCCCGGTTCCGGTTTTTCGAACGTCCTTTCGTACGCTTAGAAAACCAGTATTTTACGTTTAACGACGTGTACCTTTAATAGTAATTAGACTTAATCATCGATAAACTATATTACTCGAAGTATAACTTATACATTTGAGTATTTTGGTCTTTTGCTTCTATAAATCAACCTCTCATTGTTTATTAAAATATATTTAATAATATCGAAACGTTTTATATCTATATATCAAACGGAACAATAAACGGGTGTTACTATCGTTTACAAAAATAATTTCAAACTCTTATATATATATATGTATATATATATATATATATATATATATATATATATATATATATATATATATATATATATATATATATATATATATATATAATATAATCACTTTTTAAATACACGTTGTCAATATATTTAATTCAAATACAGTCAAAAAGGAAAGATTTCTTAAATCAACGTGGACCTCACAGAGACTCGTAATCATATCACAATGTATCAGATAAATCAATCATTTGATATTATCTTTTAATTCCTTCGATAAATATATTAAACATATATTGAGACAATATGTTCATGTAAAGTATTATACATCTAATACTTTGTTAACGTTTTCAGTTAATATAACTATATATTATATATACATATCTATATGCACATAAATGTTCGTGAATCGTTGAGCATAGTCAAAAGGGTAATTGAATATATGAACATAGTTCCAAAATTTTCGAGACTCAACATTACAGACTTTGCTTATCGTGTCGGAATCATATAAAGATTAAGTTTAAATTTAGTCGAAAATCTCCGGGTTGTCACAGTTTAAAAAGAAGAAGCTAGAATACCCATTTAATTTTATTTGTTTTGCACGTGACCTGACACAACAGTTTTACACAGTATTTTATTTAAATTTATTTTTTCGTTTGCAATTCTTTCAAGCCCATTTCACTAAAGACCCATCAGGGCCCATTTTGAATTTTAATTAGATATTAAAGCTCAAGTAGTGTCGGTCCAAGTCTCACCATTTCATATTCTCACAATGTGAGCCAATTAAGTTTGAGTGACTCATTTACCAAACCCATACCCAAATCATTTTTTTAACCGTTACTACTCAACACATTTAAAAAGTAAATTTTTTGTTAACTGAATTTAACTTTCATTTATCTTTTTAACAAAAAATTAAAGATAGTTCATTTTTCATTAAAATTTTAAAGGGACTTAACGCGTTGAATTTTCAAAGGTTTTTCGAAAAACCTTTAATCAAAAATTTTTCATAGATAATTTTTAAATCAATAACTTTTTCGAAATTTCTCGTATTTTGTCGAAATTTTTAAAAGGTTTTTTCAGTTCTTACGAGAAAACTTGATACATTTATTGACTTTGAAAGTCAATTCTTGTTTGATATTCGATTTTCGTCCAAATTTTTGGTATTTTTCACACATTATTCAGGTGTTTTGAATAATTCAAGTCTGAAGGATGATGACCAAAAATTCGGTAGATCTCAGAACAAATACGAGAGATTCGGATTTTCATAAGATACTTGCTTTGTTCACCGAAGCTGCAAATCACCAAATCACCAAAAAAGTCAATTCCGTGCTACTATGAGAAGAAAGTTATAGTCTTCTCTAAAAGTCAAAGTTTGTTGTTGAAGTTTGACATTTGAAATCGAATTACTCATTATTCAACATAACTTCTCTATTTAAAAAAAAAAAAAACAAACTCACACACAATTTAGACGAATATTTACAATAATTCACAAAATATGTTCACAACGGGACTTAACCCTCAACCTCTTAGTTAAAAGCGACACCACGATACCGCCATGCCAATGACCCTTTGTTATTTAACATATCTTCTAGAATGTGAAAATGTAAGTTTACTACGAAGTAGATGTCATATTCAAGGATAAAAAAGCAGCCAATGGGGCTTTGCCTCATTGGTCACCATGTTAACATGGTGTTCGAGGAGACCAGGGTTCGAGTCTCGGTTCGTGAGCTAACCACTAACATTGCCTTTCAAAAAAAAAAAAAAAAAAAAAAAAAAAAAAAAAAAAAAAAAAAAGGATAAAAAAGCAAGTGAGAAAAATCTTCAATTTTTATTTTTTTAAAATAATACTCTTTTCATAACATAATATGTGTCTGCCATACTATAGTTGTTTGTCTTAAAATTATTATTTTCTTATTCAAAATATCAACAAAAATCTCTTAAAGTTTAATTGTATCTCTCTATTATTGATAATATACATTTGTATAAGACAATTAGTTATTATTTCAAGAAATTTTTAATTAAAATTAATTTATTAAATGAAAGATAAAATAGTCAATCTGCGCATGTTTCTTAAACCTAATAAATAGTCAAATTGAACACTTGTGAGACAAAAAGAGTATTATACTGTTCTAAAGTTTAACCAATCAAAGATTTTTTTTCTCTAACCTACTTAACTTATGAATCGTCACCTCATCTGATTTGAACTTTTTGTAAAATTTATATTTAAACCACATATATTACCTTGCACTATAAAAATATTTATATTATGTCATATTTTTAAAAGTTTAAATATTAACTTTTAAATGAATTTATAACTATAAATTTTAACATCTAAATTGGATTATTTTATCATATTTGTCTCTCTTTTTAAATCAACTATTTAATTAATTTAAATTTAAATAATTGATTTACTAATTGATAATAGACAAAAATTTACTTTCTAATTATAATTATTTTATAAGATAATTAATTTATTTTTTTTAAAAGCAGCTTACACACCTAACACGAATTTATCCCACGAATATACATACTTAATGCAAGGCTTGAACCCCCAACTATTTAGTTGGAAAGTCTCCTCTCACATCGCTAGACTATAAACATTTAACTTAATTAATTTATTAATCATTAATTATAATTATAAATTTTGCGGATAACTAGCAATAACTAGCAATAATCATTAATTAATTAACTATTTGTTTGTTTTTATTTTATTTATAAAATTGCCAGCCGTTCCCAAAAAAAATAACTACCAAAATGGCCGGCCTAACGAAGAGACATAAAAGCAATTGTATTCGCATGCGCGTTGTTGCGAGCGGGATGGTTATGTGTTGTTACAGGTGAGATAGTTATCATTGTACAAAAATGTATGTTTATGGTTAAAATATTTTACCCGTAGTGAGATTACAAATTATAAAAAAAAAAAACGGTTAAACCTATCAATTTCACATACTTTAATATTGTGTAATTTAACCAATTATCACATAATTTAGTTATTTAAAATGTTTTCACAAAATAATAATCGTTATACAAAGGCGAATAACCATTACGTGTTATCCGTGGCGAAAGTGTATAGGGGCAGAGGGGGCGGCCGCCCCCAGTGGATTTTTTTTCAGTGTAAATATTTTGGGTTTTTCGACTTTGCTCTCGGTGGAATTTTTTTTTTGCCCCCAAACCTACACATTGTGCCCCAAAACCTTCAAATTTTGCCCCAAATTCTCCAACTTTTGCCTCAAAATCTTCAAATTTTGCCCCGAAATCTCCAACTTTTGCCCCAAAATCTTCAAATTTTGTCCAAATAAATTGCTACGGTTTATTTTTATTTTTTTTTGCCCCCGGTGAAAAAAATCATAGTTTCGCCTCTGCGTGTTATGCATTCATGCACGTTACAACATTTATTTGAGTTATCGTTAGCATAATCTAAATAAATATTTAATTACAAAAGTAAAAATTAGAATTAGAATTTAAATAAAATGTAACATCTTTTTATAAAAATTAAAAAGTTAAACACAAATAGTTTAAAATAAAAGAATTTAAGTGATCTAAAAAAAATTACTAATTAAGAAAAACATAAACTTTCGTTGCAAGGCAAAATTAACCAAAAAGAGAAGCAAATTAGGCGGTATTCACGTGTATCAGATTAAACGTCTCATTACTATTATTTTCTTTTCTCCTAAAAGAAAAATTATCATAGTACAGTACTAAACGGCAAGGAAATTTATTTTCTATTGAACGAAATTAATCAATTATACACCGGCCTTCGACCATTATATATGTTATATAAAATAAAATATATAAATACAAATAAATAATATTATGATTATGATCCAAATCAAATAAACCGGACTACTAATAAAATGTCAATCGAGTCACTGAGTCAGCAGCCGTTGGTCTAAGAAGTGGTTCATATAGTGCATATAAATATACCAAATCTGTTGTCCTTTTGACTAAATAATTTTCAGTCTCGTCTTCAAATGGAAGCATCATTAAACGTCCCATGGAAATTCAAACTTTTTTTTTCTTTAGCCTCCCCTGCATTCGATTTAATACTGAGGAATGATGGCACCGTGAACCGGCGTCTACTCAGCGTCATAAACTTCATAAGCTCAATCAAGAAACCAGCTAATTCCGAACAAGTCAACGGGGTCAAAACGTACGATGTGGTCGTTGATCAAACTCGCGAACTTTGGTTCCGTGTATTTGTCCCCATACAACATGCTGAAGAAGATCTTCCTGTTCTTGTCTACTTCCATGGAGGTGGATACGTTCTAGGTTCCCCTGACATGAAAACATACGATGATTTGTGTCGTAGGTTCGTGAATAAATTGAATGTGATAGTTGTTTCTGTTAACTATCGTCTTGCACCCGAGCATCGTCATCCTGCGCAATATGACGATGGGTTTGACGTGTTGAACTTTTTGGACATTCATGAAAATAGATTAAATTGGTTACCCGATAATGCGAATATTTCACATTGTTTTGTTGCGGGTGATAGCGCTGGTGGAAACCTAGCTCATCATGTTACTAGAAGAGCATGCGAAATCGAATTCCAAAAACTTAAGGTAATGGTTTAATAATTTTGTTTACAACTTATTAATTTCCAATATAAAACATGATACATGTATTGTGTAAAGGTGTGAGTTTTCTTATAAGCTTAAATTTATGACTGATTAATATCTTTCACCATGATCTACCATGATCTATAGTTAAAATATAATTAAAACCCTGACAAAATTAAAATGTATATAATAATAATGATTGATGAATTTTTTTAGGTAATTGGTCTATTGGGGATTCACCCATTTTTTGGTGGAGAGGAGCGAACAAATTCTGAAATGGAACTTAACGGAATTGCGCCTATTTTAAAAATGAAGCACACAGATTGGTTTTGGAACGCATTCTTGCCCCTAGATGAACCCCAAACCCGTGACCATCCCCTCATCAACGTGAGTGGACCGAATAGTGTGGACATATCAAAAACCGATTTTCCGGCAACCATGGTGGTTGTGGCTGGATTCGATATTCTACGAGACTGGCAGTTAAGGTACTACGAGTGGTTGAAGAACTCGGGAAAAGAAACATATTTGGTGGACTACCCAAATATGTTCCATGTATTCAATATTTTTCCCGAGTTGCCTGAATCTGAGAAACTTTTATCGGAAATGAAAGAGTTTATTCAAAAGGTTTTAGATAAGGTGTGCTAATTCTATTACATATTCAAGATTATTGAATGTATAATAAATAATAAAGAGCAAACCTTTTTTAAAATGGTTGTATGCTTGCATTGTAATTCTTCAAACTCCTTCAACGTGTATGACCCGTATTTGTTTGGTCAAATTTGTATTATTTTTTTGGGTAAGCGAGTAAACTCTCCTATGAACGAGCACATTGGCTTCCCCATAGAAGGTAAAATATCGGGTAATCAAGCCCCCCGAGCGCGAGACCTGGTACCGGTTGAATTGCGCATTATGCGCACCCTCTAGTCACACTCCCCTTTTGAACAATTTGGCATAGTCAAGAATTGAACCCGGTTGGTGTGGTTCATTGGGCAACTCGGTGGCCACTCAGGCAAGCCTGAATAGTTCAAATTTGTATTTTTTAAAGCTTATTTTTTTAAAGCAACTAACGTACAGCCTCTAGCACGAATTAATTCGTAAGTTAGGGGATTTCGAAATAATATATTTGAACCTTAGCTATGGATTTGTAACCTAGAGGTCTAGTATCATTTCTCTGACAGAAAAATATATCTAAATCTGTTAGTAAATTATTTAGAATTTGATTAAGTTGCGCTAAGTTAATTTTCTATACACACAGATATATGCATAAAGCTAGGATAAATAAGAAAAATGTTACACAATGGCCACTGATTTAAGGTTATATGGACAGTGTCATTTAGCAAATGTAATTTATGGCTGAATTGTGGTACCAGAGAAGTCAATTTCACTACTGTTTTAGTGGACATCTATTAAGTACATGTTAGGTTATGTTGCTTGATATTAAATTTCCAAGCATATGGTGTAAAATGATTGGTAGCGAGTGGTGCAAATGAATGTGTAGAGGACACCTAGTCACCTAATAAGACCACTTGTATCGGTATTTGCCAACGTATGTGGAGATCTTATGTGGCCAAAATCCAATGCCAAAAAATGAAGTATGCATGCGTTGAACATTGGCGTTTTGTTGGAGTTGGAAAGCAAACACCAAAAACAACAACAACGGGTGTTGCTTTGATTATATTATTTTTTTTATTAATTTAAAAATATTTTTTTTTATTTTTTTTAATACTTATTCAATTATATTTTAACATATCATTACAATACACATAACTGACATTAGAAACCAACACCACAAATACTCTAAACAAAAAACTAACACATCCTAGTTATCAAAAAAAAAAAAAAAAAATACAAAAAGCAATCAACACCACCAACCAACATCATCTACCAATACAAATGGTCTAAAAGTCTTCAGACGTACAATTATAGTGCATGGCGTGGCATATGAAGTGACTCATGATGTCGCATATGAAGTGACGCATATCGTCGCATATGACGTGACTCATGACATTTCATAAACATTTCAATTAGTTTCATAAAAGAGATTGGATACCTTAACAGTTGGTCCGTATTACCTTGAAGCTTTTTAGCGATGACGTGAAATTAAAATTTATACTACTTTAAAAAGACAGAAAAATTTTACTGTGACGTGTTAGTATTAAATTTGAAGGAATTGTTATGATAGACGTCAAACTTTTGGTGTTAAAATTTTATAAATATATTTTGAGCGTTTGTGTTAGAATATGATTGAAAGTTGAGTTCAGAATAAAAAAAATACAGTAATACTTAATTAACATTTATATGTAATTTTGAAGCTAGTTTACCAACGCCTAAATACACTTCCGTTACAAACACTACAAACACCTTTAAAGAGTGATGTGACGCCCCGTATAAAACCATCGTGTACGATTCATCAACAACAGGATCTTTACACGGTCGAACACTATATGCTGTTTGAAAACCAGTTTTGCATTCATAAAAAGATAGCGTTTACAAAAGATAACGTGACACATAGGTCATTACAAAGCCATTATTCAAATAACATAAGTTGTGAATGCAAGATAAAAGTTTCATGATTGAGACATCTCTAAGTAATGCAGCGGAAATCTAACACAGCAGGTCCATAACAGCAAGTCTATAACACCAAGACAGCAAGTCTAACAGCGGAAGCAACAATGTCTAAGCACCTGAGAAATACATGCTTAAAAAGTCAACACGAATGTTGGTGAGCTATAGTTTGTTTGTAATCAGTAATGTAATGTAGGCCACGAGATTTCAGTGCTTCAACCAGCAGTTTAAATCAGTAATTCAAATCAGTATGATAAAGTATATGCTTATCCGTGGGCACCCGATAACTAACTTAACGTAATATTACCCCCTAAAAGTACACTTGGAGAGTGTGTAAGTTTACGAAGTATTAAACACCCGTTAAATGCTAGTGCGACTAGCCCGAGTGGGGATGTCAAACCCTATGGATCCATATCTAAGATTCGCGTTCACCGGTTCAAAAACCAATGACTAAACGTTACCGAGCTAAGGGGAAAGTTTATGCCGTTGTATAACCCACACATATATAAAGTTTAAGTACTCGTGCCTAGTATGTAAAACGTAAAAAACGCATGTATTCTCAGTCCCAAAATAATTAAAGTAAAAAGGGATGATATAACTCACATTGATAAGAGCGGTAAAGTCGATAATGAAAGTATGCAAGTAGTAAGTCGGTCCGAAAGGTGGTCAACCTAAGTCAAAGGTTACTAGGTCAGTATGTTATCCTCATAAGTTCTAATAGTGCACAAAATAAGTTTAAGTGTCATCATCATCGTCATTCATCATCGTAAAAGTTAAGTAAGTTTAACAAGTATAGAGGTCGAAACAATAGGCTAAATTTGATCAGCTGCTACGGCCTCTACGTAAATCGAAAAGACGCGTAATCAGTGGCCATGGCTCTGTATGGGAGTCCCCTAGTTGCTGATCAATTTCCAGAACCAAAATCGTCTTCGTTTGACCGTAGTGACGGTGTAAGTGCGAGTAGGTCATAAATTTTTTCAGCACAACGTTAATAGGGTGTAGTGACTTTCGGAAGGCCATAAATCCTAAATTGTAACTCGGATTAAGACGAGGTCTAAATGGAAAATAATTTACTCGAACCGAAATAATTGAAAATTAACTTTCCAGTAGCCTAGGTGGTCTGATCAGATCCCGAAAACAGTAAGCAAGGTGCTCCGGTGGGGTTCTTAGTGCTTGATGCTCATCACGGTTCTCATCCTTGATGCTTGTAGCTTCAAGTGTACAACTCGTTGATGGGTTAGCATCACCTTGACCAAGATTCTACCATCAACACACAATATGTTAAGACCAAGTAAGAACACAACTCATTTAAGAGTCTTAGATGGATGATGAACCAAGGTTGCATCATATCCTTAGTCTTAACACAATTACAAGTTACATTTACAACTAAAGCTAGAAACTTTACTTCAATCAAGAAAGTATGAACATAATCTAAGTCAAATGAAGTGATGAAACCCTAAGCTAGAGAGCTTGGATCCTTTTCACACAAGTTATAAGGTCACAAAGCTAGAAAGCTTGAACCTTTAGTGTTCTTGAAGAACTTGAAGCATAAAGCTTAGATCTTTAAGTTATATGAAGACCATAAACACAAGTTTTGATCTTTATAACAAAATAATGAGATCATAAGTTAGGAAACTTAGATCCAACAAAAGATATGAAGATTCAAGCTAGAAAGCTTGCATCTTGGTTGTTCTTGAAGATCTTGAAGCATAAAGCTTGGATCTTTAAGTTACATGAAGATTACAAACACAAGTTTGAATTTTTATAACAAAATAACAAGATTAAAGCTAAAAGATATAGATCTACAAAGTAGGTGAAGATTCAAAGCTATAAAGCTTGAATCTTCCATGTTCTTGAAGGATTCAAATCCATGTTTGAATCTACAAGATGTAATCAAGATCAAAGCTAAGAAGCTAGACCCTTAGATGATGACGATGATGATTTCGTGAAAGGGAAAGGAAGAAGAAAAATCAATTACTTACACTTTTTAGAGAGAGAAAGACTAGAGAAAGAATTAGAGAGTAAGTGTGTGTGAAATGCAAATGAGAACAAGTGTAAAATGGATGGAATAAGGCTTGTATTTATAGGTGGTGAGGGTGTGGGGTAAAGTGTCCCGTTCATATTGATTATAAACGTTCCATATTAATTGATTTCGTTGCGAGGTTTTGACCTCTATATGAGACGTTTTTCAAAGACTGCATTCATTTTTAAAACAACCATAACCTTTATTTTATCAATAAAGGTTTCAAAAGCATTACGTAGATTATCAAATAATGATAATCTAAAATATACTGTTTACACACGACCATTACATAATGGTTTATAATAGAAATATATTACATCGACATATGTTTCTTGAATGCAGTTTTTACACAATATCATACAAACATGGACTCCAAATCTTGTCCTTATTATAGTATGCAACAGCGGAAGCTCTTAGTATTCACCTGAGAATAAACATGCTTAAAACGTCAACAAAAATGTTGGTGAGTTATAGGTTTAATCTATATATTATCAAATCATAATAATAGACCACAAGATTTCATATTTCAATATACATCCCATACATAGAGATAAAATTCATTCATATGGTGAACACCTGGTAACCGACATTAACAAGATGCATATAAGAATATCCCCTATCATTCCGGGAAATCCTTCGGACATGATAAAAACGAATTCGAAGTACTAAAGCATCCGGTACTTTGGATGGGGTTCGTTATGCCCAATAGATCTATCTTTAGGATTCGCGTTAATTAGTAGATCGGTTTACTAATTCTTAGGCTACCAAGCAAAAGGGGCATATTCAGCTTCGATCACTCAACCATATAATGTAGTTTCAATTTCTTGTGTCTATTTCGTAAAACATTTATAAAACTGCATGTATTCTCATCCCAAAATATTTGATTTTAAAAGTGGGACTATAACTCACTTTCACAGATATTTCCTTCCTTGGAAATAAGACTTTGTCACGGATCGATTCACGAACCTATACAAATATGTACATATATATCAAAGTATGATCAAAATATAATTACAACTATTTTTATTATGTTTTAAAGATTTGAGTGTATTAAGTCAGCTGTCCTCGTTAGTAACCTACAACTAGTTGTCCACAGTTAGATGTACAGAAATAAATCGATATATATTATTTTGAATCAATCCACGACCCAGTGTATACACGTCTCAGGCTAGATCACAACTCAAAGTATATATATTTTTGGAATCAACCTCAACCCTGTATAGCTAACTCCCACATTACTGCATATAGAGTGTCTATGGTTGTTCCAAATAATATATACACATGGGTCGATATGATATGTCAAAACATTTGCATACGTGTCTATGGTATCCTAAGATTACATAATATATTAGAATACATGTATAATACAATATAAGTTAGCTAGGATATGATTAATATAGATTTGTTACCAATTTTCACGTAGCTACAACAAGAAAAATTATCCAATCTTGTTTTACCCATAACTTCTTCATTTTAAATCCGTTTTGAGTGATTCAAATTGCTATGGTTTCATATTGAACTCTAATTTAAGAATCTAACCAGAAAAGGTATAGGTTTATAGTCTGAAATTTAAGTTACATGTCAAATACTAAAGAGGTAGTCATTTCCGTCGAAAAAACGACATCTTGATGACCATTTTGGAAAACATACTTTCACTTTGAGTTTAACCATGATTTTTGGATATAGTTTCATGTTCATAAGAAAAATCATTTTTCCAGAAGAACAACTTTTAAATCAAAGTTTATCATAGTTTTTAATTAACTAACCCAAAACAGCCCGCGGTGTTACTACGACGGCGTATGTCCGATTTTACGGTGTTCTTCGTGTTCCCAGATTTTAAATCATTAAGTTAGAATATCATATAGATATAGAACATGTGTTTAAATCATTAACTTTTGTTTGTGAACAAGTTTAGAATTAACTAAACTATGTTCTAGTGATTACAAGTTTAAACCTTCGAATAAGATAGCTTTATATGTATGAATCGAATGATGTTATGAACATCATTAATACCTCAAGTTTTCTGGATAAAGCTATTGGAAATGAGAAAAATGGATCTAGCTTCAAAGGATCCTTGGATGGCTTGAAAGTTCTTGAAGCAGAATCATGACACGAAAACAGTTCAAGTAAGATTTTCACTCGAAATAAGATTGTTATAGTTTTAAAAATTGAATCAAAGTTTGTATATGAGTATTACCTTGATTTAGAATGATATCTTACTGTAAACAACAAGGATTTCTTGAGGTTGGATGATCACCTTACAAGATTGGAAGTGAGCTAGTAAACTTGGAAGTATTCTTGATTTTATGAAACTAGAACTTGTAGAATTTATGAAGAACACTTAGAACTTGAAGATGGAACTTGAGAGAGATCAATTAGATGAAGAAAATTGAAGAATTAAAGTGTTTGAAGGTGTTTTTGGTCGTTGGTATGTGGATTAGATATAAAGGATATGTAATTTTATTTTCATGTAAATAAGTCATGAATGATTACTCATATTTTTTTAATTTTATGAGATATTTCATGCTAGTTGTCAAATGATGGTTCCCACATGTGTTAGGTGACTCACATGGGCTGCTAAGAGCTGATCATTGGAGTGTATATACCAATAGTACATACATCTAAAAGCTGTGTATTGTACGAGTACGAATACGGGTGGATACGAGTAGAATTGTTGATGAAACTGAACGAGGATGTAATTGTAAGAATTTTTGTTAAGTAGAAGTATTTTGATAAGTGTATTGAAGTCTTTCAAAAGTGTATGAATACATATTAAAACACTACATGTATATACATTTTAACTGAGTCGTTAAGTCATCGTTAGTCGTTACATGTAAGTGTTGTTTTGAAACCTTTAGGTTAACGGTCTTGTTAAATGTTGTTAACCCATTGTGTATTAAATCAAATGAGATGTTAAATTATTATATTATCATGATATTATGATGTATGAATATCTCTTAATATGATATATATACATTAAATGTCGTTACAACGATAATCGTTACATATATGTCTCGTTTCAAAATCATTAAGTTAGTAGTCTTGTTTTTACATATGTAATTCATTGTTAATATACTTAATGATATGTTTACTTATCATAATATCATGTTAACTATATATATATATATATATATCCATATATATGTCATCATATAGTTTTTACAAGTTTTAACGTTCGTG
This sequence comes from Rutidosis leptorrhynchoides, assembly GCF_046630445.1. Taxonomy (NCBI): domain Eukaryota; kingdom Viridiplantae; phylum Streptophyta; class Magnoliopsida; order Asterales; family Asteraceae; genus Rutidosis; species Rutidosis leptorrhynchoides. The sequence goes on along the minus strand of NC_092338.1, from coordinate 57,116,218 downwards.
AATCACCGGTCAACTTGGGTGGTCAATTGTCTATATGAAACCTATTTTAATTAATCAAGTCTTAACAAGTTTAATTGTTTAACATGTTGGAAACACTTAATCATGTAAATAACAATTTTATTTAATATATATATAAACATGGAAAAGTTCGGGTCACTACTTGGGGAGGGGTACATGGCCGTGGGTTATGGGGGGAACAAGGGGGGACACCTTTTTGCTTTTTAGTTAATGGTTGTCTAAAGTTGGTGCTTATGTTAGGATCCCATGCAACATTAAGGATAATACTTGACAAAAATGCTAGTATGTTCCCTCTAATAAATGGGCATTTGTCTTACTTATTAATGGGTCACTAGTTAATTATAATTGGGCTAATTTAATAGTTCACTAGCTAGTGTAGGGTGGGCTAAAGTCCAACAAGGTAGAAAGTCCAACAAGACTAACTAGTGTGTTCTAGTAATTTACTAAGCGTAATTAAGCATTCAAATACCCAAGTAATTGTTATTATAAAATAACAATTAGTATTACGTAGTCATAATATTCCGATTATGACCAAAGTTAAACGTGTACCAAGTACATAGCTCGTTTTAAACGTCAAGTGACACCAACGGTCGTAAAAGCATTCGGGGATCAAGTTAAGTGATTACACACTTAATAGCACGTTGTAAGGTATTAATGAAAGTAATTAATCATTAAATAAGAATCGAGAGCATAAACTAGCTCAGTACGCACATAAACGCAGTTTCGCGAAAGCACAAAGCACAAAAGCAAGTCGAAAAAGCCGGGTCGTTACATTACCCACCTGTTAAAGAAAATTTCTTCCCGAAATTTTGAGGAGTGACCAACAATGGTACCGTATTTGAATAAGAAAGAGCGTATCAAAGTCCCGAGAGACTCGTGGGCTCAAAAGTGAGCAATTTACCTTGAAAGGTACTTGGGCGTATAACAGCAAGAATAGGTATATGCCATTAATTAAGTCTCTTATCCTAAGAGATCAACAAATTGATTTCGTCTCTTGCTAACACGAATATGTCATCCGAATATATACCCACAAAAGGAAAGATGATGTTTTTAGCCTTACATGCATCTTCAGTAAGCTGAATGCATGAAATACATCATGAACGTTACTAAAATCATCTAAAACATTGAGCGCTTATGTCGCACTACAAAGCTGACAGGTAGAATGGAAAACATAGTGATCACAACCATGAAATTTGATGTCTGGATAGTGTTAGCCACGAATTTTGTACTAATCCCTTAATTTCGGAAGGAGACCATAGGTATAAAGAACCCGATATTTAAGAAACGTTTGTTTGATTTAATGAATTGAAATTTTTGCCAAAAGTGACAAATCAGACTTACATGCAATGCCAGCCATAATTATTTATAGTGTCTTCAGGGCGGTCTGAACGAACAATGAAAGATATCACCCAGTTTTCCATGATGCATGTGATCTTATCCTTGAATGGAATGAAAGCACAGTTCCATAATGTAACTTTATCCGTTCAGTTACATGTTGAAGCTATGGTTAACATTAACTAGAACAACATATAGTTGCAATCAACGAAGGAAGGAATGTGTAGAGTAACCACATCTGTGTTATAGACGTTTTAAGCAGTCCCTTCCAAGATGGTAACAAGATTCATAGATTCTTAAGGTATTTTATACTACATTTCCGAAAGAAAATCGCACGAAAGGTGTGATCTTTGAACGAGAGTGAACTCTTCGAGCGGTTTGTCCTGAATTTATCCTTATACTTAAGGGGATGCGCGGATGAGAAGATACGTGAACCTTTGGTCCTAAAGAATGGTTTAATCCAAGTGAAAAGAATTTCCAAAAATGATTTCTTGTACCTCAAAATAATGAATCCTAGAGATGACATTTACGAGGGTGTTGTGATTAGTCGTGAAATATTGAGAGTAGAAACCCGCCTAGTACCTTTCCTACGATAGGGTGACCACTACGTATACCTCAGAAAACTGATTTTTCGACCCGCGTTTTTGCCATGTCTAACCTTAAAAGGAACATTTTACGAGCGCAGAGACTTCCTAACAAATTTTGTAAATCTGCCATCCAAAGTGGCTCAAGAGTTTTTAACAAAGATCTTGATGGTCAGTTTCATCCCTAACGGAGGGCGAGAAGAAGTGTGATCCATACATGGTGTAGTTTAATACGAAAACCTTTAATAAAATCAACCGAGGAAGTTTTGAAAACCTTTAAACGTTTGATGTGACAACATAAACGGAACCAAATTCCTAGTAAATTTAGAAGTATGTACGAAGCGTACCATTTTGCACAAAACTATTTGACTTAAGTTAAACAACTCAATAAAGGAGTGGTTTTTAAATAATGTGAAGGTATAACTTAGTATGTACTAACCAAAATAGGTAAGGGTAAACTTATTAACTTCATTATATATGTACATATATGATTTTATAAATCGCATAAGTGACAAAAAAATTTTATTACTTTTGTTTGTCCATAAATCTCGTGAGGACCTTACAATAAACAACGTGTAAAAATTTTGATAAACATAGTTTTTCGTATTTCAGAGGTTACGAGTTGAAAAAGGTCGAGTGAAAAATCTTTGAATCATCGGTTGTCATGTTACTAGGTAATGAAAACTAATGAATTAAATGTAGTTTTGATGATTATCAGGGACTTAAGTCTTTGGCCCAAAAATGTTCACGAGCGAAGCCGTTGCTAAAAAGTGAGGTATGAAGGATAGAGTATGAGAATGAGAAGTTAATCGCTTCTTGACTTTGCAAGATGCCAAACTGGTTATGACTAATATTAAAGTCGGAATACTGATGGTGTTAATATCACTAAATGAGAATCCCTTGGAATAAGTCAGGACTTAGAGTTATGTAAGAAAGAGCATCGCCCCAACGAGTGTGGCCGAAAGCTCTGCATGATGTGGTAGTAAGTGCCTTCATCACATACACACAGATGAATCTCTCAATTTTGACGGTTGTAAAGTCTTCATGATGACTTGGATACGAATAAGCAACGAATAATTTTATATAATAAGCAATGAAAATTATATAGAAATCGTTAGGGTGACAATGTAAGAAAAGAAATGAAGTTCTTAGTAAATATAGACTTACTCTAAGTAAAATATCTTTTGATTAAAAGAATTGATTTTTAAAGGTGAAAGTAAAATTTCACATGTACTAGTCAAAAATAGTAATTGTTTACTTTATCATATACGATTTCTAAAATTTGTACGGATGGCAATAAAATAAATTCATTTTTATAAAACTTTGACAGACAAAATTTTGGCAATAAAATTTGTACAGTAACATAGTATGTGAAAAATATTGGCAGACAAAATTTTCATATTTAGAAGGTTACAAGTTGGAAAAAGATTGATGAGGATTGAGTAAAAGATTTTTGAAAATTTTGAGTGATATTTGAGGTAACGAAAACTATTGAATTTAAATGTGGTTGATGGTTATTAGTAGGGCATAAGTCCTTCGATCAAAAATGCTTAAGTGTAAAGTTGTTGCTTATAAGTGAGATACGAAAGAGAGAGTGTGAGGATGGGAATTAACTACCCATTGATTTTGGAAATTTCGAACTGGTATGACTAATATTGACGTAAGAAGGGTGATGGTGTGATTATCAGCAAATAAGAAATCTCTCGGAATAAGTTTGGATTTAGAGTCGCGTAAGAATGAGTATCAAATAACATTCCTGGCTAGTCCTTAAGATAGAATTTGAATTGCCGAAGTGACGGAATACAATTTCCTTTATGTATCGTCGTGTAAGTTTGTCCATTGTATCGGTTTCTTTCATGGCTAAAAAGTGAGCAGATTTGGTGAGGCGATCAACGATAACCCAGATAGTGTCATAACTGCCTACTGTTTTTGGTAGCTTTGGGATGAAATCCATTGTCATCCCATCCCATTTCCATTGTGGGATCTCGGGTCGTTGAAGTAACCCAGATGGTTTTTGGCTCACCATTCTCGCGAGGTATACGAATAGTCTCCTCACTATAAATAACTTTCGCTTTCATCCTTGAAAGCCAGTTCGTTCCAACTATTTCATCAAAGCTTCCTAAATTGATGAGTATTAGGTTAATCCTAAAGTCCATTCCAACCATTACATCAAGCTTCCTAACTTGATGGGTGTTAGGTTAATCTTAAGGTTTATTCCAACCAATTCTTATCGCACTGCCGTGAAAAATTCTATCAATCTTCTCAAATAACATCGGCTTGTGCGTCGGTAACTAATCTTTCCTAACTACTACTTTAAAACTTCCAAGTTTAGTTGACATGAGGTCATTTCCAATGACCCACCTATTAATTTTAAGATACTACCTTAAATTACTCATCTATCTCTGCCAGCTTACCATTAGCTTGTCCTATAGAATACTTAACTCTCATGGTTGTTAATGGCTTATTAGTCATCCCACTAAGGTTCTTAGATATAAGGTTTCTATCGCTCTAGTATTAAACAATTCCGAGACGATAAATCATTGTGAAGAAACGTACCCTAACTAAAATCAGGATCCATGCGAGTCTTCATAGCTGAGATAACGATTGCTCCACCATAAGTGAGCCCAAAGTTTTCCCTATTCGAGAACTTTTCCCTTAAGTGTCCAGGGTGTCTATATTTAAAACAAATTTTCGGGTTATCAATTCTGCAATCAAGGCCCTCCTTGTATAGTATCTGGGCTACGTGGTTATTCTTTCCCTACCTCTAACAGACCAAAATGCGTATGCTCAAGTGATTCCTACCAAAATTTCCTTTGAATCACTTCATATTCCTTATATAGTAGCATTGGGACTTCTGCATGATTTACTTCAATATAATCACGCTGTCCTGGCGTCATTATATTGTACTAAACCATACATTCATTCCAATATTACTCCATATGGCCAATGTAACGTGATCACTTCATGTTCTACTCAATTTCATCTAATGATGCTTTATCTATGCTATCTCAAAACCAAATCTACATAATTAATCTCATGGTTTCTCGGTGTGGGTGCGTAGGTTTCGTAGGTCATGCACCAATGCCTAAATGTCCCGAAATTTCTTCAAAATGTTCGGGTTCAGGTAACATCGTTAGGTTCCTTTCTAGAAATTCAATTTGGGTCTCGCGTCGAGTTGTACATGTAGCAAGTAGTAATACGGTATGTTTTGAGGCAACTCTCAAGTCTTCGGGTATGGCTAGGCATCAGTAGATGACACACTAACCTTGTGAAAGGAGATACCTTCCTAACTTCTCCAATGCCTATGAGTGTTAGGGACCTAAGTCCAGAAGTGTCGTTAGATCGTCGAGTAGTGGTGGAGAATGGAAGAGATAAGTAACGGTCATGAAAGTGTACGGGATACGAGCCATCTTGCAGAAACTGAGCATCATTCTACTGTCGATACGTTGTACGTGGCTAATTAGGGTGAGCTCGGGGTGCGGTTACTCAGGCAAGTCCTCGCATATCTCCTCCTCCGAGGACCAACCTTAATGGGCGTGTAATTTGAGGGGTACTCCTCCTAGATTGCGTGAAGTAATGTTTCGATCTCTGGAATAGTGGAACGGTAGTAATAGGTGGATTACATTACTAGTCATCAGGGTTAGACGAGTGGGAAAAGGGTTCAGAAAAACATCTAAACTAGGAAGGATAAGTTCTCCAAGTCGGCACAGCGAATAGCAGACATGGAGCAAGAGCGTAATCAGGCATAATAACTACAGCAGCCTAGATCGTCTACAACAGTACATAGCATGGCAATAATAACAGTATTAAGCCAAAGTAACATGCGAAAGCAGATAGTAGCATGCAGTAGCGAGGATAAGCAGTAGCATACAGTAAGTTCCGTAGAAATAAGTAAACAAGCAAGTTGTAGATTAGTCCTATTAGTGAATCCTACTCGGCCTGGTCTAGACTCACTAATGCAACCTAATTCCCTACAACCAATGCTCTGATACTAAATGTGACACCACGTACAAAACCATCGTATACGATTCGTCAACAACAGGATCTTTACACGGTCGAATACTACATGGTATTTGAAAACCAGTTTTGCATTCATAAAAGATAGTGTTTACAAAAGATAACGTGACACAAAGGTCGTTACAAAGTCATTATTTAAAAATAACATAAACTACGAATGCAAAAGAAAAGTTCCATGATTGAGACATCTCTAAGTAATGCAGCGGAATTCTAGCACAACAAGTCCTTAACAGCAAGTTTAAACACCAAGACAGCAAGTCTAAATAACGGAAGCAACAAACCTCTAAATACCTGAGAAAACATGCTTAAAATTGTCAACAATAATGTTGGTGAGCTATAGTTTAAGTTGTAACAGTAATGTAAGGTAGGCCACGAGATTTCAGTGTTCCAAAATAGTATGAAAAGTATATGTTCAACCGTGGGCACTTGGTAACTAACTTAACGTTTATGACCCCCTAAAAGTACACTTGGCGAGTGCGTATGTTTATGAAGTATTAAACACCCGTTAAATGCTAGCACAACTAGCCCGAGTGGGGATGTCAAACCCTATGGATCCATATCTAAGATTCGCGTTCACCGGTTCAAAAACCAATGACTAAACGTTAATGAGCTAAGGGGAAAGTTTATGCCGTTGTATAACCCACACTGTGACGATCGCTCCAAATCCATATGGACGAACACGTCATTCATCGATTTCATTGCGAGGTGTTTGACCTCTATATGATACGTTTTGTAAACATTGCATTCTTTTGAAAAGGCACACCATCAATGAATATTTAAATCAAAGGTTCTCGACATCTGATGATTTCTATATATAGACAATCACCGTAAATAATAGTTTACAATAGTAATTCCATTGACAATGCAGTCAAAATAAGATACATGGTGATGATTTTGTGAATGCAACGTTTTCTTGAATAAAGCATGCAAGACTCCATGCACATAGCTTGTATAACATGTAAGCAAACAGCAGAAGACTTCTAGGGAACCTGAGAATAAACATGCTAACAAGTGTCAACACAAAGGTTGGTGAGTTCATAGTTTTAGTGTTTCGCATAATCTGTATATAAAAGTGGATCACAAGATTTCAGTTGTTTCATCCAGAAACGTTTATCAATAGATTCTATATAACAGAGCACCCTGGTAACTAAGCTTTAACGTTATAATGATAAATACCCCATTCGTTTTAATACACGCAAACCAACGTGTCCTAAACTCAAATAACACACGTCCGTTAAAAGACTAGCGCTCTAGCTCGGACGGGGATGTCAAGCCCTATGGATCCATATACTGTTATTCGCGCCCACCAGTCCATACCCTATGTACTGGCAGCTACTAGTTACCAAAGCTAAGGGATTTTCGGTTCAAACTCAGTGTAGAATTTAGTATGTACTTGTATCCATTGCATTTAAAATAAATTGCATGTATTCTCAGCCCAAAAATATTTAAAGTATTTAAAAAGGGAGACTATAAACTCACCTTAGCAGCATATAAAGTTGTTCACCAAAATGTGACCGAAACTCGGATTACCAATTAATCGTAGATCTCAACCTAGAGAACATATGTTGTCAATAAATGTCTATCAAGCTAGGTCAAGTCATAGTGTATCACAATCCTAATGCTCGAGATCGACATATAATAGTTATCCAAAGGCGTTTCAAAAAGTCAATTTTGACAATAGTTCAACAAAACGAGACGTACCTTATTTAAGGATTCATTTACTCAGTTGGTAATAATCAAAAATCCAATTTATTAATCTTACAAATAAGTTGTTTAAATATTAATTGCAGATTCAAAAGCAATTCCAATTAACGTTAATTATAATTCAGTTGACCATATCTTTTAATCCGTTCATCGAAACTATTCGATATCTAAATGAAAAGTTATTGATTTTTCGCCAGCTTTCCAAAAACATGTATATCATATACCTTATACCAGTAATATATGTATTTAATTCGTGATTCGTTATAAATTGTTTAACGACGAAATTTAGTATACAAGTATGTATAAATATACATTCGAGCACTAGACATGGATACACTATTAATATATAATAGATAAAATATAAATGCTTACGTATCAATATTGTGATTTAATATTGTAGGAATGTACGTAGACGCAACGGAGATGATAAACACTAGGTTTGTCTTGCGAATAGTACCCATGAATATTACCCATAACCTTCATAATTATAACCCATACTTTCCTTAGTTCTATCCCGTTCGAAAACCATTTTGAAAGTGACACGCTCATGACCTCGTCGTAGTATTTTATGTATAATACTACTGATAATAATAAGATTAATAATAATATTAATCTTAATAATAATTTAAATAATAATAATAATATAATTAATAATACGAGTAATATATAATATGGAGTAATATGAAGTTCAAAGAGAAATGAATGATTGTGTGTGACAACTGCAACTCGTCGAATATTTAAACACATTTTCAGGATTTGATCCCCATGCGATCGCATGGGGATGATGTTATAATGTCATGCGATTGCATGACTTAGTTTTACAGCTGGTATCCAATTTCCATTCTTGCCGACACCATATTCAATTACATTAGACACATGATATAAGTTATAGATTATTTAATATATATTATATTTAATCTTTAGAATTAATTAAATATTATATTATGTTTACGCTCATGGTAAAAATATAATTTTTACAAAAATGACACGGTCGTGGTCTCATGACTCATGTACCACTTTCGGTTTTTCGAGCGCACTTTCGTACATTTAAAAAACTAGCCTTTTACGTTACGTGACGTGTACTCTTAATAACAATTTGACTTATTCATCAATAAATTACCTTATGAAAATGTATCTTATAAAATTTGAGCGTCATGGTCATTTGCTTCTATAATTCAGTGACTCGTTGTTTACCAAAATATATTATTTTAAATTGGGACATTTTATGACTAAGTTAAAATATATAAATATTTTTATTTAGAGTTGTAAATTTGTACATAATATATAGGTATGAAATATTTATCTAATGATATAAAGATAAAGTTTAAATTTGTTTGGAAATTTTCGGGTCGTCACACACACATATATAAAGCTTAAGTACTCGTGCCTAGTATGTAAAATGTAAAAAGCGCATGTATTCTCAGTCCCAAAATAATTAAAGTAAAAAGGGATGCTATAACTCACAGTGAATAAGCAGTAAAAGTCGTCACGAAAGTGTGCAAGTAGTAAGTCGGTCCGAAAGGTCGTCAACCTAAGTCAAAGGTTACTAGGTCAGTATGTTATCCTCATAAGTTCTAATAGTGCATAAAATAAGTTTAAGTGTCATCATCATCATCATTCATCATTGTAAAAGTTAAGTAAGTTTGACAAGAATAGAGATCGAAACAATAGGCTGACTTGGATCAGCTGCTACGACCTCTACGTAAATCGAAAAGACGCGAAATAAGTGGCTATGGCTCCGTATGGGAGTCCTATAGTTGTTGACCAATTTACAGAACCAAACTCATCTTCGTTTGACCGTGGGGACGGTTTAAGTGCGAGTAGGTCAGAAATTTCAGCACAACGTTACAACGGCGTAGTGACTTTCAGAGGGCTATAATTCCTAAACCGTATGTCGGATTAAGTCGAGGTCTAAACGGAAAGTCATATACTCGAACCAGGCTATCTGAAAATCAACTTTTCCAGTAGCCCAGGAGCCTAACCAGATCCTTAAAAACAGTAACAAGTGCTCCGGTGGGGTTCTTAGTGCTTGATGCTCATCACGGTTCTCATCCTTGATGCTTGTAGCTTCAAGTGTACAACTCGTTGATGGGTTAGCATCACCTTGACCAAGATTCTACCATCAACACACAATATGTTAAGACCAAGTAAGAACATAACTCATTTAAGAGTCTTAGATGGATGATGAACCAAGGTTACATCATATCCTTAGTCTTAACACAATTATAAGTTACATTTACAACTAAAGCTACAAACTTTACTTCAATCAAGCAAGTATGAACATAATCTAAGTCAAATAAAGTGATATAACCCTAAGCTAGAGAGCTTGGATCCTTTTCATACAAGTTATAAGGTCACAAAGCTAGAAAGCTTGAACCTTTAGTGTTCTTGAAGACCTTGAAGCATAAAGCTTAGATCTTTAAGTTACATGAAGACCATAAACACAAGTTTTGATCTTTACAACAAAATAATGAGATCATAAGTTAGAAAAATTAGATCCAACAAAAGATATGAAGATTCAAGCTAGAAAGCTTGCATCTTGGTTGTTCTTGAAGATCTTGAAGCATAAAGCTTGGATCTTTAAGTTACATGAAGATTACAAACACAAGTTTGAATCTTTATAACAAAATAACAAGGTTAAAGTTAAAAGATTTAGATCTACAAAATAGATGAAGATTCAAAGCTAGAAAGCTTGAATCTTCCATGTTCTTGAAGGATTTAAATCCATGTTTGAATCTACAAGATGTAATTAAAATCAAAGCTAAAAAGCTAGACCTATGATGATGATGATGATGAATTCATGAAAGTGAGAGGAAGAAGAAGAAGAAAAATCAATTACTTACACTTTTTAGAGAGAGAAAGACTAGAGAAAGAATTAGGGAGTAAGTGTGTGCAAAATGCAAATGAGAGCAAGTGCAAAATATATGGAATAAGGCTTGTATTTATAGGTGGTGAGGGTGTGGGTGGTGTCTCAAAACCGTGGGTTTAAGGGGGGGGACAAGGGGGACAAACTTTTGCTTATTGGTTAATGGTTGTCTAAAGTTGGTGCTTATGTTAAGATCCCATGCAACATTAAGGATAATACTTGACAAAAATGCTAGCATGTTCCCTCTAATAAATGGGCATTTATCTTACATATTAATGGGTCACTAGCATAAGTAAATTACTACGCGTAATTAAGCATCCAAAAGTCCAAGTAATTATTATTATGAAATAATAATTAAGATTTCATAGTCATAATATTCCGATTACGACAAAAGTTAAACGTGTACGCAGTACGCTGTTTGTTCGTAATGTCAAGTGACACTAACGGTCATAAAGGCTTCCGGAGATCAAGTTAAGTATCTTACGTACTTAAAGGCACGTTTTAACACATAAATGAAAGTAGGCCATGTGTATAAAGATTCCAGAGTATAAAGTAGCACAGTACACACAAATTGAAAGTTTCGCAAAAATCACAAGGCACAAAAACTAGTCGAAAAAGCCGGGTCGTTACAGTATTATTACTAGTATCATTAATAATAGTATTATTATCATCATTATTGTTTTAGTTATCAACCTTATTATAATAAAAATAATACAATTTAATATGGTTATCATTAATAATATTATTATTATCATTTTTTATAATTACTATTATTCTTATTAATATTAGTATAATTTGGATAAAGTTATTATTAATATTATTATTATTATTATTATTAATTCTATTATTATTATTGCTAGTATTCTTATTAAAAACTTTATAATATGAACAGATTTAATAAATAGATTTATATTATTACAGAAGTTAATATAACAAGATATATATCAGTAATTGATATATATATACACGAAAACATTAATACAGATATAACCTTATATATAAATATATGATACAGATATATATATACAGATTATATAAATACAGATAATTAGATATATATAAATAAATATAAAACCAGTTATATATATACAAATATATTGATACGAATATAACTCAGAATTTTTTTTCAACTTATAGATTCTGTTCCAAGTCGTTATCTATTCTTTTAAATTGTCTAGTGGATCAAAATCATCTACATTAAAATGGTACAAATTAGTTTGAAGTCTCTATCACTTTCTATTCTTTTATTTATTTAACTGTACGATCGATTTGGCTGTCTAATCTTTTCTTGTTATAAAACAACTAGATAATCTGTATTATTAGGTGAAGAATCATTCAGTCTTTCCATCAACCTCATCAATTATCAATTTAATTAACTATTACGCGAATAATTAAACAGAAAGGTGCATGAACAAGTCGTATACCCTGTTCTTGTTACCTTTTATTCGAAAGCTTAAATTCTAATGGAATTTCAAAATATTTGAATGTAGTTCTATTAGGAATCTCATGTTTAAACTGTCTGTAAAAATTCAAGTACCAATTCCAAATATCAAGAACGAATTAACGAGTCAAACTTTTGTTTCAAAAAGTCAACCAGAGCGTTCTTGGTGAAATTCGAATTTATTTCAATGTTTCAAGTTTAATTGATGATACAGAAAGTTTATAGGAATCAGTTAGAATCTTTTTCATGTAGAAATCATAGTCTATAATATTCTCAATTTCAAAAACCAAATTTGAGTTCATATGTTCTTCGTACGTATCTGCTACTGCTTCGATTTTTTTTATCTATCTGTTTTCATTAATTTAAACACCCATTCTGGTTCGTTCCTGTATTGTTGGAAAGTCATAAATCAAACGATCAAATAGTAGTTAGTAAGGATTGGAGTTCTGATTGATTTTGAATTAGAGAAGAAGCTGGTATAAACAGAAAATAGATTATATGAATTTGGTTGGGATTTAAATCACGAAAATAGAAATGGTTCGATGGTTAAGAGTGTTTGCGGGGTAGCAAGGGGTCACGGGTTCAATTCCGGTTCAGAGCATTTTTAAAAAAAACTGGTTTCTTTAAAGGTAGTTCTTTTTCTTTTATATTCACTTTATTATTTTGAATATTATTATTAAAGTTATTAAAATTACAATCATTATTATTATTAACATTTTCATTATTATTATTATTATTATTATTATTATTATTATTATTATTATTATTATTATTATTATTATTATTATTATTATTATTACTTGTATTATTATGATGATGATTATTATTGTTTTTACTATGAATATTATTATTATTGTTATTATTAGTATTATAACTATAATTATTATTATTATTATTACTATAACTAAGTATTAGTAAGTATTATCATTATTGTTAGTATTATTATTAAGTATGACGAATTTTAGGATTATTATGATGATTTTAAGTATTAATTAATGTTATTATCAATATAGTTATTAATATGTATAATCATTATGTATTAGTAGTATTATCATAAAAATGGTTATTTTCATCATTAATATTAACATTAATATCATATGTATGGTTATTATTATCATTCCTATTATGAATATCATAAACTATCATTATCATTAATATTAGTATTAGAGTACCATTTAACATTTATTATAGTATTATTAATTATATGATCATCTAAACTGAAATGTCCCGTTCTTATTGATTAAAAACGTTCCATATTAATTGATTTCGTTGCGAGGTTTTGACCTCTATATGAGACGTTTTTCAAAGACTGCATTCATTTTTAAAACAAACCATAACCTTTATTTCATAAATAAAGGTTTAAAAAGCTTTACGTAGATTATCAAATAATGATAATCTAAAATATCCTGTTTACACACGACCATTACATAATGGTTTACAATACAAATATGTTACATCAAAATCAGTTTCTTGAATGCAGTTTTTACACAATATCATACAAACATGGACTCCAAATCTTGTCCTTATTTTAGTATGCAACAGCGGAAGCTCTTAGTATTCACCTGAGAATAAACATGCTTTAAACGTCAACAAAAATGTTGGTGAGTTATAGGTTTAACCTATATATATCAAATCGTAACAATAGACCACAAGATTTCATATTTCAATACACATCCCATACATAGAGATAAAAATCATTCATATGGTGAACACCTGGTAACCGACATTAACAAGATGCATATATATAAGAATATCCCCATCATTCCGGGACACCCTTCGGATATGATATAAATTTCAAAGTACTAAAGCATCCGGTACTTTGGATGGGGTTTGTTAGGCCCAATAGATCTATCTTTAGGATTCGCGTCAATTAGGGTGTCTGTTCCCTAATTCTTAGATTACCAGACTTAATAAAAAGGGGCATATTCGATTTCGATAATTCAATCATAGAATGTAGTTTCACGTACTTGTGTCTATTTTGTAAATCATTTATAAAACCTGCATGTATTCTCATCCCAAAAATATTAGATTTTAAAAGTGGGACTATAACTCACTTTCACAGATTTTTACTTCGTCGGGAAGTAAGACTTGGCCACTGGTTGATTCACGAACCTATAACAATATATACATATATATCAAAGTATGTTTAAAATATATTTACAACACTTTTAATATATTTTGATGTTTTAAGTTTATTAAGTCAGCTGTCCTCGTTAGTAACCTACAACTAGTTGTCCACAGTTAGATGTACATAAATAAATCGATAAATATTAACTTGAATCAATCCACGACCCAGTGTATACGTATCTCAGTATTGATCATAACTCAAACTATATATATTTTGGAATCAACCTCAACCCTGTATAGCTAACTCCAACATTCACATATAGAGTGTCTATGGTTGTTCCGAAATATATATAGATGTGTCGACATGATAGGTCAAAACATTGTATACGTGTCTATGGTATCTCAAGATTACATAATATACAATACAAGTTGATTAAGTTATGGTTGGAATAGATTTGTTACCAATTTTCACGTAGCTAAAATGAGAAAAATTATCCAATCTTGTTTTACCCATAACTTCTTCATTTTAAATCCGTTTTGAGTGAATCAAATTGCTATGGTTTCATATTGAACTCTATTTTATGAATCTAAATATAAAAGTATAGGTTTATAGACGGAAAAATAAGTTACACGTCGTTTTTGTAAAGGTAGTCATTTCAGTCGAAAGAACGACGTCTAGATGACCATTTTAGAAAACATACTTCCACTTTGAGTTTAACCATAATTTTTGGATATAGTTTCATGTTCATAATAAAAATCATTTTCTTAGAATAACAACTTTTAAATCAAAGTTTATCATAGTTTTTAATTAACTAACTCAAAACAGCCCGCGGTGTTACTACGACGGCGTAAATCCGGTTTTACGGTGTTTTTCGTGTTTCCAGGTTTTAAATCATTAAGTTAGCATATCATATAGATATAGAACATGTGTGTAGTTAATTTTAAAAGTCAAGTTAGAAGGATTAACTTTTGTTTGCGAACAAGTTTAGAATTAACTAAACTATGTTCTAGTGATTACGAGTTTAAACCTTCGAATAAGATAGTTTTATATATATGAATCGAATGATGTTATGAACATCATTACTACCTCAAGTTTAGTAGGTAAACCTACTGGAAGTGACAAGAAATGATCTAGCTTCAAAGGATCTTGGATGGCTTGAAAGTTCTTGAAGTAGGATCATGACACAAAAACAAGTTCAAGTAAGATTTTTACTCGAATTAAGATAGTTTATAGTTATAGAAATTGAATCAAAGTTTGAATATGAATATTACCTTGAATAAGAAAGATAACCTACTGTATATAACAAAGGTTTCTTGATCTTAGATGATTACTTGGAATGGATTAGAAAGCTTGGAAGTAAATTAGTAAACTTGAAGGGATTTTTGAAGTGTTCTTGAAGTGTTCTTCCTATGATGATTATAGCTTGATTCTTGAAGTGATTTTTGATGAAGATGATGATTAAATACTGGAAAAATACATTCATAATAGTGTGTGTGTGTGTGTTAAGAGAGAATTAGAAAGAGAATTGGAAGTGAAATGGAGTGAATGATGAGTGGTAATTGGTGAGTGGTGAGTGGGGTTAAAAGGAGTTCTAGTTAGTTGACTAGCTCATGGTAGAAGTTAAAATTGATTAGTCATACATGGCATAATCAAGAGTGGAATCCCATGCTAGTTTCTATTGGTATATACTCATAGTAAGTACGTTTTGAAGCTGTGTATAATACGGGTAAGAATACGACTAGAATTCCTGATGAAAGAAAAGAATGGAAAAGTAACTGTAACCATTTTCGTTAAGTATGAGTGTTTTGATATATGTCTTGAAGTCTTCCAAAAGTATTTTAATACATCTAAATACACTACATGTATATACATTTTAACTGAGTCGTTAAGTCATCGTTAGTCATTACATGTAAGTGTTGTTTTGAAACCTTTAAGTTAACGATCTCAATTAATGTTGTTAACCCATTGTTTATTATATCTAATGAGATGTTAAATTATTATATTATCATGATATTATGATATATTAATATATCTTAATATGATATATATACATTTAAATGTCGTTACAACGATAATCGTTACATATATGTCTCGTTTCAAAATCCTTAAGTTAGTAGTCTTGTTTATATGTATATAACTCATTGTTAATATACTTATGGAGATACTTACTTATCATAATCTCATGTTAACCATATGTATATCCATATATATATATCGTCATGTCGTTTTTACAAGTTTTAACGTTCGTGAATCGCCGGTCAACTTGGGTGGTCAATTGTCTATATGAAACATATTTCAATTAATCAAGTCTTAACAAGTTTGATTGCTTAACATGTTGGAAACATTTAATCATGTAAATATCAATCTCAATTAATATATATAAATATGGAAAAGTTCGGGTCACTACATAAACTTCTATTAAAACAATAATTAATATTAAACTTACCATTACTATTAAAATTTTATTTTTACTAAGACTATTATTTGTACTTTATCATAATTAGAAAAATTACTATTTTTAATAAAATTATTGTTATTGCTATCAATATTATTATTAACATCCTTAGTCCAGTAATTACTACAATTAATAAATTTACAAAACAAAAGATAAATATATATAGATATAAATATATTTATTATATAGAGTATACTAATACTACATAAAAATTTTGTTTTAACCAATAACATTAATGAAATATCAAATATGTATCATAACATAATATAAGTATTGATAAAAATTATTAATATTAATACATAAAATAATATGTATACACTTGTTTGATTACGATTATATGTATTAATGAAAATACATATGATATAGGTTCGTGAATCCGAGGCCAACCATGCATTGTTCAATATCGTCATATGTATTTTCACTACAAAATACAGTATAGTGAGTTTCATTTGCTCCCTTTTTAAATACTTTTGCAATATATATTTTTAGGACTGAGAATACATGCGCTGCTTTTATAAATGTTTTACGAAATAGACACAAGTACTTGAAACTACATTGTATGGTTGGATTACTATACCGAATATCGCCCCTTCAAGTCTGGTAACCTAAGAATTAGGGAAATAGCCCCTAATTGACGCGAATCCTAAAGATAGATCTATGGGCCTAACAAACCTCATTCTGGAATTTAGAATGCTTTAGTACTTCGATTTAAATGGTGATTGCAATTGCCAATATTTATGGCATAGTTGCGAGTATGCGGGGGATATTCTATATGCATTATGTTAATGTCGGTTACCAGGTGTTCATCATACGAATGGATTTTATACACTTGCGAGTGTAATGATATTTATGGAAAATGAGGATCTTGTGGTCTATTAAAATTATGGAAATGATTATTATGATAAACCTATGAACTCACCAACCTTTTGGTTGACACTTGAAAGCATGTTTATTCTCAGGTATTAAAGAAACCTTCCGCTGTGCATTTGCTCATTTTAGAGATATTACTTGGAGTTATTCATGACATATTTCAAAAGACGTTGCATTCGAGTCGTTGAGTTCATCAAGATTATTATTAAGTCAATTATAGTTGGATATATTATGAAATGGTATGCATGCCGTCAACTTTCGATGTAATGAAAGTTTGTCTTTTAAAAACGAATGCAATGTTTGTAAATGTATCATATAGAGGTCAAGTACCTCGTGATGTAATCATATGTTATTGTATTCGTCCTTATGGATTAGGACGGTCCGTCTCATGTTGTACGGAGTGAGGTTTCCTTACTCTTAAGCCAATGTGGTCGTTGATGCCCTAAGTCGTAAGGCGGAGTTTGCAACGATCACAAAACCATAATTCTTCCTTCAAGATCGTATAAAGGAGGGATTTGAGCATGATCCCATAGCCAAGAACCTTGTTGCATTGGCTCGAGGTGGAAAAACACGAAGATTTTGGCTCAAGGGAAGATTTCTTATTCACTAAGGGGGACAGGTTATATGTGCGTAAGTGGGGTGATCTTAGACGGACAGTCTTGAAGGAGTGTCATGAATTAAAGTAGGCTGGTCATCCAGGAATTAAGAGGACGTTGGTGTCAGTTGAAAGCACTTACTATTGGCCAAAGATGGAAGACGACGTAGAGGCGTACGTGCGGACATGCCTAATATGCCAACAAGACAATATAGAGCAACAACAACCAGGTGGACTACTACAACCTCTACTCATACCTAAAGGACCATGAGAGAGTGTTTCAATGGACTTTATTACATGCTTACCGAAGTTGGAAGGGTGTGGGAGTATTATAGTTATGGTGGACCGGTTCTCTAAGTATGGAACCTTCATAGCTGCATCATCCGAAGTTACTGCAGATGAGACTGCAAAACTATTTTTCAAGATTGTGGTGAAGTATTGGGCAGATACCATATGTGATAGTAAGTGACCGAGATCTGAGGTTTACTGGGCGTTTTTGGACAGATTTGTTCAAGATCATGGGGACGGACTTGAAATTCTCTATGATTTTTCATCCCCAAACGGACGAACAGACAGAAAGGGTAAATGCACTATTAGAGCTCTAACTTCGACACTATGTAAGTGCGAATCAACATGATTGGTCTAAACTCCTTGATAATGTTTAGTTCTCTTATAACATGCAAAGGAGCGAGTCCACGGGTAAGAATCCTTTTAAGTTGGTAAAAGGGCGCCAACATTGACTCCTAATACCTTAGTCGTTTCATATGAGGGAAACAACCCAACCGCTTATAAGATAATGAAGAAGTGGCATAAGTAAGCAGACTTGGCATGAACCTCATTAGATAAGGCGGCCAAGAAAATGAAGAAGTGGGCGAAAGAGAAAAGAAGACACGCTGAGTTCAAGGTTGGGGATCAAGTAATGGTGAAACTTCTACCTCAACAATTTAAAACATTTAGGAAGGTGCACAAGGGATTGATTCGGAGATATGAAGGCCCTTTCCCAATGATTGGACATGTTGGGAATGTATCTTATCGAGTTCAATTACCGCCCAAGTTAAAGATTTATCCAGTTTTCCACGTAAGTTTTCTAAAACCTTATCATGGAGACGAAGAAGACCCGAAACAAGGAGTTTCCAAATGAGTATCGATGGTAGTTGCGACTTTGTTTGATCTTGAGGTGGAAAATATCTTATTGCATCAAATAGTACGAAGAAGAGGGGTGCCGAGCTATAATGAATACTTGGTCAAGTGGCGTAACTTACCCGACAGTGAAGCAAGTTGGGAAGCTGGAGACTTATTGCGGCAGTTCCCTGACAAGATCAAGAAATATCACGAGGATGGCATGATGAGGACGTCGCGAGGTTAGGGGGGAGATGTCACAACCCATTAATCTTATGGCCTAATCCACTAAGCTTGTGACTCAATATGCCCAAAGAATGGTGTGGAACTCCATAGAAGCTCTCTATAATTTTTCCATTGATTCTTCCATGGAATGGTGTGGAACTCCATATGAAGGCCAAGAACCTCATGGAATCTCTCTATAATTTTTCCATTGATTCTTTTATAGAATGGTGTGGAACTCCACAGATATATCTAGGATCATGAAGCTTCTAGTTTTTAGATCCTAGACATTCACTTTATTCAATCATATCCATCCATTTTGTAATAGGAGTAGTATAAATAGGGGTGACCTCATTTGACACGACACACGTCAAAAATTTTTTTTAATTATATTTGTAAAGCTTTTATAATCAATATAAGTATCTTCTTCAAAACCCACGTGTTCCCTATTTTGTTCACTTTTGGTTACTTGAATCACTAGAAGGTACGAATTAGGCTAACTTAGTAGAGACTAAGTACTGCACGATAAGCTTATCGAGATAAGTCCGTGACAATAAACTCTTACCTTATTTTTGTGATGACCCGTCCTAATCTATCCGGATGAAGTCATCAACCTTTGATTCCAGAGCGATGATCGACTCCAAGTATTGTCCTTAAAATGAGCAAAATGCACAGCGGAAGGTTTCTTTCACACCTGAGAATAAACATGCTTAAAAGTGTCAACCAAAAGGTTGGTGAGTTAATTAGTTTAACATAAATAATCATTTCATAATTTTAATAGACCACAAGATTTCATATTTCCATTTCTCATAAACATACGTCCCATGCATAGAGAAAAAAATATCATTCATATGGATTGAACACCTGGTAACCGACATTCAAAATTTGTATATAAGAATATCCCCATCATTCCAGGATCCTCCTTCGAACATGATATAAATTTAGAAGTACTAAAGCATCCGGTACTTTGGATGGGGCTTGTTGGGCCCGATAGATCTATCTTTAGGGTTCGCGTCAATTAGGGTGTCTGTTCCCTAAATCTTAGATTACCAGACTTAATAAAAAGGGGCATATTCGATTTTGATAATTCAACCATATAATGTAGTTTCAATTACTTGTGTCTATTTCGTAAAACATTTATAAAACAGCGCATGTATTCTCAGTCCCAAAATATATATTGCAAAAGCATTTAAAAAGGGAGCAAATGAAACTCACGCATATAAATGTTTTAAAACAGTTAATAAAGCATTTGCATGTATTCTCAGCCCAAAAACATAAAGAGTTAAAAGGGCAAATGAAACTCACAGTACAATATTTTGTAGTAAAAATATTCATACGACGGAACTGAACAATGCAGGGTTAGCCTCGGATTCACGAACCTATATCAATTTATAAATATTAAAACATATAGTCGTAATTGAGCAATTATATATATATATATATATATATATATATATATATATATATATATATATATATATATATATATATATATATATATATATATATTGTTATTAATAATATACTTGTTTATTTAGGTAAATTTAGTATATTTAATTTATATGTTTTTACCTAATTATTATTCATCGTTAGTAATAAAACTTGTATATTAAGATTTATATATGATAAAAATATATTAATATATTAATATATTAATTGATATCTTTGATATATAGCTTAATTATTATTATTATTTTTTTATAATAAGAATATAGTGTATTGTATTTTTATATAGAAATATTTATTTATAGTAATATTGATAGTTTTAGTGCTAACAAAATGATAATTTTAGTAAGAATGATAATAATGATAATAATGATAATAATACTATGTTATATAACAATAATTATAAAACTTTTAATAATTCTTTTTAAAACATACATTAATTAAAATTTTAATCATTTCCATGATAATATTTATATCCAAAATCGCTATATTTAATATCTTATCAATATTATTACCACCAGGATATTCATAATTATAATAATTATAACCATCGCGTTTAATTTAAAAGCTAACGACGATAGTTTCTTTTAACATTAAATTTGTAATCATAATAGTATCACTAGCAATAGTTCGATAATAACAATACTACTAATAATAATATTGGTAATTATAATACTACTAATTTTCTAAATGATAATGCTAATAACAACAATGATAATATCGTAATTTGTATTAATGAAGCTAATATTACAAATCATATCACATGGTTTAATAATAACTAACATAATATTAATAACATTTAAAATAACAATAATAGTAACAATAAATAATAATAATAATGATAATAATAAAAATAAAAATAGGAAGAATTGTGTATACCCTTTAAAGCTTTGATTAAAAAGAATTGTTCTAGACCGGGCTCGAACTTGAGACCTCTCATTTCCTCATAACACCCTCAAACCATGGCTCTATCTATTGTTTTTCTGTTTTTATAGTCAGAGAGATATATATAACCCAAAATGATTTTGTCTCCAACTTCATCTCCTTCACTTGAAAACCAATCGGCCAAATTTCAAAACTAGTTTAATTATAACCAGCAAAAACTTATATTCTTCCATAGATTCATAAATAATACCTCTGTGTTTGTAAAGAACATAAAAAAAAAAAAAAAAAAAAAAGTACCTATAGTTCGCGGCTAATATAACAAAAAAAAATAAAAAATTTGATTTTGATTTAGATAAATTTTGGGATAATTGTTACAACGCGAAATAAGTTTAAAATCATTCCTAGAATCTATTTCAATCATCAATCGATCCAACAACTCTAAAACAAATTTGAATTTCATGAAAAACAAAACGTTTGACTTTTTGTTTTGAAACGTTGACTCGCAAATTCTCGATCGTTTCTTCGAATTAGCTTTTGTAAATTTGAAGAAAGTTTCAAGCAATGAATTAAAATGTTTCTGCATTTTCACTTTTCTTCAATTTGTTTCGAATCAAATTTGAAGGGTAAATGGGTTTAAGAGAAAAAAAATAATAAACATATAAGAAAAAGAAAAACGAAGTCTGTTGTTAACAATTTCTGTTTGCTTTCAATTAACAGCAACGATTTATGTATTGCAAATTCTTGAGTGCTTACAGCCATATTAATTTGATCAAGATTGGTTGTAGGGTCGACATAGTTCACGGATAGAAGAAGGACAGGAGAAAAAAAAAGAAAACAAACAAAAAATTAAAGAATCTGATTGATTTCATTACGCGTACTAATCTTTTTTTTTTTATTAACTGATAAAGACATACACTGCGCGTGATTATCTGTATCTGCAATCTATATATCCAAATTTTAAATAGCTGTCTTTTATATATTAAATCTTAATATTTAATAAATATATTAATAATTAATATATTAATAACAATAATACAATTAATAATAATAATAATAATTAATAAAACTAACTTTTTATCTGATTTAAAAAAATGCTGAAATATAAATATAATTTAATTATTAATAATATGACATAACTTGTTATTAATTATAAAAGTACTAATAAATAATAATAATAATAATAATATTGATAATAATAAAAATGATAATTTGGTAATATGATAATTTTATCAATAACAATAATGATAAAAATGATAATACTAATAATAATAATATAGCATATTATATGTATCAAATCTGTTATTAATAATAATAATGAAAGTATTAATAAATTTAATATATTAATTATATTCAAACTTGTAATCTAATATAATACCATTTATTATTTATGTAAGATTATGTTATATTATGACATTTACTGAACAGTTAAAATTTATATATTCTATATATGTATTTAATAGAAATCATATTTAGTTTCATGATAACGTATACTGAATATTTAATATTTACATAATCCTATAATAGTATGTAATTTTGTTTGCATATTAGTTACATGTAAATATGAATACATTAATAATGTTTTATATACATAACCATTATATATCCATTTACTATATTATATTATTTCGTAATAGAAATATATATTAAAAGTTTCAACACATAATATTTATATCTCTTATATATATGTATATTACAATATATATATAATGATAGTTATGTATAGAAATCATATATATATGTATATATAAACTCATTTTAAATTACACTTAGTTATTTTGTATCTTATTTTATATGTTTAATTCAAATGTTTAAATTCTATTTTATAATTTCAAATTATTATATATATATACATATATATATATATATATATATATATATATATATATATATATATATATATATATATACATATTTATTTGCAAACTATGGTTCGTGAATCGTCGGAGATGGTCAAAGTCAAATGCATTCATGGAAATAGTTCAAACATTATGAGACTCAGTTTAATAGACTTTGCTTATCGTGTCGAAATCATATAAGATTAAGTTTAAATTTGGTCGGAAATTCCCGGGTCATCACAGTACCTACCTGTTAAAGAAATTTTGTCCCGAAATTTGAGTGAGGTGGTCATGGCTAACAATAAAAATGTTTTCATGATGAATTTGAGCTGATAAATAGAGTTTCATCATTTCCGAGTAATATAGATTAAACGATTCAATTACTTGAAGCGTATGAGTGAAGCTATCGTAAAAGATTGAAATAGGAAAAGTAAAGATTCGTCTTGACTTTTGACGTTGTTTTGGTTGAATTTAGAAGATATGGTGTATCATAGCTTTTGACGTAGAGGGTTGAATTCCGGAATTCAAGGGATTTAAAGAAGATCTTCAAAATCTAAAAGATTTGGTTCTTCGACGAATAAGGAGATTAAGATCTCTATAATTAAATACGGTGATCTGCCTCAATTACTCTATCTGATATTTCCATTATAAATTAAACTTCTCCGTTCCATTATTCTCACCATTCCTGTACTTTCTTTCTTAGTTCATACATCCAAAAGATTGTGAAAATGCTTAATCCCGTTCTAATCCTTGTTCTCATTCTGACTATCGTAATGTTCGTTCTTCTTTTCTAATTTCCACCAGAAGAATCTGTTTATTTCTACTATGCTCTAGTGATTATTGTATTTATAATCCTCCCGTGTCTTTATATTGCTATACGCACTGATATTCACGGTTTGTAATTTATGTGTTGTTATTGGGCTTTATATCTTCCCTGATTTTTCGAAGTCCCTGCTTCTATCTTCTATAATCATTGTCATCCCCAGTTAATACTTCCCCCCTATTTGCTGCGATTTATACTCCAATTTCTACTTCGGAGCTTTGTCCCTTCGTTTCTTCTTCTTCTTGCGATTGGTCATCTCTTGTAATGGTCCAGAATTTGCAGATATAAGTTTCAGAATGAACATTGTCAATGTCCTGAGAAAGAAACGGTAATAGCACAAGTTGACTTGTCAAATTACCAGAATCGCTGAGAATAGAACTATCAAGAATATATTTTCTTGATATGTTCAGAAGTTAATCAGAATGAAAGAGTTATGTAACATGACACATGATGATGTTATAATCTGTGAATCATCATGTTCCATTTAGAAACTCAGCATGTCTTACTGTAATATAATCACGTTGATCAAATGTCATTATATTATACTAACTCATGCATCAGTTCCCAACATTACTTCAATAACATTCATATTTTTAAGCTCGAAAGTTTACAGAATATAGAAACTAATAGTTTTTATATGATGTAACACTGATAGCACGAAGAGATTATTGATTTCAAATAAGAATAGTTATGAAAATATCTTTAGAAATATGAAGGATATTTGTAATGAAAGATACGATAATATCTTTGAATATTTAAGATCAGAGGGTAATGGAAACTATTGTCCGTAAGGGTTTAGAGTAAGGAGCAAGATATTCGCTAAAGACTTCCGCAGGCATTGAATCATTTGAATTCTTTGAAGTCAAACTTATTCTTTGTGATTTGTCCCCGGCTTCCTTCATAGTTTAGCATAATCTGCTTTTCGGTACTAAATTTTCTATTGAATGTTTCCAATATAATGATACACATGAAGCACAAAGAGGTATATAATTTCGGACGAGAATATTTATGAAAATATCCTCAGAAATATCGAAGATATTGATGATGATATTTTGGAATTTCTAATTTCGATGGTTGATGGAGAAAGATTTTCCGCAAGATTTTAACATGACTTCAGAGCAAGATATTCTCTAAAGATTTCAACGGATCCAGAATTACCTGAATCCTTTGAATATAGGGTTTGGTCCTTGTATTTGTCCTTGGTCTCCTTCATGGGTAGCTCAATCTGTTTTTCAATACCCAATTTTCTATCGAGCGTCCCTAACACTCCTTTCTTTATCATTAAACTTTTGGCCATTTAGACCATCTACCATTTTTATGTTTCCTCTGCATTTAATGCTATGATATCTAAATCATCGGTTATTAATCCGAGGTGGTTTCAGGAGAATTGTGTTTTTAGATGATTAAACGCATGATGGTAATATGGTGGAATATGAAAGGTTCCCTGGTAACAATAAAAGAGCATGAGTATATATCAACGTTATAATAAGGTTGTTTTGTACGAAAAGTCGAAGTTGTCTTGCTGGAGCTGTGACAAAACTGGCTATCTCGAACAGCAGATGCAAAGTTATTTTCGGTAATAATAACGCTAAAGAAATTAGCACAGCTACGTGTTATACGTTTACTCAGGTTCCGAGTGTTTTCAGGTGCATAACTATATACATCAATCTTTTCTCCCGTAAATGAAGTGCGGTTGGTTCATCCTCTCGATTGAGGTGTTTTCAAGAATCATGAAAGGTTTGAATGCAGAATGTAATTGTGAAGATACAAATGATGTTTAAGACGAAATCAAGTGGCAACTTGAAGAATTGTTTAGTTTCATATGTTATAATCAATATTTTAATTCATTTTAATTGTCCAATGTTATTAGTCCACATTCGATAGTCCACAGTTGACAGTCCAATAATTCATATATAGTTTAATATATAATATTCGAATTAATTAATACGTGTCGTGACCCGTATACATCTCAGACTCGATCACAACTCAAACTATATATATTTTTGTAGAATCAACCTCAACCCTGTATAGAGAACTCGATCATTACTGCATATAGAGTGTCTATGGTGATTCCAAATAATATATATAGATGCGTCGATATGATATGTCAAAACCTTGTATACGTGTCCCGATATTTAAAGTGCGTAAAATAAATAACAGAAAATTAAATAACGATAAATAAAGTGCATAAAGTAAATAACAGAAATTTAATGACGATAAATAAAATTGCGATAATGTAAATTGCGATAAATAAAATGTAATCAGTTAGCTAGGAACAGTTAGCTAGGATTTTGTTAGCGTGGATTCTTAACAAAATTTCTCATAGTTAATTTGTTTGTTTCTAACAAATTTTATTTTGTCCAATGTTTTCTTCATTATGCCACTTGTCGGATTCTGATAGGTCAAAATCCAAATATGAAATTGAATGAAAATGGTTATTCTGTGATGAACGAATTCGTATAGCTGTGGTTGCAAGTAGGATAGTAAATGACTGTTGAATCAGATTCGAAGAATGTACAGTGTAACTTATTAATGCGAAATCTAAATATTCCTCGGGTATTACCTACCCATTAAAATATTTTCACCATTAACAGTTTGTACAATAAAAATTTTAATTACAATCTTTATGAAAACATATATACATATATATTTTCTTCAGGCGTAATTATGGATTTATTGAGTCAATGTGATATTAAACTTATCAGATTTACGGCTAGAACTAGAGTACATAATCTCTAAAATATTAGAGATTACATAATCACCATGAAGGACAAAGATAGTTTATGTAGAACGATTTGTAAAACGATTCGTAGAACGATGATTATGCTTGAAGTATAGATTGCGAGGTTGAGACGTGTGATGATGTTGCTGTTGTTGGTACTCCTTGGTATCCATGGTGTGTATGACGTTGATGTTCAAGGTATAGATTAAGATGTTGAGGTGTGGGATGCGGATGTTGATGTTGGTGGTGGTGATGGTACTGTTGACATTGGTGGTGGTACTGGTTATGCTGCTGGTGCTGCTGCTGGTGTTTGTAACCTTCGCACCATATTCTCTAAAGCCACTACCTGAGCGCGAAGCTCATTGACTTCTTCTATCACACCGGGGTGATTGTCGGTTCGGACAAGCAGATAAATGAAATCTAGAATTTGATGTAGTATGTAGTCGTGACGAGACACCCTGGAAATGAGAGAGAAAATGGTGTTTCCGATAGGTTCGCCGGTAAGTGCTTCAAGTTCTTCGCCAAGAGAGCAATGTGGCGGATGGAAAGGATTACCTTCTTCTTGTCTCCAATGATTGAGGAGGCTACGAACCCATCCCCAATTCATCCAGAATAGATGATGACTAATTGGTTGATCCATTCCGGTCACACTGCTTTCGGAGCTTGAGTGGGATTCCATTTCGGAATCCGAGTGACTTGAACTAATGACGAATTCCATTTCGTATGATTGAATAAAGAATTTTTTTAGATATGAATTGATTTTCTGACTAACGGATGGTATTCTTAATTACATAGAATATCCTATATATAGAACAAAAGGTTTCGTAGATTACGGAGGAATTTACGGGATACGCCAGGTAAGGTTTTACAGTAACAGATACGCTAAGATACGAATCTTGTTTATACACTATTCATGCAATCAATGCAGCAAGACGTGTCTAGACTAAGAATGATAAGCAGATAATTTTTGACACAAAATGATAAGCAAAACTTTTTGACAAGCAGATAATTTTCGACACAAAATGATAAGCAAAACTTTTTGACATGCAGACCAGGTCGAAGTCCAGACTCACTAATTCATCCTAACGACTACTAGTTAGACACACTAACGCAAGACCTGGTTCGCTACGACCACCGCTCTGATACCAACTGTGATGACCCGTCCTAATCCATCCGAACGAAGTCATCAACCTTTGATTCCAGAGCGATGACCGACTCCAAATATTGTCCTTAATATGAGCAAAATGCACAGCGGAAGGTTTCTTTCACACCTGAGAACAAACATGCTTAAAAGTGTCAACCAAAAGGTTGGTGAGTTCATTAGTTTAACATAAATAATCATTTCATAATTTTAATAGACCACAAGATTTCATATTTCCATTTCTCATAAACATACGTCCCATGCATAGAGACAAAAATATCATTCATATGGATTGAACACCTGGTAACCGACATTCACAATTTGTATATAAGAATATCCCCATCATTCCGGGATCCTCCTTCGGACATGATATAAATTTCGAAGTACTAAAGCATCCGGTACTTTGGATGGGGCTTGTTGGGCCCGATAGATCTATCTTTAGGGTTCGCGTCAATTAGGGTGTCTGTTCCCTAATTCTTAGATTACCAGACTTAATAAAAAGGGGCATATTCGATTTCGATAATTCAACCATATAATGTAGTTTCGATTACTTGTGTCTATTTCGTAAAACATTTATAAAACAGCGCATGTATTCTCAGTCCCAAAATATATATTGCAAAAGCATTTAAAAAGGGAGCAAATAAAACTCACGCATATAAATGTTTTAAAACAGTTAATAAAGCATTTGCATGTATTCTCAGCCCAAAAACATAAAGAGTAAAAAGGGCAAATGAAACTCACAGCACAATATTTTGTAGTAAAAATATTCATACGACGGAACTGAACAATGCAGGGTTGGCCTCGGATTCACGAACCTATATCAATTTATATATATTAAAACATATAGTCGTAATTGAGCAATTATATATATATATATATATATATATATATATATATATATATATATATATATATATATATATATATATATATTGTTATTAATAATATACTTGTTTATTTAGGTAAATTTAGTATATTTAATTTATATGTTTTTACCTAATTATGATTCATCGTTAGCAATAAAACTTGTATATTAAGATTTATATATGATAAAAATATATTAATATATTAATTGATATCTTTGATATATAGCTTAATTATTATTAATTTTTTTTTTATAATAAGAATATAGTGTATTGTATTTTTATATAGAAATATTTATTTATAGTAATATTGATAGTTTTAGCCCTAACAAAATGATAATTTTAGTAAGAATGATAATAATGATAATGATATTATGTTATATAACAATAATTATAAAACTTTTAATAATTCTTTTTAAAACATACATTAATTAAAATTTTAATCATTTCCATGATAATATTTATATCCAAAATCGCTATATTTAATATCTTATCAATATTATTACCACCAGGATATTCATAATTATAATAATTATAACCATCGCGTTTAATTTAAAAGCTAATGACGTTAGTTTCTTTTAACATTAAATTTGTAATCATAATAGTATCACTAGCAATAGTTCGATAATAACAATACTACTAATAATAATATTGGTAATTATAATACTACTAATTTTCTAAATGATAATGCTAATAACAACAATGATAATATCGTAATTTGTATTAATGAAGCTAATATTACAAATCATATCACATGGTTTAATAATAACTAACATAATATTAATAACATTTAAAATAACAATAATAGTAACAATAAATAATAATAATAATGATAATAATAAAAATAAAAATAGGAAGAATTGTGTATACCCTTTAAAGCTTTGATTAAAAAGAATTGTTCTAGACCGGGCTCGAACCCGAGACCTCTCATTTCCTCATAACACCCTCAAACCATGGCTCTATCTATTGTTTTTCTGTTTTTATAGTCAGAGAGATATATATAACCCGAAATTATTTTGTCTCCAACTTCATCTCCTTCACTTGAAAACCAATCGGCCAAATTTCAAAACTAGTTTAATTATAACCAGCAAAAACTTATATTCTTCCATAGATTCATAAATAATACCTCTGTGTTTGTAAAGAACAAGAAAAAAAAAAAGAAGGTACCTACAGTTCGCGGCTAATATAACAAAAAAAAATAAAAAATTTGATTTTGATTTAGAGAAATTTTGGGATAATTGTTACAACACGAAATAAGTTTAAAATCATTCCTAGAATCTATTTCAATCATCAATCGATCCAATAACTCTAAAACAAATTCGAATTTCATGAAAAACAAAACGTTTGACTTTTTGTTTTGAAACTTTGACTCGCAAATTCTCGATCGTTTCTTCGAATTAGCTTTTGTAAATTTGAAGAAAGTTTCAAGCAATGAATTAAAATGTTTCTGCATTTTCACTTTTCTTCAATTTGTTTCGAATCAAATTTGAAGGTTAAATGGGTTTAAGAGAAAAAAATAATAAACATATAAGAAAAAGAAAAACGAAGTCTGTTGTTAACAATTTCTGTTTGCTTTCAATTAACAGCAACGATTTATGTATTGCAAATTCTTGAGTGCTTACAGCCATATTAATTTGATCAAGATTGGTTGTAGGGTCGACATAGTTCACGGATAGAAGAAGGACAGGAGAAAAAAAAAAAGAAAACAAACAAAAAATTAAAGAATCTGATTGATTTCATTACGCGTACTAATCTTTTTTTTTATTAACTGATAAAGACATACACTGCGCGTGATTATCTGTATCTGCAATCTATATATCCAAATTTTAAATAGCTGTCTTTTATATATTAAATCTTAATATTTAATAAATATATTAATAATTAATATATTAATAACAATAATACAATTAATAATAATAATAATAATAATAATTAATAAAACTGACTTTTTATCTGATTTAAAAAAATGCTGAAATATAAATATAATTTAATTATTAATAATATGACATAACTTGTTATTAATTATAAAAGTACTAATAAATAATAATAATAATAATATTGATAATAATAAAAATGATAATTTGGTAATATGATAATTTTATCAATAACAATAATGATAAAAATGATAATACTAATAATAATAATATAGCATATTATATGTATCAAATCTGTTATTAATAATAATAATGAAAGTATTAATAAATTTAATATATTAATTATATTCAAACTTGTAATCTAATATAATACCATTTATTATTTATGTAAGATTATGTTATATTATGACATTTACTGAACAGTTAAAATTTATATATTCTATATATGTATTTAATAGAAATCATATTTTGTTTCATGATAACGTATACTGAATATTTAATATTTACATAATCCTATAATAGTATGTAATTTTGTTTGCATATTAGTTACATGTAAATATGAATACATTAATAATATTTTATATACATAACCATTATATATCCATTTACTATATTATATTATTTCGTAATAGAAATATATATTAAAAGTTTCAACACATAATATTTATATATCTTATATATATATGTATATTACATTATATATATAATGATAGTTATGTATAGAAATCATATATATATGTATATATAAACTCATTTTAAATTACACTTAGTTATTTTGTATCTTATTTTATATGTTTAATTCAAATGTTTAAATTCTATTTTATAATTTCAAATTATTATATATATATACATATATATATATATATATATATATATATATATATATATATATATATATATATATATATATATATACATATTTATTTGCAAACTATGGTTCGTGAATCGTCGGAGATGGTCAAAGTCAAATGCATTCATGGAAATAGTTCAAACATTATGAGACTCAGTTTAATAGACTTTGCTTATCGTGTCGAAATCATATAAGATTAAGCTTAAATTTGGTCGGAAATTCCCGGGTCATCACAATTTTCATAAACTAATCAAAAAATAGTTTACTTTTACATAGCTTTTTTTCCCCCCTAAACTCTTAACTCACCCCAACAATCAGTCAAAAGTAAGACTTACCCGATCCACTTTCATGATCACAAGCAACAAACCCAACCTTTTCTTTCTTAATTGTATGTACAATTCGTATGTATAGTTTTCGTTGCTGTATTCGTTTATAGATAGCTTTAGTTTTGATGTTATTTTCTAGGCGCGAGCTTCTCTGTTTCCCTTGTCCTTTTGTATTCTCTGTTGAGGACGTTTTCTTTTGGAAAACGACCTCGATTCTATATGAGTATTCATTATTTTCGCCGAAAAAAAGTTGTCTTTGTTTTGCTGGTCACCAAATCACACTCATATCCTATTTCTTCCCCCAAATCTCACACAATTCAACATCTATAGCACTAAACTAGGGTTTCTTCTATTACCCCAATTTAGCAAATTAACAAACTCTCTCTGAAATCATGAGAACGCATCATCAATGCTTACTTAATACGAACATTGCAATTACACCTGTAAGTCATTAAAATTTTGATTTTTAACTAACTGGTATTGTAAATTTGATTAATTTATGTGTTTAGTTTGATTTGGGTGTAGTTACACAACAAGAGATAGTGTCATTGTACCAAAGGTTTTGTCAATTGGATCGTAATAGTGGCGGATTCATATCTGCTGATGAATTCCTTTCTGTTCCGGAATTTGCTGTTAATTCGTTTTCTCAGGTTTATTGAAGTTGATATTTGTTAACATTGTACTATTTGATTGCTGGGTTTTATGTTAGAGATTGTAATCTTTTTTTTAAACTTGTTATAAGCATGTGAGTTTACTGTGTTTGGGATTATTTATTTGGGGGTGTTTGGGTTAGCATTATCTATGGGGTTACGGTTAATCTAAATTTCAACTATCAGCTAATAGATTATGAACTTACCAACCTGAGTTATCTCTGAAACGATTCGCTCATCATGGATTCATGGTGAGATTAGGGTAATATTTTTAAGCAAATGCCCATCTAGGTTTGCTATTGGCTGGGTGAGTTGTGTAATTCAAAAATGGGGAAAATTATCCGACCTTACAATTGAATATAGAAAGAGAAGACCAGACTTTAATTTCAGAATGGAGGAACGTACTGGGAAGGTATCACAACCGTAAAGGAACACCTTGTCCACATATTTGGTGATTTCTCAACACCTCTAAGGGATATCCCACACATTACGAATGGCTACGCTGTGTTGGCGCCGAACGTCTCCGAGGTAGTTACGTTAGATATATTTTTCATTTATAATTGATAGATTACAGATGTTATAAAATGGGAGTTTATTGGGTTTTATATTGATTGATAACAATTCAAAATTATAATTATGCCAAGTAACTCCTACTTTCTAACATTTGTAATCTATTCATTATAAAAGAAAATTTTATTTAACGTAACTACCTCGGAGACGTTCAACGCCAACACACAACGCAGTCACTCATAGTATCTGCAGTGGGATATCTTTTGGAGGTGTTGAGAAGTCACCAAAGATGTGGATAGGGTATTCCTTTACGATTCTGATATCTTCCATAGTCCGTTCCTCCAGTCTGAAATTGAAGTATATATATATATATATATATATATATATATATATATATATATATATATATATATATATATATATATATATATATATATCACTAGCTTCAATTTCATATGTAGGTTGCTTGAGAAAACTCCATAAACTTGATTAGTGATTTTGGTGAATTCGGGTTAGGGTTTGATAAGCTTGAAATGAATATTTGATGCATTGAATGCCATGAACTATTGTTAGTAAGTAGTTAGTTGTATTGTATGCTCGATTACCTACAAAACGGCTTGTAGTTGATCTAAATTTGGGGTGTTTGGTTTAGCATCATTTATGGGATTTCAATTCTAATTGAAGCTTATAAGTTAACTTCCAAATAAAGTGTATAAAAAATTACTTTATAGGACTTTTTATATTCCAGTGCGTCGAACCCACAACATAAGCCAGGGAAAACACCCAATTTGGGTTTTTTTATACATCAGATAAAGGTACTATTAAACACTCCATCTTCTTTGTTTAGCATAAGATAAATTATTTCAAGCTGATGATTATTTGCGTTTGGGTATAAGCAGAAGCTGTTTGAATGTAAACCTGTTCCAAATCGTTGTTTCTTATGTTGTCAAGTAAAAACTTAGCTTATTTTCAATTTGGGTTGTAACTGTGGTTAAAATGGTATTAATTCATCATGGACTATTGGATTCACGCATTTCTTCTGTTCAGAGATTATTCAGGATGATTGATGGGTTGAATTTTAAGGAGTTTCTGGCATTTTTGTCTGCATTTAGTTCTCAAGATACCTTACAACACAAAGTTAATGTAATTACTACTCCATATCTTTTTGTTTTATGTGAAAGTTTAAGGTGTGCACACTATATTCATTGTCTTTTTACTTGTTATTAAAATCATAAAATGATTTTATTTTTTTGCTATATATAAAGTTTCCGATTCGATGGAAATGGCAAGGTTGCTTTTTCTGATTTGTTAGATGTCTTACGGGACTTGACTGGACAATTCATTTTTGAACAACAAAGGGAGATGAGTTCATATTTTATAACCAATAAAGGTACTGATGTGCGTAGAGGTGTATACAAAATAGTTATATATTTATTGCGAAACACTATTATATACGATACAATTTTACACAAGTTATTTATTTATTTATAGAGTGGATATACCTAAACCTTGCTAGAACACTTATAGACAGTGTACCTAATCGTACAGTAGTGTAGTTTTTAGTAAGTCTGGTTCGTCCACAGGGAACTAGCCAAGTTTAACGCTATATTTTTAAAACTAAATTTGTATATATATATATATATATATAAAAGGGGGTTTTTACCGTTTAATGACCGGTTTGTCGATTTTATATCTTAAGTCGCAGTTAAAACCTAATGTAAAATATTAAAAATAAATATAACTTAATTTAAAGCGTAAAGTAAATAACGATAATTAAAGTGCGATAATTAAAAGTGCGATAAATAAATTGACGATAAATAAAATTGCGATAATTAAAAGTACGATAAATAAAATGACAGTAAATAAAAGTGCGGTGAAATATGAAATAAAGGAATTATGCTTATTTAAACTTCCATAATCATGATGTTTGACGTGTTAATTTTAGTTTATTACCATGGGTTAATTGTCCTTTGTCCTGGATTATTCGATATGTCCATCTGGTTTTTGTCCATAACAGTCCATCAGTCATAAATATAAAGTGCGAGTGTCCTCGTCAAATTATCCTTATACCCGAAGTCAAATATTCCAACTAATTGGGGACTTAAACTATAATTACACCAATTTTCCTTGTATGTAATTCACCCCTGTTTTAATAAGTCCATTGACTATTAATCCATTCCCGTGTCCGGTTAAATGAACGATTATTAGTACTTATAAATATCCCGACAATCGTGTCCGATCGAGTGTATGTGGTTATTTATAGGTACGTCTAATTGTAATTTTTATATTAAATTAACGAACTATCATTCAATTAAACAAATATAAAGATCATTAATAGCCCATAGTCTAATTTCCACAAGTGTCGTTCTTTTGTCCAAACCCCAATTATGGTCCAAAGCCCAATTAACCCGTCTTTAATATTTTAGTCCAATATCACCATTACTTCAATTTAAATAAGCATAATAATAACTTAGCTACGAGACATTAATTTAGAAAGGTTGAACATAACTTACAATGATTAATAATAGCGTAGCGTTACACGGACAGAATTTCGACTTACACACTTACAACATTCGCTAACATACCCTTATTATTATTAAATTAAAATTAAAATTATAATATATATATATATATATATATATATATATATATATATATATATATATATATATATATATATATATATATATATATATATATATATATTACGTGAGAGATAGAGAGGATAGAAAAAGATGTAAAACATTCGACCAAAAACTGCGAAATTTATAGTTGTGGCCAGCCTTTTAGGCTCATGCGATCGCATGAAATATGGGCATCCTGGCCATGCGATCGCATAGCCAGCTGGATCAGCTCACATGTTCTTGTTTTCTAGTTTGCCGACGTTTTTAATATATAATATAATATATATAATTTTAAGAATTAATTATATATTATATTATATTCATGTGCATAGTTGACTTGTAATTTTTAGTCTGTTGCGTCAAGCGTTGAGAGTTGACTTTGGTCCCGGTTCCGGATTTTCGAACGTACTTTCGTACTATTTAATATCTTATACTTTGCGTTTTGCGGCTCGTACTCTTGTAACTTTTAGACGTTTCTCATCAATAATTTGAACCACTTTGATTGTACTTTGTACTTTTGAGCTTTTTGGTCGTTTGCGTCTTCAATTCGTCGAATCTGTCTTTTGTCTTCACCTTTTATTATTTAAACGAATATCACTTGTAAATAGAATAATTGCAACTAAAAGCTTGTCTTTCTTGAGGGATAATGCTATGAAATATATGTTCGTTTTTAGCATTATCAAATATTTCCACACTTAAGCGTTGCTTGTCCTCAAGCAATATGGTCTTGAAATAAAAATACAAGAATCACTTCTTTATTCTTCACACTTTGTACATCAGTGATTTTGATTTGGCGGTATAAACAATGATAGTAACGATGTGGTTTACAGTCCCACATGACTATGAAAATTTAGATCCTTTAAGGAAATTGGATCTTTATGAAAACATTTGATCTTTCAAAAATAAAATCTAGCTTTTACCCTAGATAAGTTTTCCGAAATAACCCTTCACCGGTGTTTGCAAATTGTTTTTGTGGGTTTGGTGGGTTTCAGATTTGAAAATTTTAGCTTAAAACTTGTGGTTTTGTGTCACCCACTTGCTAACCTTGTATTAGGAAAGCAACACGTCCAGTATACTTGTTCCGTATATTACCTTTCGGTAAACTACCGTCCGGTTGTAAAGGAAAGCGTTGAACAAGCAACTGTTAAGGTAATGTCCCGTGACATGATTTTGATTATTGTCTATAACGTGTCGGATGCAATTACTATCCTTTGTAGGAACAATAGTAAAGATCACCCTATAGTTTTTTGGTCTGGCACAAGGTCCTGTCTTTGACCATGCTATGCAACCACCGTTCTTACGGTTGACACCCGATTTAGTTCAGGTGACATATTGAATTCCAGGTGAATTCCTAGGATTTTATGTTTAATGGTAATGAACGCATTAAAAATGGGTTTTTCAGAAAACAAATCGGTTTGTAATTTTGATCAAAATATTTTCTCGTTCAAGCTCGAGTTTAGATATCATCAAATTCCATGAGTTTGTAATTCTCAATCTTTAAAAGTCAATCTCAAGGATTGAGTAATATCAATCTTAAAAGCTGATTTTTGATCTTTAAGGAGATTATCCTTTCTGGGGATCTGATTCATTAGTCTTATAAGCTAATTTGCACGGTGCCCCCATTGTACGAGACAGATCCTCCCATAGTTAGGATAAGTCTGACCACTTGGCGACCCTGTTTGATGCTGAGGTCCGTGGATTTTCAGCTGATTTTCGAGAAAACTTTTCAAGGTTTTTCGTAGACTCTACAACTGGTCTGGACGACAACTTCCTGACCTAAATCAAGAAGCGCGTTTCTTTTTCTTTCAGAAGACTTTACTTCCTTTTAAATTTCATTTATATTACAATAAACTGGGTAAAACTTATTAAAATTGTCCAAAACAAAAGTATCTTCAATTATTTGTACAAAAATATGTGATATATGTTCTAAATAACTTGGTAAATTTTTCTTACACTTGGCTTTTATTTTCCTTTCTTTGCCTTTTTATTGTCCTCTATTCCATTTTAAATGAATTCTAACATTTTAGGTTGTTTCTCAATTTATGTCCTTTCCGAGGTAACAATAATTTCGGTGTTTAACACCTAGTTTTATCGTTCATAAATATGTATAAACATGATTTTGAATTCATTTATTTGAAAATTTTGAAAATTTTTACTAGAATTGGGTAGTCAATATATAAGACTAGGGCTGTTCTTTATTATCAGAGAGCACTAGATTCTAATACAACTACTGCATTACTAGTATTTTTAATGGTAACTGAAATGTCCCGTTCATATTGATTATAAACGTTCCATATTAATTGATTTCGTCGCGAGGTTTTGACCTCTATATGAGACGTTTTTCAAAGACTGCATTCATTTTTAAAACAACCATAACCTTTATTTTATCGATAAAGGTTTAAAAAACATTACGTAGATTATCAAGTAATGATAATCTAAAATATACCGTTTACACAAGACCATTACATAATGGTTTACAATAAGAATATATTACATCAAAAATAAGTTTCTTGAATGCAGTTTTTACATAATATCATTCAAGCATGGACTCCAAATCTTGTCCTTATTTTATTATGCAACAGCGGAAGCTCTTAATAATCACCTGAGAATAGACATGCTTAAAACGTTAAAAAAAATGTTGGTGAGTTATAGGTTTAACCTATATATTATCAAATCATAATAATAGACCAAAAGATTTTATATTTCAATATACATCCCATACATAGAGATAAAATTCATTCATATGGTGAACACCTGGTAACCGACATTAACAAGATGCATATAAGAATATCCTCTATCATTCCGGAAAATCCTTCGGACATGATATAAACGAATTCGAAGTACTAAAGCATCCGGTACTTTGGATGGGGTTCGTTAAGCCCAATAGATCTATCTTTAGGATTCGCGTCAATTAGTAGATCGGTTTACTAATTCTTAGGCTACCAAGCAAAAGGGGCATATTCGGCTTCGATCATTCACCCATATAATGTAGTTTCATTTACTTATGTCTATTTCATAAAACATTTATAAAACTGCATGTATTCTCATACCAAAATATTATATTTTAAAAGTGGGACTATAACTCACTTTCACAGATTTTTACTTCGTCGGGAAGTAAGACTTGGCCACTGTTCGATTCACGAACCTATAACAAATATGTACATATATATCAAAGTATGTTCAAAATATATTTACAACATTTTTAATACGTTTTAATGTTTTAAGTTTATTAAGTCAGCTGTCCTCGTTAGTAACCTACAACTAGTTGTCCACAATTAGATGTACAGAAATAAATCGATATATTATCTTGAATTAATCCACGACCCAGTGTATACACGTCTCAGGGTAGATCATAACTCAAAGCATATATATTTTTGGAATCAACCTCAACCCTGTATAGCTAACTCCAACATTACTGCATATAGAGTGTCTATGGTTGTTCCAAATAATATATATACATGGGTCGATATGATATGTCAAAACATTTGCATACGTGTCTATGGTATCCCAAGATTACATAATATATTAGAATACATGTATAATACAATATAAGTTAGCTAGGATATGATTTGTATAGAATTGTTACAATATTTCCAGTAGCTAAAACAATCAAAAAATATCCAATCTTGTTTTACCCATAACTTCTTCGTTTTAAATCCGATTTGAGTGAATCAAATTGCTATGGTTTCATATTGAACTCTATTTTATGAATCTAAACATAAAAAGTATAGGTTTATGGTCGGAAATATAAGTTACAAGTTGTTTTTGTAAAGGTAGTCATTTCAGTCGAAAGAACGACGTCTAGATGACTATTTTGGAAAACATACTTCCACTTTGAGTTTAACCATGATTTTTAAATACAGTGTCATGTTCATAAGAAAAATCATTTTCCCATAAGAACAACTTTTAAATCAAAGTTTATCATAGTTTTTAATTAACTAACCCAAAACAGCCCGCGGTGTTACTACGACGGCGTATATCCGGTTTTACGGTGTTTTTCGTGTTTTCCGGTTTTAAATCATTAAGTTAGAATATCATATAGATATAGAACATGTGTTTAGTTGATTTTAAAAGTCAAGTTAGAAGGATTAACTTTTGTTTGCGAACAAGTTTAGAATTAACTAAACTATGTTCTAGTGATTACATGTTCAAATCTTCGAATAAGATAGTTTTATATGTATGAATCGAATGATGTTATGAGCATCATTACTACCTTAATTTTAGTAGTTAAACCTACTGGAAATGAGAAAAATAGATCTAGCTTCAAAGGATCCTTGGATGGCTTGAAAGTTCTTGAAGCAGAATCATGACATGAAAACAAGTTCAAGTAAGATTTCCACTCGAAATAAGATTGTTATAGTTATAGAAATTGAATCAAAGTTTGAATATGAGTATTACCTTGTATTAGAAAGATATATTACTGTAAATAAGAAAGATTTCTTGAGGTTGGATGATCACTCTACAAGATTGGAAGTAAGCTAGCAAACTTGGAAGTATTCTTTATTTTATGAAACTAGAACTTATAGAATTTATGAAGAACACTTAGAACTTGAAGATAGAACTTGAGAGAGATCAATTAGATGAAGAAAATTGAAGAATGAAAGTGTTTGTAGGTGTTTTTGGTCGTTGGTATATGGATTAGATATAAAGGATATGTAATTTTGTTTTCATGTAAATAAGTCATGAATGATTACTAATATTTTTGTAATTTTACGAGATATTTCATGCTAGTTGCCAAATGATGGTTTTCCCACATGTATTAGGTGACTCATATGGGCTGCTAAGATCTGATCATTGGAATGTATATACCAATAGTACATACATCTAAAAGTTGTGTATTGTACGAGTACGAATACGGGTGCATACGAGTAGAATTGTTGATGAAACTGAACGAGGATGTAATTGTAAGATTTTTGTTAAGTAGAAGTATTTTGATAAGTGTCTTGAAGTCTTTCAAAAGTGTATGAATACATATTAAAACACTACATGTATATACATTTTAACTGAGTCGTTAAGTCATCGTAGTCGTTACATGTAAATGTTGTTTTGAAACCTTTAGGTTAACGATCTTGTTAAATGTTGTTAACCTATTGCTTATTATATCTAAAGAGATGTTAAATTATTACATTATCATGATATTATGATATATTAATATATCTTAGTATGATATATATACAGTTAAATGTTGTTACAACGATAATCGTTACATATATGTCTCGTTTCGAAATTCTTAAGTTAGTAGTCTTGTTTTACATATGTAGTTCATTGTTAATATACATAATGACATGTTTACTTATCATTTATCATGATTAAACATAGTGTAACAATATCTTATTATGATTCATATGTAATTAGTAAGACGTTGTTATAACGATAATCGTTATATATATCGTTTCGAGTTTCTTAATTCAATAAACACAATTTTATGTATATAACTCATTGTTAAAATACCTAATGAGATACTTAATTATCATAATATCATGTTAACTATATATATAATCATATATATGTCATCATATAGTTTTTACAAGTTTTAACGTTCGTGAATCACCGGTCAACTTGGGTGGTCAATTGTCTATATGAAACCTATTTCAATTAATCAAGTCTTGACAAGTTTGATTGCTTAACATGTTGGAAACACTTAATCATGTAAATAACAATTTAATTTAATATATATAAACATGAAAAAGTTCGGGTCACTATAGTACCTACCCGTTAAATAAATTTCGTCCCGAAATTTTAAGCAGTTGGAGGTGTTGACGTATCTTCTGGAAATAAGTGCGGGTATTTCTTCTTCATCTGATCTTCTTGTTCCCAGGTGAACTCGGGTCCTCTATGAGCATTCCATCGAACCTTAACAATTGGTATCTTATTTTGTTTAAGTCTTTTAACCTCACGATCCATTATTTCGACGGGTTCTTCGATGAATTGAAGTTTTTCGTTGATTTGGATTTTGTCTAACGGAATAGTGAGATCTTCTTTAGTAAAACATTTCTTCAAATACGTGGAAAGTGTTATGTACAGCCGCAAGTTGTTGAGGTAACTTAAGTCGGTAAGCTACTGGTCCGACACGATCAATAATCTTGAATGGTCCAATATACCTTGGATTTAATTTCCCTCGTTTACCAAATCGAACAACGCCTTTCCAAGGTGCAACCTTAAGCATGACCATCTCTCCAATTTCAAATTCTATATCTTTTCTTTTAATGTCAGCGTAGCTCTTTTGTCGACTTTGGGCGGTTTTCAACCTTTGTTGAATTTGGATGATCTTCTTGGTAGTTTTGTATTATCTCCGGACCCGTAATCTGTCTATCCCCAACTTCACTCCAACAAATTGGAGACCTGCACTTTCTACCATAAAGTGCTTCAAATGGCGACATCTCAATGATTGAATGGTAGCTGTTGTTGTAGGAAAATTCTACTAACGGAAGGTGTCGATCCCAACTGTTTTCGAAATCAATAACACATGCTCGTAGCATGTCTTCAAGCATTTGTATCATCCTTTCGCTCTGCCCATCAATTTGTGGATGATAGGCAGTACTCATGTCTAGACGAGTTCCTAATGCTTGCTGTAATGTCTTCCAGAATCTTGAAATAAACCTGCCATCCCTAGCAGAGATAATAGAGATTGGTATTCCATGTCTGGAGATGACTTCCTTCAAATACAGTCGTGCTAACTTCTCCATCTTGTCATCTT
The DNA here is from genome assembly GCF_046630445.1 of Rutidosis leptorrhynchoides. NCBI lineage: Eukaryota > Viridiplantae > Streptophyta > Magnoliopsida > Asterales > Asteraceae > Rutidosis > Rutidosis leptorrhynchoides. The sequence goes on along the minus strand of NC_092338.1, from coordinate 57,073,678 downwards.
CTCTTATTGGTAGGAAGTGTGCTGATTTGGTGAGACGATCAACTATTACCCAAATAGTATCAAAACCATTTGCGGTCCTTGGCAATTTAGTGATAAAATCCATGGTAATGTTTTCCCATTTCCATTCCGGGATTTCGGGTTGTTGAAGTAGACCTGATGGTTTCTGATGCTCCGCTTTGACCTTAGAACACGTCAAACATTCCCCTACGTATTTAGCAACATCGGCTTTCATACCTGGCCACCAAAAATGTTTCTTGAGATCCTTGTACATCTTCCCCGTTCCAGGATGTATTGAGTATCTGGTTTTATGAGCTTCTCTAAGTACCATTTCTCTCATATCTCCAAATTTTGGTACCCAAGTTCTTTCAGTCCTATACCGGGTTTCGTCTTCCCGAATATTAAGATGCTTCTCTGATCCTTCGGGTATTTCATCCTTTAAATTTCCCTCTTTTAAAACTCCTTGGTGTGCCTCCTTTATTTGAGTAGTAAGGTTAGTGTGAATCATTATATTCATAGCTTTTACTCGAATGGGTTCTCTGTCCTTTCTGCTCAAGGCGTCGGCTACCACATTTGCCTTCCTTGGGTGGTAACGAATCTCAAAGTCATAATCATTCAACAATTCAATCCACCTGCACTGCCTCATGTTCAGTTGTTTCTGATTAAATATGTGTTGAAGACTTTTGTGGTCGGTATATATAATACTTTTGACCCCATATAAGTAGTCTTTAATGCAAAAACAACTGCGCCTAATTCCAAATCATGCGTCGTATAATTCTGCTCGTGAATCTTCAATTGTCTAGATGCATAAGCAATTACCTTCATTTGTTGCATTAATACACAACCGAGACCTTGCTTTGAGGCGTCACAATATATCACAAAATCATCATTCCCTTCAGGTAATGACAATATAGGTGCCGTAGTTAACTTTTTCTTCAATAATTGAAACGCTTTCTCTTGTTCATCCTTCCATTCAAATTTCTTCCCTTTATGCGTTAATGCAGTCAAGGGTTTTGCTATTCTGGAAAAGTCTTGGATGAACCTTCTGTAGTAACCAGCTAGTCCTAAAAACTGGCGTATGTGTTTTGGAGTTTTCGGGGTTTCCCATTTTTCATCGGTTTCAATCTTTGCTGGATCCACCTGAACACCTTCTTTGTTCACTATATGACCGAGGAATTGAACTTCTTCTAACCAAAATGCACACTTTGAAAACTTAGCGTACAGTTTTTCTTTCCTTAACAACTCTAGCAGTTTTCTCAAATGTTCTTCGTGCTCTTGGTCATTCTTTGAGTAAATAAGTATGTCATCGATGAAAACAATGACAAACTTGTCAAGGTATGGTCCACACACTCGGTTCATGAGGTCCATGAACACAGCTGGTGTGTTAGTCAACCCAAATGGCATAACCATAAACTCGTAATGACCGTAACACGTCCTAAAAGCAGTCTTCGGAATGTCATCCCCCTTCATCCGCATTTGATGATACCCAGAACGTAAATCGATCTTCGAATAAACCGACGAGCCTTGTAGTTGATCAAATAAGTCGTCGATTCTCGGTAGTGGGTAGCGGTTCTTGATGGTAAGTTTGTTCAACTCTCGGTAGTCGATACACAACCTGAATGTACCATCTTTCTTCTTGACAAACAAAACAGGAGCTCCCCATGGTGATGTGCTTGGTCGAATGAAACCACGCTCTAAAAGTTCCTGTAACTGACTTTGTAATTCTTTCATTTCGTTGGGTGCGAGTCTGTATGGAGCACGAGCTATTGGTGCAGCTCCTGGTACAAGGTCTATTTGAAATTCAACGGATCGATGTGGGGGTAATCCCCGTAATTCTTTCGAAAATACATCGGAAAATTCTTTTGCGACGGGAACATCACTGATGTTCTTTTCTTCAGGTTTAACTTCCTCGATGTGTTCTAGAATGATGTAACAACCTTTTCTTATTAGTTTTTGCGCCTTCAAACTACTAATAAGATTTAACTTCGCGTTGTTCTTTTCTCCGTACACCATTAAAGGTTTTCCTTTTTCACGCATAATGCGAATCGCATTTTTGTAACAAACGACCTCTGCTCTCACATTTTTCAACCAGTTCATGCCAATTATTACATCAAAACTCCCTAACTTGACTGGTATTAAATCAATTTTAAACGTTTCATCCCCCAGTTTAATTTCTCTCTCCCGACATATATTATCTGCTGAAATTAATTTACCGTTTGCTAATTCAAGTAAAAATTTACTATCCAAAGGTGTCAATGGGCAACTTAATTTAGCACAAAATTCTCTACTCATATAGCTTCTATCCGCACCTGAATTAAATAAAACATAAGCAGAATTATCGTCAATAAGAAACGTACCCGTAACAAGCTCCGGGTCTTCCTGTGCTTCTGCTGCATTAATATTGAAAACTCTTCCACGGCCCTGCCCATTAGTATTCCCATGATTCGGGCAATTTCTAATAATGTGGCCCGGTTTTCCACATTTATAACAAACAGCGTTGGTATTACTTGCTCCGACACTATTCGTTTCGGCATTACTTGTTCCGACATTATTTGTTCCTTTAGTTCTGTTAAAATTTGGTCCATAGACCTCACACTTTATCACGCTATGACCATTTCTTTTACACCTATTTCAAAATATCGTGCAAAACCCCTGATGATTTTCTTCACACCTATGACATGGCTGTTTTTGGTTTTTGTTGCCGTTGTTATTATTGAGGTTGTTGTTGGGATTATTATTGTTGTTGAAACGGTTGTTTTAGTTGTTGTTGTTATTGAGATGTTTGTTGTAGTTATTGTTAGGATTGCGATTATTGTTGCGATTTTTGTTGCGGTTGTTGGGATAGTTGTTGCGATTGTGGTTGTAATTGTTGTTGTTGTTGTACTGGTGACTCTTGTCACCGTTTTCCACCCATTTCCTCTTGAGTTGTTTCGTGTTGGCTTCTTCAGCCGCCTGCTCTTTAATTCTTCCCTCAATCTGATTTATGAGTTTATGAGCCATTCAACTTGCCTTCTGTATAGAAGCGGGCTCGTGTGAACTCACATCTTCTTGAATCCTTACTGGTAACCCATTTACAAACGCGTCGATCTTCTCTTCTTCATCTTCGAATGCTCCCGGACACAATAGGCACAACTCTGTGAATCGTCGTTCATATGTGGTAACATCGAACCCTTGTGTTCGTAACTCTCTAAGTTCTGCCTTGAGTTTATTGACTTCGTTTCTAGGACGGTACTGCTCGTTCATCAATTGCTTGAATGCCGACCACGGTAGTGCGTAAGCAGCATTTTGTCCTACCTGTTCAAGATAGGTGTTCCACCACATTAATGTAGTACCTGTGAAGGTATGCGTAGTGTACTTAACTTTGTCCTCTTCAGTACACTTACTTATGGCAAACACCGATTCGAATTTCTTGGTCCATCGTTTCAATCCAATTGGTCCTTCGGTTCCATCAAATTCCAAAGGTTTGCAGGTAGTGAATTCTTTGTAGGAGCATCCTACACGATTTCTTACGCCGTTATCTGCATTGCTAGATTCAGAGTTATTGTTGGTATGTAGCGCAGCCTGTACTGTGGCTATGTTTGCAGCAAGAAAGGTACGAAATTCCTCTTCGCTCATATACATGGTGTGTCGAGTAGTCAGTGCCATTTCCTTCAAAATAGCCAACTGAATCGAGTTAATCATACAGAATATTAAGAGTAGTCAATAGTATTTCGTAGCATAATATGAACTCATTTATAAAAGATTTTTCTTCATATTAGCGTTTTATAAGTTTAAATTCGGGTACTACCTACCCGTTAAGCTCATACTTAGTAGCTAATATACAATTCAACTACTACAATTCCATATAAAAAACTGATTATAATAATATATCACATACAAATATTCTTCAAACTTACAACTTCGCTATATTACATATAATCATGAAATATAGTGCACTATGATACAGGATAGTTTTGAAGATAAATCTAGTTAATACGTAAGTTTTTCAGTAAAGGAAATAAATACACGTAATTCATAAGTCCAGAAACAAGTCATGCATTCTGATTTTACTAAGACGACTTTCCATCCTTGGTCTTGTGGAAAATAACCGTTATGACCATTGGCTAGGCAGCATGTTTTAATGTCGTCAAAAGGACAAGGGTTTCGTAATGTCCAACAGCCCCGTAATAATCTAAAAACCTTGTTTCTCACCCCAACTACTGAATCCGTCACTTGTGGGAAGGTTTTATTTAAAAGTTGCAATCCGATGTTCTTTTTCTCACTTTGGTAAAAAGCAAACATCACTAACCCGTAAACATAACATGCTTCTTTATGTTGCATGTTAGAAGCTCTTTCTAATTCACGAAATCCTATATTGGGATATGTTGAGTCAAAATAGGTTCTTAACCCGTAGCATAAAATTGCATTTGGGTTCCCCGCATTTAATGCTTTAAAGAAAACACGGCGTAACTTACGGTCTCCCCAATTGTAGTGACCCGAACTTTTCCATGTTTATATATATTAAATGAAATTGATATTTATATGATTAAGTGTTTCCAACGTGTTAAGTAATCAAACTTGTTAATACTTGATTAATTGAAATAGGTTTGATATAGACAATTGACCACCCAAGTTGACCGGTGATTCACGAACGTTAAAATTTGTAAAAACTATATGATGTCATATATATGGATATATATATATATAGTTAACATGGTATTATGATAAGTAAACATATCATTAAGTATATTAACAATGAACTACGTATGTAAAAACAATACTACTAACTTAATGATTTCAAAACGAGACATATATGTAACGATTATCGTTGTAACGACATTTAATTGTATATATATCATATTAATATATCATAATATCATGATAATGTAATAATTTAACATCTCATTTGATATAATAAACAATGGGTTAACAACACTTAACAGGATCGTTAACCTAAAGGCTTCAAAACAACATTTACATGTAACGACTAACGATGACTTAACGACTCAGTTAAAATGTATATACATGTAGTGTTTTAATATGTATTTATACACTTTTGAAAGACTTCAAGACACTTATCAAAATACTTCTACTTAACAAAAATGCTTACAATTACATCCTCGTTCAGTTTCATCAACAATTCTACTAGTATGCACCCGTATTCGTACTCGTACAATACACAGCTTTTAGATATATGTACTATTGGTATATACACTCCAATGATCAGCTCTTAGTAGCCCATGTGAGTCACATAACACATGTGGGAACCATCATTTGGCAACTAGCATGAAATATCTCATAAAATTACTAAAATATTAGTAATCATTCATGACTTATTTACATGTAAACAAAATTACACATCCTTTATATCTAATCCATATACCAACGACCAAAAACACCTACAAACACTTTCATTCATCAATTTTCTTCATCAAATTGATCTCTCTCAAGTTCTATCTTCAAGTTCTAAGTGTTCTTCATAAATTCTATAAGTTCTAGTTTCATAAAATCAAGAATACTTCCAAGTTTGCTAGCTTACTTCCAATATTGTAAAGTGATCATTCAACCTCAAGAAATCTTTCTTATTTACAGTAAGATATCTTTCTAATACAAGGTAATACTCATATTCAAACTTTGATTCAATTTCTATAACTATAACAATCTTATTTCGAGTGGAAATCTTACTTGAACTTGTTTTCGTGTCATGATTCTGCTTCAAGAACTTTCAAGCCATCCAAGGATCCTTTGAAGCTAGATATATTTTTCTCATTTCCAGTAGGTTTATCCACAAAACCTGAGGTAGTAATGATGTTCATAACATCATTCAATTCATATATATAAAACTACCTTATTCGAAGGTTTAAACTTGTAATCACTAGAACATAGTTTAGTTAATTCTAAACTTGTTCGCAAACAAAAGTTAATCCTTCTAACTTGACTTTTAAAATCAACTAAACACATGTTATATATCTATATGATATGCTAACTTAATGATTTAAAACCTGAAAACACGAAAAACACCGTAAAACTGGATATACGCCGTCGTAGTAACACCGCGGGCTGTTTTGGGTTAGTTAATTAAAAACTATGATAAACTTTGATTTAAAAGTTTTTCTTCTGGGAAAATGATTTTTCTTATGAACATGAAACTATATCCAAAAATCATGATTAAACTCAAAATGGAAGTATGTTTTCCAAAATGGTCATCTAGACGTCGTTCTTTCGACTGAAATGACTACCTTTACAAAAATGACTTGTAACCTGTATTTCTGACTATAAACTTATATTTTTCTATATAGATTCATAAACTTAAGTTCAATATGAAACCATAGCAAATGGATTCACTCAAAACAGATTTAAAACGAAGAAGTTATGGGTAAAACAAGATTGGATATTTTTACTTGTTGTAACTACGTGAAAATTGGTAACAAATCTATACAAATCATATCCTAGCTAACTTATATTGTATTATACATGTATTCTAATATATTATGTAATCTTGGGATACCATAGACACGTATGCAAATGTTTTGACATATCATATCGACCCATGTATATATATTATTTGGAACAACCATAGACACTCTATATGCAGTAATGTTGGAGTTAGCTATATAGGGTTGAGGTTGATTCCAAAAATATATATACTTTGAGTTGTGATCTTGCCTGAGACGTGTATACACTGGGTCGTGGATTGTGTCAAGATAATATATATCAATTTATTTCTGTATATGTAACTATGGACAACTAGTTGTAGGTTACTAACGAGGACAGCCGACTGAAAATATTTAAAACATTAAAATGTATTAAAAAATATTGTAAATATATTTTGAACATACTTTGATATATATGTACATATTTGTTATAGGTTCGTGAATCGACCAGTGGCCAAGTCTTACTTCCCGACGAAGTAAAAAATCTGTGAAAGCGAGTTATAGTCCCACTTTTAAAATCTAATATTTTGGGATGAGAATACATGCAGCTTTATAAATGTTTTACAAAATAGACACAAGTACGCAAAACTACATTCTATGGTTGGATTATTAAACCGAATATCGCCCTTCAAGTCTGGTAGCCTAAGAATTATGGAAATGGCCCCTAATTGACGCGAATCCTAAAGATAGATCTATTGGGCTTAACAACCCCCATTCAGGTTATGGATGGTTTAGTACTTCGAGATTATCATACAGACAAGAGTTTCTGTTTTGGGGATATTTTATGCATTAAGTTAACGTCAGTTACCAGGTGTTCAACATATGAATGATTTTTATCTCTATGCAGTTTGCGAAATGCCTGATAAGAGATGTGTTATAAAAATGAAATCTTGTGGTCTATTATTATGATTTGATAATATATAGGTTAAACCTATAACTCACCAACATTTTTGTTGACGTTTTAAGCATGTTTATTCTCAGGTGATTATTAAGAGCTTCCGTTGTTGCATACTAAAATAAGGACAAGATTTGGAGTCCATGCTTGTATGATATTATGTAAAAACTGCATTCAAGAAACTTATTTTTGATGTAATATATTCTTATTGTAAACCATTATGTAATGGTCGTGTGTAAACGGTATATTTTAAATTATCATTATTTGATAATCTACGTAATACTTTTTAAACCTTTATCGATAAAATAAAGGTTATGGTTGTTTTAAAAATGAATGCAGTCTTTGAAAAACGTCTCATATAGAGGTCAAAACCTCGCGACGAAATCAATTAATATGGAACGTTTATAATCAATATGAACGGGACATTTCACCAATGTGATATACCCCACCTATCAAAGGAAAGCCTTTTATAAACTAAGGCATTTCTGGAAAGTCTTTCAAATGTTTGACAAGTTAATTTTGCCATAACTAAATGTGCTGATGAATTTTGACCGACTCTAGACAAGATTTCCTCAATCATATCCTCTGGTAGATCTTCTAAAATATTCGGTTGTCTACCCTTAACGTCCATTTTGTTTTTATACTGTAAAATAGACAAGGATTAGATTCGTAAAAGATAATTAACAAACAATACAAGCAATTGTTACAGAGAACATAAAAGTACAAGAACACTACAATACATATAATACACAACATGATTACAACCCTCTAATCTGAATCACTGGTTTCTTCTTCTTCGGACTTGGTTCGTTTTTCTAATTTTCTAGGAATATATGGTGTTCCTCTAATACGAGCCATCGTTTTCCACAATGGTTTAGAAAAACCTGGTGGTTTAGAGGTTCCCGGGTCATTGTTACATTTTAGGAAATACGAATGTTGCCAATACATATAAAGTTCATCGGGGTTGGAATCGGGTTTCTCTATTTCTATACCTTTTCCCTTATTATTTTCTTTCGCTTTATTAAATTGGGCCGAGGTAATTTCTAGAACATCATCGGAATCCTCATCGGGATCCGATTCATCGGAAAATTAGTAATCTTCCTAATATTTTGCTTCCTCGGCGAAAACACCATTGACCATTATTAACTTTGGTCCGTTGGTTGAGGATTTTATTTTATTTAATTGATTTACTATAGGTATCAATATTTCTTCCTCCAGAACCTCTTCTTCTTCTGGTTCCTCCTCTTCCGATTCCTCCTCTTCTGGTTCCTCTTCTTCCGGTTCCTCCTCTTCCGGTTCCTCCTCTTCCGGTTCCTCTTCGGGAATTTGTGAATCTTTCCAAAATATATTCGACTCTTCATTATTATTAGGTGAATCGATGGGATTTGTACTAGAGGTAGACATCTATCACACAATATCAAACACGTTAAGAGATTAATATATCACATAATATTTACATGTTAATAATATATAGTTTCCAACAAAAAAATGTTAAGCAATCGTTTTTGAAGAAAAACACGGTCAAAGTCCACACTCACTAATGCATCCTAACAAACTCGGTAAGACACACTAATGCAATTTTCTGGTTCTCTAAGACCAACGCTCGGATACCAACTGAAATGTCCCGTTCATATTGATTATAAATGTTCCATATTAATTGATTTCGTCGCGAGGTTTTGACCTCTATATGAGACATTTTTCAAAGACTGCATTCATTTTTAAAACAACCATAACCTTTATTTTATCGATAAAGGTTTAAAAAGCATTACATAGATTATCAAGTAATGATAATCTAAAATATACCGTTTACACACGACCATTACATAATGGTTTACAATAAGAATATATTACATCAAAAATAAGTTTCTTGAATGCAGTTTTTACATAATATCATACAAGCATGGACTCCAAATCTTGCCCTTATTTTAGTATGCAACAGCGGAAGCTCTTAATAATCACCTGAGAATAAACATGCTTAAAACGTCAACAAAAATGTTGGTGAGTTATAGGTTTAACCTATATATTATCAAATCATAATAATAGACCACAAGATTTCATATTTCAATAAACATCCCATACATAGAGATAAAATTCATTCATATGGTGAACACCTGGTAACCGACATTAACAAGATGCATATAAGAATATCCCCTATCATTCCGGGAAATCCTTCAGACATGATATAAACGAATTCGAAGTACTAAAGCATCCGGTACTTTGGATGGGGTTCGTTAGGCCCAATAGATCTATCTTTAGGATTAGCGTCAATTAGTAGATCGGTTTACTAATTCTTAGGCTACCAAGAAAAAGGGGCATATTCAGCTTCTATCATTCACCCATATAATGTAGTTTCATTTACTTGTGTCTATTTCGTAAAACATTTATAAAACTGCATGTATTCTCATCCCAAAATATTAGATTTTAAAAGTGGTACTATAACTCACTTTCACCTATAACAAATATGTACATATATATCAAAGTATGTTCAAAATATATTTACAACATTTTTAATACGTTTTAATGTTTTAAGTTTATTAAGTCAGCTGTCCTCGTTAGTAACCTACAACTAGTTGTCCACAATTAGATGTACAGAAATAAATCGATATATTATCTTGAATTAATCCACGACCCAGTGTATACACGTCTCAGGCTAGATCATAACTCAAAGCATATATATTTTTGGAATCAACCTCAACCCTGTATAGCTAACTCCAACATTACTGCATATAGAGTGTCTATGGTTGTTCCAAATAATATATATACATGTGTCGATATGATATGTCAAAACATTTGCATACGTGTCTATGGTATCCCAAGATTACATAATATATTATAATACAAGTATAATACAATATAAGTTAGCTAGGATATGATTTGTATAGAATTGTTACAATATTTCCAGTAGCTAAAACAATCAAAAAATATCCAATCTTGTTTTACCCATAACTTCTTCGTTTTAAATCCGATTTGAGTGAATCAAATTGCTATGGTTTCATATTGAACTTTATTTTATGAATATAAACATAAAAAGTATAGGTTTATGGTTGGAAATATAAGTTACAAGTCGTTTTTGTAAAGGTAGTCATTTCAGTCGAAAGAACGACGTCTAGATGACCATTTTGGAAAACATACTTCCACTTTGAGTTTAACCATGATTTTTGGATATAGTTTCATGTTCATAAGAAAGATCATTTTCCCAGAAGAACAACTTTTAAATCAAAGTTTATCATAGTTTTTAATTAACTAACCCAAAACAGCCCGCGGTGTTACTACGACGGCGTATATCCGGTTTTACGTTGTTTTTCGTGTTTCCCTGTTTTAAATCATTAAGTTAGCATATCATATAGATATAGAACATGTGTTTAGTTAATTTTAAAAATCAAGTTAGAAGGATTAACTTTTGTTTGCGAACAAGTTTAGAATTAACTAAACTATGTTCTAGTGATTACAAGTTTAAACCTTCGAATAAGGTAGTTTTATATATATGAATCGAATGATGTTATGAACATCATTAATACCTTAATTTTAGTAGGTAAACCTACTGGAAATGATAAAAATAGATCTAGCTTCAAAGGATCATTGGATGGCTTGAAAGTTCTTGAAGCAGAATCATGACACGAAAACAAGTTCAAGTAAGATTTCCACTCGAAATAAGATTGTTATAGTTATAGAAATTGAATCAAAGTTTGAATATGAGTATTACCTTGTATTAGAAAGATATCTTACTGTAAATAAGAAAGAGTTCTTGAGGTTGGATGATCACTCTACAAGATTGGAAGTAAGCTAGCAAACTTGGAAGTATTCTTGATTTTATGAAACTAGAACTTATAGAATTTATGAAGAACACTTAGAACTTGAAGATATAACTTGAGAGAGATAAATTAGATGATGAAAATTGAATAAAGAAAGTTTTTTTAGGTGTTTTTGGTCATTGGTATATGGATTAGATATAAAGGATATGTAATTTTGTTTTCTTGTAAATAAGTCATGAATGATTACTAATATTTTTGTAATTTTATGAGATATTTCATGCTAGTTGCCAAATGATGGTTCCTACATGTATTAGGTGACTCACATGGGCTGCTAAGAGCTGATCATTGGAATGTATATACCAATAGTACATACATCTAAAAGTTGTGTATTGTACGAGTACAAATACGGGTGCATACGAGTAGAATTGTTGATGAAACTGAACGAGGATGTAATTGTAAGTATTTTTGTTAAGTAGAAGTATTTTGATAAGTGTCTTGAAGTCTTTCAAAAGTGTATGAATACATATTAAAACACTACATGTATATACATTTTAACTGAGTCGTTAAGTCATCGTTAGTCGTTACATGTAAATGTTGTTTTGAAACCTTTAGGTTAACGATCTTGTTAAATGTTGTTAACCCATTGTTTATTATATCTAAAGAGATGTTAAATTATTACATTATCATGACATTATGATATATTAATATATCTTAGTATGATATATATATACAGTTAAATGTTGTTACAACGATAATCGTTACATATATGTCTCGTTTCGAAATTCTTAAGTTAGTAGTCTTGTTTTACATATGTAGTTCATTGTTAATATACATAATGACATGTTTACTTATCATTTATCATGATTAAACATAGTGTAACAATATCTTAATATGATTCATATGTAATTAGTAAGACGTTGTTATAACGATAATCGTTATATATATCGTTTCGAGTTTCTTAATTCAATAAACACAATTTTATGTATATAACTCATTGTTAAAATACCTATGGAGATACTTACTTATCATAATATCATGTTAACTATATATATAATCATATATATGTCATCATATAGTTTTTACAAGTTTTAACGTTCGTGAATCACCGGTCAACTTGGGTGGTCAATTGTCTATATGAAACCTATTTCAATTAATCAAGTCTTGACAAGTATGATTGCTTAACATGTTGGAAACACTTAATCATGTAAATAACAATTTAATTTAATATATATAAACATGGAAAAGTTCGGGTCACTACAGTAACCAAGTGTTTAAATTAAAATTTTTAAAAATCCGAAAGAATTTAACCCCTTCCCACACTTAAGATCTTGCAATGCCCTCATTTGCAAGAAATCAGTAGCAATTTAAATTATTGAGGGTGAGTAGTCTAGAAAAATGATTAAATTTTACCAAAGTTTTCAAACATATTGGCCTTTTTTTTAATATTTTTGGCATACTTTAGATCAATAAGATTAAAAATAATGATAATAAAATATCTCGTCCCGCCCTCGGGTAAAGCAATTTCAGTTTAATGACCTAGTCTTCAACTCACGACGAATTTTAAAAATCATATTTTTAGCTTAGTGAAATAAAGTAAATTTTTGTTTTTAAATTCACACCAAACTTAAATTTAAAATGCATAAAATTAAAAATTCATTTAAATATAATTAATATTTTTATACATTAATTTTACAAACTTATATTGAAAATATTAATTTTTAAAATATTTAAAAACTTAAATATTTTGATTTAAAAAGATTTACAATATTAATTTAATATTTATATATTAATTTTAAAAACAAGGTAAAAATTAAAATTAAAAATCTTTTTGGTCTTTTATCCCACTTTAATCAATCAAATATTATCAAAAATATACGCCCCTCTTTTCGGTAAAGTAATTTCGGTTCCATAACCTAGTTTTACTCCTGACGAATTTTTGAAATATTTTGGGTTGAATGATTAAAGATATTTATACCTTAAAAATAAACGGTAAATTTCGCAGTGATGTAATAAATTTTTGTATGATATCAATAATTTCGGTTACGCATACCTAATTTTATTGAATACCAATTTAATACTTTATAGCGAACGATTCAGCGTTTATTATCAAAAGGTTAAAAATAATAAAAATAAAAATAAAAACTGTACATACTTATATGTGAGAAAGAATTCTCAGAGACCCGCTTTAGCCGACTCATAGGAGAGTCGTGTGATTTGGTTTTCCATATCTACATAAGCGTAACCTCAATTCTTCAATATCTTTTCTTCTAAACATATAAATGGTCCTTCTCTGCATAGAGTAACAAATTCGGTATTTGAATATGTTTGATTATTTGAACATTTACCTTCGTGTGACCATTTTCCGCATTTATGACATCTTTCAAGGTGTTGTGCTCTTCTTTTTGTTGCGGACTTTGATCTGCCTTTACCAAAATGTATCTTATGATGATCTTTCCTGAGTTCTTTTCTTACTCCATCCATTTTGCCTCTTATGAATTATACCAATTCACTTGGAAGGGTGTCATTATTACGTTTAATAATCATAGCATGTAGCATTAGACCATGGTTTAGTTCAAAGAAATTTTTCATCTCGTAAAACCTAAAAAAAATAAAAATTCAGAATGGAGGGAGAAGACTATTTCTTTAGGGTCTGCTAGGGAAAGACCATTAGGATTCAATTCTCGAGAACTACACAAAAACAGAATATCTAACTCTAACAGAAATACATATTACCCTAAAAAGATTCGAACCTTCCTACACTTAGTTAGCTGTGATGTCGAAATTGTGATTAACTTCATCTTCAACTTCCATCGGACTATCTATGTAATGTTTAACTCTGTGACCATTAACTTTAAATTCAATCCCATTTGAATTTATTAATTCTACTATTCCGTACAGGAAAACTCTTTTGACTATGAATGGTCCAGACCATCTTGATTTCAATTTTCCAGGAAATAGCTTGAATCGTGAATTGAAAAGAAGAACTCTGTCTCCTTCTTTAAATTCTTTTGAACTTCTGATTCTTTTATCATGCCATTTCTTCGTTCTTTCATTATAGATTAACGAATTTTCGTATGCTTCATGTCTTAATTCTTCTAATTCGTTTAGTTGACTTAACCGTAGACGTCCAGCTTCATGTAAATCAAGATTACATGTCTTCAAAGCCCAAAATGCTTTGTGCTCAATTTCTACTGGAAGGTGACATGCTTTTTCGTAAATGAGTTTAAAAGGTGTGGTTCCAATTGGAGTTTTGTAGGCTGTTCTAAAAGCCTAGAGTGCATCCTCCAATTTCATGGACTATTCCTTCAGATTTGATCCTAAGGTTTTCTCTAGAATACATTTTAATGCTCGGTTGGTATTTTCAACTTGTCCACTTGTTTGTGGATGATAAGCGGTTGAGATTTTATGAGTTACTCCATATCTTTTGAGAACTTTCTCAAGTTGATTATTACAAAAATAAGTACCCCGATCACTTATTAAAGCTTTTGGTGTTCCGAACCTTGCAAAAAGACGTTTTAAGAGGTTGACTACAACTCGTGCATCGTTAGTTGGGAGAGCTTGTGCTTCCGCCCATTTAGATACATAATCAATGGCAACGAGAATGTAGAGATTATTATGAGATTTTGGAAATGGACCCATAAAGTCAATACCCCAAACGCCAAATACTTCACATACTTGAATGACATTTTGTGGCATTTCATCACGTTGACTTATTTTTCCGACCCTTTAACAAGCATCGCAGGATTTGCAAAGAAGGTGTGCATCTTTGAAAATTGTAGGCCAATAGAATTCAGCATCGTAAACTTTTCTTGCTGTGAGTTGAGGCCCATAATGCCCTCCTGTTGGTCCTGTGTGACAATGGTTTAAGATTTGACTAGCTTCATCCCCGAATACACATCGGCGTATTATTCCATCAGGATAACTTTTAAACAAATGTGGATCTTCCCAGAAATAGTGTTTTATATCACTAAAGAATTTCTTTCGTTTTTGGTACGACAACCCTTTTTCAAGGAATCCACATACTAAGTATTTTGCATAGTCTGCAAACCATGGAATTTCATTATAATCTATCTTCAATAGATATTCATCAGGAAAGTTATCTTGTATGGCCGATTCATTTAGAACTTCTAATTCAGGATTTTCAAGACGAGAAAGATGATCAGCGGCGAGATTTTCTGCTCCCTTTTTGTCTCGGATTTCAATATCGAACTCTTGTAAGAGTAAGATCCAACGAATTAATCGTGGTTTGGTATCTTGTTTCGAAAATAGGTATCTTAGAGCAGAATGGTCGGTATAGACCACCGTTTTAGCTAGAACGAGATATGAATGAAATTTGTCAAAAGCAAAGACAATAGCAAGGAGTTCTTTTTTAGTAGTTGTGTAATTCGTTTGTGCTCCTTGTAACATCTTACTAGCGTAATAAATAGGTTGAAATTGTTTTACAATCCTTTGTCCTAAAACGGCTCCCATTGCAAAATCACTTGCATCGCACATGAGTTCAAATGGTAGATTCCAATTCGGAGTTATCATGATCGGCGCATTAGTGAGTTTTTCTTTAAGAATATTAAAAGATTTGATACATTCATCTGAAAAGATGAATGGAGCATCTTTTTCTAGGAGTTTATTCATAGAAGTGGCAATTTTAGAAAAATCTTTTATGAAACGTCGGTAAACATCGGCATGCCCTAGAAAACTCCTAACTTCTCTAACATTGGTGGGATGTGAAAGTTTAGCAATTACATCTACTTTAGCTCTATCCACTTCAATTCCTTCCTTTGAAATTTTATGACCAAGAACAATGCCTTCTTTAACCATGAAATGACATTTCTCCCAATTAAGTACTAGATTTGATTGTTCGCATCTAATAAGCATTCGTTCAAGATTGACTAGACATGTTTCAAAAGTATCTCCGAAGACTGAAAACTCATCCATGAAAACTTCCATTCATTCTTCTATCATGTAGTGAAAAATCGCCATCATGCACCTTTGAAAGGTTGCAGGGGCGTTGCAAAGTCCAAATGGCATGCGTTTGTAAGCAAAAGTACCATAAGGGCACGTGAATGTGGTTTTCTCTTGGTCCTTGGGTGCTATTGGGATTTGAAAATAACCGGAAAAACCATCAAGAAAATAATAGTAACTGTTTCCGGCTAATCTTTCCAACATTTGATCAATGAAAGGTAAGGGAAAGTGATCTTTTCTGGTGGCGTCATTTAATTTTCTATAATCAATACAAACATGCCATCCTGTTACAGTCCTAGTAGGAATAAGCTCATTTTCTTCATTTGTGATGACAGTCATGCCACCCTTCTTAGGTACACATTGAACTGGGCTTACCCATGGACTATCAGAGATTGGATAAATTAAACCTGCATCTAGCAGTTTAATAATTTCTTTCTTAACAATATCTTATATATTAGGATTTAGTCTTCGTTGGCATTGCACATATGTTTTATGACTTTCTTCCATAAGGATTTTATGTGTGCAATACGAAGGACTTATGCCTTTAATGTCATGAATCTTCCATGCAATAGCTGGTTTATGAGCTTTTAGCAAAGAAATGAGTCGAGATTTTTCATTTTCAGTAAGAGAAGACGATATTATTACAGGTAATTCAGATTCACCATGTAAATAAGCATATTCCAAATGGTTTGGAAGTTGCTTTAACTCTAATGTCGGTGGTTCTTCTATCGATGATTTGTATCGATATCTGTCTTCCTCTTTTAGCATTTGAATTTCTTCTGTTGTTGGTTCATATCCATTAGCCATAAGTGCGGCTAACATTTCAGCTTCATCAATTGTTTCAGTTCCTTCTCTTAAAGAACATTCTCCTGTTCCTTGTAATTCTGGAAATTCTTCTAACAATTCTGCATGTGAATCTATAGTTTGAATGTAATAACATGTATCATCTGCAGATTGCTGTTGTTGCATGGCTCTATCCACAGAAAAGGTAACACTCTCGTCCTCTATACTTAGGGTCAGTTTCTTACCGAACACATCTATTATTGCTTTAGCCATGTTTAAGAATGGTCTTCCTAATATAAGAGGAACTCGAGAATCTTCATCCATGTCCAGAATAACAAAATCTACTGAAAATACTAAAGTACCAACTTTAACTAGCATGTTCTCCATTATCCCTCTAGGATATTTTACTGATCGATCGGCTAGTTGTATACTTATTCATGTTGGTTTCAATTCTCCAAGGTCTAGTTTAGCGTATAGTGAATACGACATTAAATTTATACTAGCACCTAAATCTGCCAATGCTTCTATTGAACTAAGACTACTCAGAAAATATGGAATCGTGAAACTTCCTGGATCTGGAAGTTTTTCTGGTATCTTATTCAACAGCATTGCAGAACAATTAGCATTCATTGTAACAGCAGA
This sequence comes from Rutidosis leptorrhynchoides, assembly GCF_046630445.1. Classification (NCBI taxonomy): domain Eukaryota; kingdom Viridiplantae; phylum Streptophyta; class Magnoliopsida; order Asterales; family Asteraceae; genus Rutidosis; species Rutidosis leptorrhynchoides. The sequence continues at coordinate 57,056,237 of NC_092338.1, read as the reverse complement.
GAGTTCTTCCATTTTCTTTCTATTTGTGATTAGATCTTTCAAGAATTTAGCATATCTAGGCATTCCTGAAATTACATCAATGAAAGGAAGATTTACATTTATTTGTTTAAACATATCCAAGAATTTGGATTGCTCGGCTTCAAGTCTTTCTTTTCTCATTTTACTCGGGTACGGAAGTGGTGGTTAGTATGGTTTAACATAAGGTTTAGCTTTAACTGTGTTATCTTCATTAACCTTTTCAATTACCGATTCTGTTTCCTTTTCTTGCTCAGATTGTGGTTCTTGTGTAGTATGAATAGAGTCATCAGAAATTACAGGCATTTCAGGTGGTTTAATTGTAATACCACTTCTCGTGGTAATGGCTTTAGCTGTTTCATTCTGGGGGTTAGCATTTGTATCGCTAGGTAGACTTTTCGGTTTTCTTTCACGTATTAACCTTGCTAGGTTGCTCACTTTTTGTTCCAAATTTTGAATAGAAGCTTGTTGATTTCTAAATGCTTGAGCATTTTGTTCATTGGTTTGTTTCTGAGATGTGAAAAACTGCATTTGAGATTCAACTAGCTTTGACATCATATCTTCAAAATTTGGCTTTTTATCATCGGGTTGTGGTGGTTTATTTTGAAAAATAGGTCTTTGCTGATTGTAAGTATTATTAGATACTTGTTGATTGCTAGGACCTTGTTGATTGTTGTATGGAACATTTTAGTTATAATTCTGATTTTGATTGTAGTTTGGTCTTGGCGGTTGATAATTATTCTGATAATTATTTCCAGGCCTTTGGTTAATGTATGAAACATTCTCTCTCTGTTCCATTGTTTGTTCAATACTGAGACAATCTTTTGTCAAATGTGGTCCTCCACACTGCTCACAACTAATTCGTATTGAGTGAATATCTTTAATCATCTTTTTCATTCGTCTCTCAACAGCATCTATCTTTGCAGAAATGGAATCAAAGTCATGGCTAGAATTGGCTCTAGCTGCTTTAGATGATCTAACGATATCTTTTTCTTGATGCCACTCATGTGAGTGGGAAGCAGTGTTATCAATAATTTTGTAAGCTTCAGTTGCGGTTTTCTTCATAATGGAACCACCAGCTGCTATATCGATGTCTTTTCTTGTAGTGATGTCGCATCCTTGGTAGAATATTTGTACTATTTGATAAGTATCTAAACCATGTTGCGGACATCCTCTCAACAACTTTCCAAATCTTGTCCATGCCTCATATAAAGTTTCATTTGGCTTTTGTGTGAACGTAACTATTTCTCCTTGAAGTCTTACGGCTTTAGATGCCGGAAAGAATTGTTTAAGAAATTTTTCAACTAAAACATCCCATGTATCAATCGCCCCTTCAGGTAACAATTCTAACCAATCTTTGGCTTATCCCTTTAAAGTCCAGGGAAATAACATGAGATATATCTGTTCATCCTCCACTTCTCAGATTTTAAATAGAGTACAGATCCTATTAAAAGTTCGAAGATGTTCGTTTGGATCTTCCTTCGGCGCACCAATAAATTGGCATTGATTAGTCACCATGTGTAGGATTTGTCCTTTGATTTCATAATCTGGCGCATTAATATCTGGTTGAGTAATTGCATGACCTTGGCCAGTGCGTTTAGCTCGCATTCGGACTTCCATACTTAGAGGTTCCAGATTTTCCATGATTGAATTTATTGAATTTGAATCACTAAGGGATTCTGATTTAATGGTTTCTTCCTCGACAATCTCTGGATGAGTGATTTGTGGTTCAGGAGGAATGATTAGTGGTTCAGGATCTTTGAATTGTCCCTGAATATCCTCCGGATTCTCAATTGTGAGGTCGGGTTCAAAAAATGGATTATCAAAAATTTGAATTGGAGTACTTGATTGACTTAATGATGATTCTAAAGAAAATCAACGACGACAATATTGGCTAGATGTCTTGATCTAGTTACAGGTGGTGAACGTATGAAAGGTGGTGAACGTTTTGCTCGGTGCATTCACTGAATATTCTATTAGTTATAAAAAGAATAAAAATTATATAAGTTATCAAATTAATAGACTTTTCTGATTTTGCCCATGTTTCGAATAGCCAATAGATGCAGCAGGTAGCCAGGACCCTTTAAATCGGAAGCCCACAACTCGCCACTAACAAATCTGTTGAGTCCCCAAAATAATTAAGGATTTAATTATGACAAAACTGTAATTTATTTGCACTAAAATGTTATGTGCAGTCAGCACAAGTTTGTTCATGTATAGACAGCAGATATTGCTGTGTCGAGTGTTTAGTTTGCTGCTCAGTCTACCAGCACAAGGTAGACAGTGTTCTTCAATCAGCACAGGATGTGTACTCAGCTAATCAAGAACATGAAGTGGCTCAACAATGAAGAACCAGCATAGCTGGAATGCAGCTTACTACACAAGACAGCTATGCTCCATTATAAGCATAGTAGTTTCCCGAATGGTCTACATCAATGGTACTATTCAACAGCAGTCAAAGACAAAGTTGAACAGAAAAGGACACGCATCGGCAGCTGACAAGTGACCTTACAAGACCACGTAGGAATGCAGAAGTTTAACGCATGTGCAGACATGGGTTATACTTTTTCATCACATAGGGAACACAACATTCTATTTGTTTAATCAAATAGTGGTGCCAAACCGAATTGGAGTGTTCCTGCAAATAGCTACCAAAGAGGAAAGAAGAGAGCATGCTCTCTGATATAGTTGTCTCCACAAGTACAGACATCCTATGTACCAGTGGATAATAGAACCATTACACGGTTAATAGGACTACTATAAATTGTTGTATCCACTATTGTAACAACTAGTGGTGTGGGTTTATTTTTATAGAGTCAAAATGTGTAATAGCTGTTAGTTTACCTCTTAGCTATAATCTAGGTAATCTGTATCAACCAACAATCATTCCGCCAAGGATAGTTGTGATTCTTTGTGATTCAATCAATAAAGAATAACTATTGAAAATTACCTGTAAATCTATTTATTTGCATGCTTGAATACTGATCGAGTTTAACTGTTAAGTTATCTTAAAAGAAATTGTATTCACCCCCCTCTACAATACTCCTGTTGTTATCAAGGGACCAACAACTGGTATCAGAGCTTCAGTCTTGATAATTAATATCTTGGATCTGAATTCTCTCATGGCTGCATATTCTAATATAGCTTACCTTGAAAATGGCTCATCCAATAGACCACCCAAATTTGATGAAGATGAGTATGAAACTTGGAAGGCAAGATTAATGCTTCACCTTGAGTCTATTGACCCACTCATGCCTGGTATTACCACAGATGGTCCATTTGTGCCTACTGATACTATTGGTAGTGCACTAGCTATAGTTGACACTCCTGTTGTTCCTGGCAGAGAGGTTATTCTCACCCCTTCTAGATAGGATGCTGAGGATAAACATCGTGTTAGACTTGACCCTAAGATCAGAACCTTGTTAGCTATAATTTTTCCTAACCCACTGTTCAAACTGATTAAGGGAAAAGAAAATGCCAAGCTTATGTTGGACTATCTAGATGTTACCTATGAGGGTATGGGAGAAGTTAGGCAGAACAGAATGATTGCTTTAAAACATGAATATGAAATGTTCTTTGCCTACAAGAATGAAACCCTTAAGCAAACCTTCATTAGGTTTAACTCCTTGATTACTGACCTGATCACTTTGAACGTCACCTATACTGAGTTTGAACAAGTAAACAAATTCATAGATTCACTGCCTACTAAATGGAAATCTGTTACTGACCCTTTAAGAACCACTCAGACCCTAAAGAACTTTAACATGTCTTCTCTCTACAGTTCACTTTGGAACCATGAGAAGGCAGAGGCTAAATTTGAACTTAACTTGAAAGAAAACTTTAGGTCTGCCCCCACCACTTCAAAATCTTCAAAGACAGATGATACTGCTCTTATTGCTGCTGCTAAAAAGAAAGCTCAAAAGGCTTTACTGGTTCAAAAGTTGTTGGCAGAAGAAGAGTCAGCTGAGAGTGATGTGGATAGTGGTACTGGGTCAGAAGAAAGCAGTGATGATGAAAGTGATGCAGAAGGGTTTGCTGAAGGTATGGCTTTGCTGGCTAGGCAGTTCAAAAGGTTCAATCGTAATATAACCAGCAAGTCATACAAAGGGAGTAAGAAACCGAGTGCTAAGTATAGCAGCAAGTCAGTCAAGGGTCCTAAATCTGAGTGTTATAATTGTAGGAAGGTTGGACATTTTGCTGCTGAATGCATGTCCAGGAAACCTTCAACTTCACATGCTAACTCTTTCTCAAAAGCTGAAAAGTACAAGAACAAGTACAAAGCTATGAAAGCTCAGATGAAGGAAAGTACTAAGACTGATAAGAAGGGTAAAAAGCCAGAAAAGGTTCTAGTTGCTGAGCATCATGATTGGGATGAAACCAGCTCGTCGTCTTCCTCTGATAGTGATACTGATGATGATGGTGCTGGTTATGCTCCAGAAAAGAAGCTGTGTTTAATGGCCAAGGAGGTCAAGGAGTCTGATGAGGATGATAGTGGTAGCATGTTTTTGGCTGATATGAGGGAAGCTGATCTGAAAAGAGATTCTCCTCAATGGAAAACTGAATTGATGTATAAGGTTGATATTTTTCGAACTTATACTGATGATGAAAAGGCCGAAATGTTTGACTACCTAAGAGTTGACTTATGTAGAGGCAGCAAACGTGAAGAAGTTTTGAAAACTGACAACAAATCTTTAAATGAGAAACTTAAATGCAAAGATGATGAAATTAAAATCTTGAAAGATGATATTTCTAAACTTGAAAAACAAAACTTTGCTTTAAGGTCTCTTCACGTTGAGGCAGCAGAAGTAAAGAACCAGCTGGATAATCTTAAAAAGGTTGTCGCTTCGTGGTGTACATCTGCTCAACGTACAGCAAAGTGTGTTAACGAGCAGGTGCCTGCCCAAGTTGAAGCTTTCTTTGCTGGTGACTATGCTGCTGCTGCTGCTATTGCAGAAGTTACTTTCATGGACCCAATTCTTGAAACAGATCCTGAAGCTGTCTTGCCAAATACTTTTGCCAAGATAGTTAAGGGTAAAAAGGTCTTGACAAATAAGTTTGTTAGACCTACTGTGTCCCCACCACCTGCCATGAAAGAAATTTTGGAGGATGAAGTTAAAGCAAGAGAAGCCAGTACCTCAATTGATGAGACTACTGACCCCTCAAGCATCTACTACATGACTCCAAAAGAAAGACGTATCAAAAGGGAAATCACTGAAAATAATCTTAGAAAAATTAAACCAACTGATTCCCCTTCGTGTTCGAGCTCCAATTGTGCTGAGCCAACTGATGACAAACTTATTGGTCCACCAGTAGCTGCAGACAAGCCAGTCAAACGTAATACTGGCAAGTCCAAGGCAGCAGGAAAAACTTCTTCTAGCTCATCAGCTTCAGTTGACAAGCCAGTAACTTCCCACGCTGGCTCGTCAAATGATAAAGGCAAAGCAATACGTCATGACTATGGTACTGGTTCCAAGAAGAAAGCTGCCCTTAAGGGAAAAGCAAAAGTGGACTCAAATGAAGAGCTGTCTATCACTGAGATTATGACAGTCAAGCTTAACCAGCTAATTGAGGCAGTAACCAAACATCGCCCCGATCCCCTTTACAATGTGTATGACCCATCACCGATACCAAATGTGAGAAAATGCTACAAATGTGGCAGCAAGTTTCACTTAGCCAACCGGTGTCCTTTTACCCCAACCCCGTCTGCTGCTGCTTCTTCAAGCAAACCAGCAGACAGGAAGAGATCATCAACGATGACCCTTCCAGAACCCATCCTTGAATGGGTTCCCAAAAAGAACTAATCTCTTAGCTACAGTGCAGGGCATTCAAAACAAGCAAATCTGGTATCTCGATAGTGGTTGTTCGAGACATATGACCGGATGTAAGTCCCTGCTGATGGACTATCAAGAAAAAGATGGTCCAGTTGTTTCATATGGAGATAATTCGTTGGGTTACACAAAGGGTTTTGGTACTTTGACTAATGGGAATGTCACATTCTCAAATGTTGCATATGTCGTTGGGCTTAAACATAATTTACTCAGCATAAGCCAACTGACAAGTAAGAACAAGATAGTCCAATTCAGAAGGAAAATTGGCACTATTTTTTATAAGACAGGGAAGCCACTGCTGACTGTAAAACGTCATGAAAACATGTATCAAATTGACATGAACACAGCAGTCACAACAACTGATACTTGTTTCTATTCGAAGGCAGCAGACAACCTAAAATGGTTATGGCACAAGAGACTCTCACATCTCAACTTCAAAGATATTCACAAATTATCCAGTAGAAGTTTGGTGTCTGGGCTACCCACCATGTCTTATGTAAAGGACAGACTGTGTCCTGGTTGTGAAAAAGGAAAACATCACCATGCCTCATTCAAATCAAAGCAAATCTCATCTGTTGAGAAACCATTTCATTTACTTCGTATGGATCTTTTTGGTCCTGTTAATGTAGCCAGCTGTAGTGGGAAGAAGTATACACTGGTTATTATTGATGAGTATTCCAGATACACCTGGGTATTCTTTTTGAAGCAAAAGAGTGAAGCTGCTGATGAAATTATCAATTTTATCAAAAGAATTGAGCTTTTAAATGGGCAACTGGTGAAACAGCTAAGAAGTGATCATGGTACAGAATTCAGAAATACTACATTAGAAGAATTTTGTGCTGATAAAGGTATTTCACAGAACTTTTCTGTTGTGAGAACACCTCAACAGAATGGTGTTGCAGAAAGAAGAAACAGAACTCTCATTGAAGCAGCAAGATCTATGTTGGCTGAGTCTGGGCTGAAAAATTCATATTGGGCAGAAGCTGCGAACACTGCATGTTTTACCCAGAATAGATCTTTAATAGTGAAAAGACATCAGAAAACTGCTTATGAAGTTCTCAAAGGAAGAAAACCCTCAATTTCATTTCTTCATGTATTTGGCACTCCCTGTTTCATTCTAAACAATAGGGATCAGCTGGGTAAGTTTGATGCCAAGGCTGATGAAGGTATATTCTTGGGATATTCCAACATGTCAAAGGCATATAGGGTTTTCAATAAAAGAAGGGGTTGTTTTGAAGAATCAATTAACGTTACATTTCATGAAACTGCCCCAGCCTCATCTCCAAGTCAAAAAGATGAAGAGTTATTGTTTGAAGAGCCTACTCAGCAAGCTCTTGATGATGAAGAGGAACCAGCTGCAGATCCCTCGCCAATCCATGTTGCTGGGTTCTCTGATGATGAGATGGAACATTCTGTTCCATCTGTGTGTAAACCAAGTGGACCTACTGGCTCTACTGAAGTCCTACAACTTGAGCATAGGTCTAGTGGTTCTAAAAGATCGCAAGCTGGTACTGGTTACATTAATACTGAACAGTTGTCTCCAACTACTGCTCATACTTTTGAACCAGCTGATGATCAAGATGCTATGTGTTCCACGACAAGCTCACATGTTCATAACACTATATGGACAAAAGAGAATCCAATTGAGCAAGTTATTGGTAATCTGGCTAGTGGTGTTAAAACAAGAAGGCATGCAACCATCAATTTCTGTATGCATATAAATTTTGTGTCTACCATTGAACCTAAATGTCCTGATGAAGCAATCAAAGATCCAAGCTGGGCAGGAGCTATGCAAGAAGAGATCTCCCAGTTTGATAGGAATAAGGTTTGGACATTGGTACCTAAACCTGATGATGAAACTAAGAAAATCATTGGTACCAAGTGGGTCTTCAAGAACAAGATGGATGAAGATGGGATTGTGATCAGAAACAAAGCTATATTGGTAGCTCAAGGGTTCAAACAGGAAGAAGGATTGGATTATGGAGAGACTTATGCTCCAGTGGTTAGGATGGAAGCTATCAGACTGTTCTTGACATATGCTGTTAAGATGAACTTTAGGGTATTCCAGATGGATGTTAAATATGCATTTCTAAATGGGAAGCTGCAAGAAGAAGTTTATGTCAAACAGCCTCCTGGTTTTGTAAGCAGTAAATATCCAGACCATGTCTACAAGCTAGAAAAAGCTCTTTATGGCCTCAAACAGGCTCCAAGAGCATGGTATGAGACACTTCATGTGTATCTTACTGGCATAGGTTTTAAAGTTGGAACAATTGATACCACTCTGTTCTCAAAAGAGACAGATGGTGATCTCTTGCTGGTACAGATATATGTGGATGATATTATTTATGGATCTAAAAATGAGAAACATTGTCAAGATTTTTCAAAACTTATGTCAAAGACATATGAAATGAGCTTACAAAGAGATTTGCAATACTTTTTGGGATTGCAAATTAAACAACTTGATGATGGAATTTTTATAAGTCAGGATAAATATATCAAAGATATGCTAAAGAAATTTGGTCTGACCTGTTTAAAAGATATAGGGACCCCAATGGCAGCATCGATTAAAATAGATGCTGATCCCAATGGTGAACTAGTCAATATCACTGAATATAGAGGTATGATTGGATCCCTACTTTATCTCACAGCCAGCAGACCAGATATTATGTTTGCCACATTTCTCTGTGCCAGATATCAAGCTGATCCTAAAAAGTCACACTTGCTAGCAGTCAAAAGGATATTTAGGTATCTGAAAGCTATTGCTAAACGTGGTCTTTGGTATCCCAAAGACCAGGATTTTGAGCTAATTGGGTATTCAGATGCTGATTTTGCAGGTTGTAAAATAGACAGGAAAAGTACTACTGGTGGTTGCCAGTTACTGGGTGGTAGGTTAGTCAGATGGATGAGAAAAAAGTAAAATACTGTGTCCACATCTACTGCTGAGGCAGAATACATTTCTGCTGGTAGTTGTACTGCTCAAGTACTGTAGATGTAAAGCCAGCTGAAAGACTATGGTGTTCATGTTACAAAGACTCCAATCTACTGTGACAACACAAGTGCAATAGCTATCACCAACAATCCTATTATGCATTCAAGAACAAAGCACATTGACGTTCGATATCACTTCATAAGGGATCATGTTCAAAAAGGAGATGTGGAGCTACATTTTATTTCAACAGACCAACAGTTAGCAGATCTATTCACAAAGCCCTTAGATGAGAAACGTTTTAACTATCTCATCTCTGAGCTGGGTATGCTTGAACTTTAAATAAAAGACAATTTTTGTTGGTGTGCTGGCTCTACAACATGTAGGGCAAACCAGTAAGTCATTTTTTTTAACTTACTGCCTACATGTAAAACACTCAGCACAACAAGGTCTTTTATACTTTGGTTACTCAAAATGTTTTTAATTGAAATAATAAATAGCTCACAAAATTAAATGATTCCTTAAATCTGAAACTCATTTACTCCCAATGATTTAAATTAAATTCATAACATATTAAATGTAACAAAGTATTTTGTATTTAATACAAAACTTATTTTGTGGTTTTTAAATCATTTTTTCTGAATTAAAACCTGCTGCATTTAATGCTGAATGGGAGGTATGAGTGTTCAAGCCGTATATACGTCAAATCAACAGTCTGTGTCCCCTCGAGTGTGCCAGTCTGTCACGTCTGCCCACGCGCCTGCTAATAGCTGTGGCCTTTTTCTCTCTCCTGCCTTTTTCATCCAATCACAACGGTTAAAAGAGTGTTTTATCTTCCATAATAACCTTCGGTTATTCAGTTTTCAAATTCACACTCTTCTCTCTAAAATCCCCAAATCTTCAAATAAATTCATACATCCATCTTCTACGAAATCATCAATGGCAGAACAACAACAACATCAATCACCACCTGCTACAAACCAGCCAGAGGAACAAAAACCACAGCAACAACAACCGGTAGAACAACAACAACCGAAACAGCAACCACCACCGGTCATCAAAGAACAAGTGGTGCAGGGTCCTTTTTTCAACCTGCACCCAAGTCTTGTTAGGGCTGCAAATGCACCAGAACACTCTTCTATTCGCCTATCGCGAGGCAATGCTGCTCATGCCCTTTCAATACCCAAATCCAAAGCCAAATTGGGCTATGATACGCTTATCGATTACATCCGACAATCACCACTAGCTCGAGCTATTACCGGCGTGCCTTCTCGTCTTTATCCAGCCTGTTTGGCCAGATTCTGGTCTACTGCCACCACGGCCACCACTCAACAGAAAGTTCCATGTATTCGTGGCATGGTGACTGAAACCCTAGCCTGCTCCATCACTGTTGATGCCATCCGACGTGCTCTCCAATTACCTATTGGTCCATTTGTTAATTTACCAACTAGTGATGAGTTTAGAAGAGAAGTACTAGAAATTATAGGGTTTGATGGTCCAGTGGCTCATACGCCCTTAAGGAAGCAGATGCCACCTCTGTGGAATTACTTCTTTGGCTTGCTGACCCATTGCAACAGTCAGAAGTCTGGGAGCTTTGATCAGTGCTCAGATTTTGAGCTGAAGATTGGTCATGGGATGCTGTTCAATCGAAATATTGATTATGCCGGTGAAATTTACTTAAGGTTAAGGGAAATGGTGCTTGCACCCAAACGAACACACTTAATCCCCTTTCCAAGGTTTTTGAGCCTTGTTTTTGAAAATAAGCTGGGTGAAGCTTACCAGCAGATTGCTGATGAATCATTCGACCTACCTCCAAAACAAGGGAGAATGCCAAAAGATGCTCCTGCTGCTCCATATAATGCCTTGACACCAGGCATGCTTGAGTATCTTGCTGCTCGAGGTGGAGTGAACCAACCGACTGCCTCTGGTACTGCACCAGCTGAGGGGGAGGGACCTCAACGAAAGCCAGCTATAAAAAGGAAGAAGCCAGCTACCTCAACTAGTATAGCCACCGTCTCACATACTGGTAAAGCAGTAGTTGTATTAGAATCTAGTGTTCTCTGATCATAAAGAGCAGCCCTAGTCTTATATACTGACTATCCACTTCTAGTATTGGAATCCGTTGCTTAACTATTTCTTGGTAACAGGCAAATCCAAACGAGCAAAAGCTTGCTCCAAGCACACCACATGGGAGATTGCACCAGTCTCAACTGTTGCTCCTGCAAAGGATGTAGCTATGGAACCTGGTGTGTTTCTAGACCAAACAGCAGAAAATTCTAACATAATTAAAAATCTTTTAACTGCTGACTTGAAAAATGAAAGTGGAGTTAAAGGTATAACCCTGGCTCCCAAGCTGACTGGTTTTAAAACTAGTGTTAAGAAAAGTAGCAACCCATACTCTTCTAGCCAGACACTTCCACATTTTTCAAAATTGAACTTAATGCTATATCCTCTGCTGACAGTATAACCAGCAGAGCACATACCTGACCCCCAAAGCAAACTTGAGCTGGGTCCTCATCATGTTGAACCAGCTCAGGATACTGCACAACCATTATGTTACTCGGATCCTGATAAGAGTCTCACTCCTACATCATTACCATCCAGAACTCTTACACTATCTGGGTCAACATGTGTCGCCAATGAGTCAGCAGAGTCACAGCTGTACTTACAGACACCTTATTCTGTCTCATTCGAAGGGCTAACCAAATCTCCAGTCTGTCCCCAGAGACCAACAACAGATGCAATTATTGAGTCAAATTTATTTGGTTCTACAATTGTTAACATAAAATGTTCTATTGTTTCAGTTCTTAGCAGGGTAGATGAACAGGCTGAGGGGGAGCAAGTTAAAGATGTTATTATTCCTACTGAGCAGATTGCTGCCTCTGCTACTGGTGTTGGTGCTACTATTTCTCCTACTGGTGGTGCTAATGCTAGTACTGTTGCTTCTACAGCTGCTGGTGATACTGCTCCCAGTATTGCTGCTTCCACTATTGCACCTGAAGTGGAAGATGAAATCATAGTGGATCCTCCTGTTCTTAAAAAGGTAATTGACAATATTGTCAAGGATGTTCTACTTGATGAACCTGTCTCTGAACCAAAGGGTGACATTGCGTCTGCTACTGCTACCGATGCACAGAATGTTATTATGAATACTAGTACTTATGCTACTTTTCCATCTGATGTTATTATGAATGCTGGTAAAAGTGCTACTTTTCCATCAGATTCTGGTTCACAGGGTAATACTGTTCTGGAGGGTCTTGATTTTGTTAATGCTGGCTATGTTGGCTATGTTCCCACAGAGCCAACAGTGGATACTGATGCTACTGGTGTTATTCCGGATGTTTCTGATCTTCAATCGAGACACTTTATTTCAGTGGATTCCACTGGTAATCTACAGGTGTCTGATTCCACACCGGATACTTTCTTTAAAGGTGCTGCAGATGCTGTTTCTTCACCTACTGCACAGTTACCTACCGCTGCTACTGGTTCTACAGAACCCGTTATGGATGCCGGTACCTCTGTTTCTACCACTACTGACTCTTCTCAGGCTACTGTTTCTACTGAGAAGAAACCATATGTGTGCCAGGTGCCAGATCCTGATGAAGTTGTACCTAACTTCATCTATCGGGGAGCGTCTATCACTCCCAGAGTTGCTCTGCTGGTGGATCAGCTAACTATTGATCCTCAAACTGCCATAGTCTCAGCCAGCAAATTGCCTCGCGAGGAGCTGACTGGACTATTGTCTCAGCTTGATCGACCAGCTAGAGAAGAAGTTTATGAGAGGCTGGCTACTTTAGAACAGATCAACGAGCAGCCATATTATCACTACTTTGGCATGGCTCCAGCTGCTTCTCCATGGCCTGGTACATGGAGGCCTCTCAAGTTCATCAGAGATCCCACTACTGGTAAATATGTTATGCAAAATATTCCTGATTCGCCGGTATCTTCTGATTCATCAGCTTCTTCCTCATCATCTTCTTCCTCTGATGGTGATGCTGATAAAGGTACTGGTAAGGATGAACCATTCACTCATGATAATGTGACTGGTACTAAAGACAAACCAGTGGATCTCACTGATGATGCTGTTAATGATGCTGACAAGAATACCAATGGTTCTAAACCTTCGGGTGAAGGTAAAAATGATAGTGATCATGGTGACGAGTCAGATTCTGACCTTCCACCTCCACCACCCCACGGAGGTAGTTCTGTGTTAGCTGCTACTGACCACCCCTCAACCAGCTATGTTAAATTTAATGCTGATGAGGTGGCTGACATCTCCACCCTGGCTGTCTATAAGACACTCGTAGAGGTTACACCTGATCTATAGTCCACCATTCGCACTGCTATTGTTGATAGTGTGACTGAAGCCATACGTAACGCTGGGCAAGTTACCACTTCCAATATTGAAGCTCAGCTAAAACAAGTATGTGCCTTTGCAGATCTTACCGTGGCTGCCATTGTCAAACAACATGAAGAGGAGGAGGACTTAAAGAAACGAATCATCTCTCACAATAAGTATACTGGGGATATTGCCCGTCTTCAAGCTGATTTGGATGCTGCTAATCGCAGAATTCTTTTTCTTAATGAAGAGAATACGGTGCTACATGAGAGATTGGACTCGCAGGAACAGCAAATGGCTAACATGATTCCTGCTTCTGCCTATGTTCAAATGGTTGAAAATATGCACCGACTGGCTACCCTTCAAGGTGATGTTAGGGCTATTGTTGAATAGATGGCTATGGGTGTTGCAAGGAATGAATTTAGGTCTTCCAACCTCCTTCTTCGATAATTTGGCGTGGATCCTGGTGCCCATCTTACTCCTAAAGTTGCTGACTGAAATAATTTTGCATTCTCTGTTCCAGATTCAGATAGTGACCTTGATGCACAGGTCTCCCCTGTTCACCTCTCTGCCCCTGCTGATGACAAAAAGGGGGGGAAGAAATATAAAAAGAAACTCAAAAAGAGAAAACAATCAGAGGGGGAGCATGAGCATGAAAAGGCTCCAAAACAACCAAGGAGGGATGGTGATGGTGATGGTGGTGATGGTACTACTGGTCAAGACTCTGGCACTAAGCCCAGTAATGCTCATACTGAAGCTGGTGTACAGGCAGCTGGTGAATCTCAACCCAGTGTGTCTGCCACATCAGTGGATGATATTGGTTCTGGCAGTAAGCCCAGTGTTGTTTCTGCATTGGCTGTTGCTGAAGCTTTTGTTGTCTCTCAAACTATTGAAAAAAGAATGAAAAGAAAACTGGAGAGACATCAGAAGAGACAACAAGAATTAAATGATGCCTTCAATGTCAAATGGAATGCCTATGTTGCTCTTAAATGCCACAGAATTGAGCATAGGAGATGGCTGACCCCAAAAAAGAGGGACATTGATGATGACCTGATTGGCATTGATAAATTCAAAAAGGATGCACGAAAAAGAAATGCTAAGTTCACGGTCAAATACGATAAAAAGAGGGCAAAGCTGTATGCCGAGCGAGCAGACAGGATCAAACGAATGACTCCTGAAGAAATGAAAGATTATCTTGCATCTACTGAGTCAGGGGGAGGAGTTAGAGTTGATATTTTTATGAAGTGGTTAGATGCTATGTTAGAAACCAGCTCATCTTCTCGCCCAACATCTTCTGCACAGCCAGCTACACAACATAAGCCAGCAGAAACAATCAATCTTGATGATGATGATATTCAGGGGGAGCATCTTGCTATTGTTCCTTACCTGCCTCCACTTGAGCCAGTATCAACACAAGAACCATCAGCTGAACCCATGCCCATAGATAAACAAAGGGTGAAATCTGCTCCTAGGGACAATCAGCCCCTAAGGAAAGGACCCTTATTTGAGGCAGCTGATGAAGATACTGAGGTGGTTGTACCAGCTGATACTAATCAGTTAGCTGGTACTGAAGACACAGCAAGGAGTGCTGTGAATGAAGACCCAGCCAGAATTGTGCTGCTGAGTGTTACAAGTGTTGAAGACCCAGCCAAGGTGGTTGAGCTGGGTGCTAATCAAGATGATAATACGGTTAATCCTGCTGACTTTACAGTCTGGGGTAGTGGAGATCACTTATTTGTTTAATCACCTATCTCTCCCCAGACCCTCACTTATTTTAACAGAACAAAGGATAATCGTGTCAATCAGTTTCCAGTGAGTTCATCTGGCATAGGTGAATCAATCACGTATCCTCCATCTTCCCCAAAATGTCATGGTAAATACAGAACTTGGGAAGATGATTCAGTTACCCGTGGTGAGCCAGACTTATTTAAAATGAATCCAGATGAAAGAGATGCTTAGAGGCTGGAGATCACTGTACAAGAATTTCTTGAGCAAAGACAAGCTGCTATTAATGAAAGGATACGCCAAGTTAGGTTGCTACATCATCCCCTTGATCAGCCACTCTACATCACTGCCTTGACTTATGGTATTGAAATTGGTGTATACTTAAACAACAATGGTCAAAGGCTCTCTACTGATGAGGAGAAAGCTCAATTTCAAGAGGCTCACCAGCTGGGTATGGATCTACGGGAGTATCGTGCTGCCCTTAGAACTGAAGAGGGTAGAAAGATGATTGAAACAGCAAAATCCCTGAAAATCACTGCCGACGATTATTTGTTGGGCCTACAAGCTGAAATTCAAAGAAGGGAGGCTGCTAATGCTGATATCGCTGAGAGGGTAAGGCTCCAGGATATAGAAGACAAATTGGCTGCTGATAGAAAGCAAGAGGCTGAGTCCCTAGAATTAGCCAAAGCCATTGTCAAAGAACAGGATAAGGCATTTGATAAGATGGAAGCTGCTGAGAAAGCACCTGCTACTTCTCCTATAGAATCTGTTTGTACCAGTGAATTTCCTAATCATTATTATAGGAGTAGGTATGGTGATGTGATGAATAGAAGATCCAATCCTAGCAGGATCATCAAAGTGAACAGAGGGTCAAAAAGAGCTTTCAATGTCATAAGGGAGAATAAGGTTCAAGAGAGAATAAACTATGATGAGTTAAGATCCCTTTGATTTAGTGAATGGATGGAGATCTTGGAGTATTTCATTGGTAAAGGTGAAAGTGCTATCGAAAATACACTTAAATCTGAACTCCAACAGCTCTTCAAGAAAGCAACAAGGTTTGGGAATGAACCAGTAGTGAATGTAGAAGAAGTCCTTTCTCAAAATCCTAAAGGAAAGCAATCTACTGGTGAAGGACCAACCGGAAGAGGCCCCATCATTCTACCTCCTCATATCCCTGTATTTGACCCTACTGATGTACCTTATCTGTTCCCTGAAGCCTGGAGAATCAAACAAGAGGAGCTATCTGAAGAAGAACGAGATAAAGATAAAGATAGATAGTCTCCTATGTGCTCAAATTGTATCTTTTGTTTAATTCACTTTTCATTCTGCTGTTGTTGTAATTACTGTACATATTATGTTGTAATGAAAGTGAAATGAGTTTATCTTCAAAATCATATCAAATTATAAGATATGGATAACTCAGCAAAAGATCCCAAAACAAACTTAAAAAGGGACAAATTTACTGCCTATTTTTCATTAGGTCCCTCGGTGCTGACTTTAGTGTTTTCTCTGTATGTCATAGGTTTTGTCATCATCAAATAGGGGGAGATTGTTGAGTCCCCAAAATAATTAAGGATTTAAATATGACAAAACTGTAATTTATTTGCACTAAAATGTTATGTGCAGTCAGCACAAGTTTGTTCATGTATAGACAGCAGATATTGCTGTGTCGAGTGTTTAGTTTGCTGCTCAGTCTACCAGCACAAGGTAGACAGTGTTCTTCAATCAGCACAGGATGTGTACTCAGCTAATCAAGAACATGAAGTGGCTCAGCAATGAAGAACCAGCACAGCTGGAATGCAGCTTACTACACAAGACAGCTATGCTCCATTATAAGCATAGTAGTTTCCCGAATGGTCTACATCAATGGTACTATTCAACAGCAGTCAAAAACAAAGTTGAACAGAAAAGGACACGCGTCGGCGGCTGACAAGTGACCTTACAAGACCATGTGGGAATGCAGAAGTTTAACGCATGTGCAGACATGGGTTATACTTTGTCATCACCTAGGGAACACAACATTCTATTTGTTTAATCAAATAGTGGTGCCAAACCGAATTGGGGTGTTCCTGCAAATAGCTACCAAAGAGGAAAGAAGATAGCATGCTCTCTGATATAGTTGTCTCCACAAGTACAGATATCCTATGTACCAGTGGACAATTGAACCATTACACGGTTAATAGGACTACTATAAATTGTTGTATTCACTATTGTAACAACTAGTGGTGTGGGTTTATTTTTATAGAGTCAAAACGTGTAATAGCTGTTAGTTTACCTCTTAGCTATAATCTAGGTAATCTGTATCAACCAACTATCATTTCGCCAAGGATAGTTGTGATTCTTTGTGATTCAATCAATAAAGAATAACTGTTAAAAATTACCTGTGACTCTATTTATTTGCATGTATTTATTTGCATGCTTGAATACTGATCGAGTTTAACTGTTAAGTTATCTTAAAATAAATTGTATTCACCCCCCCTACAATACTCCTGTTGTTATCAAAGGACCAACAAAATCCAACTATTACTACAAACCAGAAAATTTTGGATGTCTATCAATTTAACCGCTTAAAATAATTTTTCGTTGAAATTTAAAGAAATTTTAGAGAAGAAATAGAAAATTCTGTATCCTAAAAACTAGAGCGTAGAGAAATAAGAAAGAAAAAGAGCGCGTCGAAAAACGTCGAAAAATAAAAGGTCGAAAAATAAGCGTCGAAAAATAATAAAATGCAGCGTCGAAACTTAAAAGTCTAAAAACTAAAATTTAAAACTTACGTCTAAAGGTATTAAAGCTTAAAAGGAATTCTATATCCAAAACGGTAATAACTTAAAAAGGTACTAAAGTCTATTTAAAACTAAAGCGATAAGCGACGTCGTAAAATTTTAAAGCTCCTAAATCTTAATCTAAAGAAAAAGCATTTAAGGAAATAACTACGGCAAAATAATACACTTAAAACTAATTACGAACGAAAAATACAAATTACGAATTAAACTAATAAAAAGATACGGAAATATAAAAATAAACTAAAGTTATAAAAATACAATTTTTATAAAAATATTATTTTTATATTATTATTTTATAAAAGTATTGATTTTTATATAATTAATAAAACTAAATAAAACTTAAAATACAAATTAAATAACAACTAAACTAAATTATTATTAAAATAAACCCTAATTAGGTAATTAATAATAATAATAATTAATAATCTTAACCCTAATTCGGCTGTCCTAGGTTTCAGACGTGTCACCTCAGCTCATGCGATCACATGAGTTGAGGGTTAATTTTCCATGCGGTCGCATGGATCCAGAAATCATGCCAGATAGTTGGGCTGCTACAGTGTTAGGGCCCGAATACAATTTTAATTATTATATTTTTTTTCTATTTTTATATTTATATAAAATAGTTATATAAATTAAATAAAACTTATATTTAAAAATTAAAATAGAAATAAAAATACTTTATAATTTTATATATTTTGAACAACTCTTAAAAATATATATATTTTTTGTTTTTCTTTTTTATGTTTTTGTATTTTTAATATTTAAAATGTATTTTTACAAAAATTAAAACTTAATAAATTTTTTTTATATATATATAGCGTTGCGCTTTCGGCGTTGTATTTCCCCGGCAGCGGCGCCAGAAATACTTGATGTGCGTAGAGGTGTATACGAAATAGTTATATATTTATTGAGAAATACTATTAAATACGATACAATTTTACACAAGTTATTTATTTATTTATAGAGTGGATATACCTAAACCTTGCTACAACACTTATAGGCAGTGTACCTAATTGTACAGTAGTGTAGTTTTTAGTAAGTCCGGTTCGTCCACAGGGAACTAGCCAAGTTTAACGCTATATTTTTAAAACTAAATTTGTATAAATATAATATATATATATATATATATATATATATATATATATATATATATATATATATATATATATATATATATATATATATAAGTAATATTATTATTATAAAAGGGGGTTTTTACCGTTTAATGACCGGTTTGTCGATTTTATATCTTAAGTCGCAGTTAAAACCTAATGTAAAATATTAAAAATAAATATAACTTAATTTAAAGCGTAAAGTAAATAACGATAATTAAATTGCGATAATTAAAAGTGCGATAAATAAATTGGCGATAAATAAAATTGCGATAATTAAAAGTACGATAAATAAAATGACAGTAAATAAAAGTGCGATGAAATATGAAATAAAGGAATTATGCTTATTTAAACTTCCATAATCATGATATTTGACGTGTTGATTTTAGTTTATTATCATGGGTTAATTGTCCTTTGTCCTGGATTATTCGATATGTCCATCTGGTTTTTGTCCATAAAAGTCCATCAGTCATAAATATAAAGTGCGAGTGTCCTGGTCAAATTATCCTTATACCCGAAGTCAAATATTCCAACTAATTAGGGACTTAAACTATAATTACACTAATTTTCCTTGTATGTAATTCACCCCTGTTTTAATAAGTCCATTGACTATTAATCCATTCCCGTGTCCGGTTAAATGAACGATTATTAGTACTTATAAATATCCCGCTCATCGTGTCCGATCGAGTGTATGTGGTTATTTATAGGTACGTCTAATTGTAATTTTTATATTAAATTAACGAACTATCATTCAATTAAACAAATATAAAGATCATTGATAGCCCATAGTCTAATTTCCACAAGTGTCGTTCGTTTGTCCAAACCCCAATTATGGTCCAAAGCCCAATTACCCCGTCTTTAATATTTTAGCCCAACATCACGATTACTTCAATTTAAATAAGCATAATAATAACTTAGCTACGAGACATTAATTTAAAAAGGTTGAACATAACTTACAATAATTAATAATAGCGTAGCGTTACACGGACAGAATTTCGACTTACACACTTACAACATTCGCTAACATACCCTTATTATTATTAAATTAAAATTAAAATTAAAATTAAAATTATAATATATATATATATATATATATATATATATATATATATATATATATATATATATATATATATATATATATATATATATATATATATTACGTGAGAGATAGAGAGGATAGAAAAAGATGTAAAACATTCGACCAAAAACTGCGAAATTTATAGATGTGGCCAGCCTTTTAGGCTCATGCGATCGCATGAAATATGGGCATCCTGGCCATGCAATCGCATGGCCAGCTGGATCAGCTCACATGTTCTTGTTTTCTAGTTTGCCGACGTTTTTAATATATAATATATATATATATATATATATATATATATATATATATATATATATATATATATATATATATATATATATATATATATATATATATATATATATATATATATATATAATTTTAAGAATTAAATAAATATTATATTATATTCATGTGCATAGTTGACTTGCAATTTTTAGTCCGTTGCGTCGAGCGTTGAGAGTTGACTCTGGTCCCGGTTCCGGATTTTCGAACGTCCTTTCGTATTATTTAATATCTTGTACTTTGCGTTTTGCGGCTCGTACTCTTGTAACTTTTAGACGTTTCTCATCAATAATTTGAACCACTTTGATTGTACTTTGTACTTTTGAGCTTTTTGGTCGTTTGCGTCTTCAATTCGTCGAATCTATCTTTTGTCTTCACCTTTTATTATTTAAACGAATATCACTTGTAAATAGAACAATTGCAACTAAAAGCTTGTGAGGGATAATGCTATGAAATATATGTTCGTTTTTAGCATTATCAGGTACCTTATATTCTTGTTTTATTAGTGTTGAAATACTTCCCGAAAATGAAGCGTGCAAGGGAGAAGCACGGGTCACAATAATTTGTAATGTTTAACTTAGACACGCACATATAAAAGAAGTTGACTCGCCTAACTGTCAGAACACTTCAACATAACATGCTCAACTTTAAATTCTAGCAAGTTTCTCGCACCAAATAGCTTTTTAAGATTTGATTACAGCCTTACAGGGAATGAGGGAAATATGTAATAAGATTTGCTGAAAATATTTTACAAGAAAAAATAAATGTAATTCTTTTGGGAACATTGGGGGATAAGGGACTGTTTACTATTTTTTTCTATCAAGTCCTATATGGATATAAATGATAGATATATGCAGTAAGTTGTAAAATAGCAGGTGTTGTTTACTTCTAGCGCTGCGCTGAATGAGTGAGTTGAATGACCTACATTACCATTTTACCCTTTAATGTCATTTTAATAGTGGGGTAGTTTGATCATATCAAATGAATAAGATTGTTAAGAACTAACAGGATTTGAGAAATGATACGTGCTTTAACTTTCAAAATAGAAATCTCATATAACGAATCGAGGGAGTATTAGCGCTCTTTCAAATTCCACATAAGCTGCATATGTAGATTATAAGTGTCCTTTCTTTAGAACATGCACTATTGTCCTTGTACTCCTAGAAAGTTAATGCAGTGACTAGTTATCATACTTATTCAAGAACATCGAGTTACAAATGATGAATATAGAAGTGTTTTAATAATCATTTAGCATCAATATAATGATGTGATGATTGCCTTAAGATGCGTTTGTGATTACTGATTTTGTAGCAAGAACAATTGAGAACAAACTCCTTTCCGGTATAGATCAGAACATGAGATGCACTGATATGAAATAGGCACAGTGGCACACACACACAAAACCAAAATGATGAATATTAATACGTAACAGAATTTGGTTTAAAATCGTAAGTAGTAATCATTTCGTAAAAGGGAGGCCTAAAAGTTTGAGAAGTCTCATTACTTGTATTCTATACATGTTATACATATTTTTAATTTGAGAAGACATAATATTGTATGATTTTTAGTTTATCTTCATCTAAAGTATTCTGTATATAATTTTGCCTCAACAGCTTGTCCTGACACAAGTTCTCGAGGAAGCTGGTTACAAGAAAGATTCTTTGTTAGGTCTATCTGTCTTCATGAAGGTGATGTCATATTCTGTCTTCTTTAACTGAATGCAGATATAACAAAATATATATTACAGTACAATTTTTGCAGTTCTTGATTGGTTGTTTCAGAGCTTGGACCCATGACCTTTTGTTCGCAGCGGAGTAACCTAAAACTTGGTTTACAAAAGAACACTTATTTGTTTGGTACTCTGGCTTGAAGATGGAAGTCGAGGTTCCTGTAGACTAGTTAGACTAGTTGTAGATGTATAATTTCTTATAGTTGCTCGTGTTTAGATAGGGTGTTTGGCTACTTGTATATTGTAGCGTTGATGACCAATATTTTTGGTTCCCTATTGTTTGGATCTTAAGACTCCTTTGTGTTCTCCAGGAGTATCTGCATTGTATTCATGTCATGAATCACCTTAACTTTGCAAGTAGTGTAACTTTCTGCTTGTGGTACTAAACACGTGTTTTAGGTATCTCAAGCAGCTGTTGACACACTCATTTTGCAGATTAGCACATAGCTGTTAGTGTGTTACCACATAACTAATTGAGCGGACAACAAAAACAAAACCATTACAAAATCAAAATCAAAGTCAACCAGGGCAACAGAAAGAAAAATCATACAAATGTAACCAAGAGAAGCTTCATGAATATTGAAACTTATCGCTAACGGCGTAAAGCAATATATCAATCATATTTTCTTCAAAATAATGTCAGTACTGAATCATAACATGATCATCAAGTATAATGTTTACAACACATTTGATATATATAACATAATGTGTTTATATATAATATGAAAATAATGGGAGATTTTCAAGCAGTACTTCAGATGTCAAATATTCAATATCAATCAATATAAAGCAGTACACATATCCAACTCAGATCCAGTATTCCTGATTCTATATATCTCAAATTCATGCTTTAATTTCCATATACATACATACAAAAGTTTCCCCCAAATTAAACCCTAACTTTAAAAAAAACCCTAGCTTGTTGATGCACCATCAGCAAGCTTCTTCAATCCACCACAATGATGATCATTATGATCATGATCATGACAATCTTCATCATCGCTAGAATCTTCATCAAAAGGTTTTTCTTTATGAAAAATACAACATTTTTTTGAACGCTTTTTTTGTAGAAATTCGTTATCAAC
Source organism: Rutidosis leptorrhynchoides (assembly GCF_046630445.1). Lineage (NCBI taxonomy): Eukaryota > Viridiplantae > Streptophyta > Magnoliopsida > Asterales > Asteraceae > Rutidosis > Rutidosis leptorrhynchoides. The sequence goes on along the minus strand of NC_092338.1, from coordinate 57,033,329 downwards.
GGTACCTTCTTTCCACGTCACCTTTTTCTTCCTTGGATTTAGGGTTAATGTAACAGTGGTGGTTGTTGGTTGTGATGGAGCCGTGTTTTCGAGGGTTATGGTCGTTGTTGTGGTTGTTGATTGCCTTGCAGGTCTCGCCATATTCAGAGAATTTGAGAATTCTAGGGCTTGGTGTGTGTATTTGTGTGTGTGAGATTAATAAATTTGGGGAAAATTGATTTATATATGTCCGTGTGAACCGGATATACGGTAACTCGGTAATGGTCTCGGATGCACGTAGAACTGGAATTTTTTTATTATTTTTTTCTTTTTCCTTTCTTCCTTGCTTGCGCATTGTAAAATTTGGTGTGTTTTTTTCATTTCCCTTAATATTAAAACTTGTTAGACCATCTTTAACCCTGCGTGTTGGCCTGTTGGCGTGTTGCTGGGTAGAGATGTGGTGCTTGATTGGCGTACTAGTAAACTGAAAAATAATGGAGTTGAGTGTTAAGTGGCGTGTTGGATGATGTGTTAAATTTTGATTTGAAGATGGGTGAAAAAGAGGATAAATATTAATCAAAAAACAAAAATCAGTCAATCAAAAATCAGCACATCAAAATGGTTTCATGTGCTTGGAGCACACACGCCGCGAGCACACACGCGCACACGTCCCATTAGCCACGTGTTGGTGGCGTGCTCGGTGCACATGAGGCCCAACACGCCTGAGTTAGAGATGGTCTTAATCGTCAAATTTAAGTATAAATCTAAACATGTCACAGTTGTTTTTTTTTTTTTTCTATTATCAATAAATTTAGTAAATAATTTACATTCATTCAAATATAATATACATACCACAAAATAAAATACAAACCACAATTAAAGAAACTACATAATTTAAAATTATCAAAAATATAGTTTACATATATCAAAATTCTTAAAAATAAATATTACACAAGTTAAAATTCATATAATAAAATATACAAAAGGTATAAAGTAAAATCCATTTATGGTAGGTAAGTTTTGAGTAAGGTGTCAGACATGTTTGACGAGATCATCTCTTAATTGATCTTGCCCCGGTTTGTTTCGTATATATTTGTTAATTGTTTCTCGTTCTCAAACACCTCTTAAAGTGACGCCCTTGTGTGTCGCGACCCGACAAAATCGTCATTGACGGCGCCGTCTACTTAGGTCCCGTTACGTGGTCATAAGTATTTAAAATAACGTTTGACCAAAGATATGTCGCATTCATTTCAAATGTAAGAGTGTTTCAAAATTTACAAGAATTGTTCAACCAAAAGTTATGATACTAAGTTATAAGTACACTTGAAACCTATGCGACACAATTTTAGATAAAGTCAAGGACGCTCCACGTATGCATGTATACTCGACATCCAAGCAAGTATCAAAAGTAATGAGCGGAAGCATGTATCACAAAACGTTCAAGGACCTGAGAAAAACATAGAAATCTGTCAACGAAAACGTTGGTGAAATCATAGGTTTAAGTAAGTAAGTACAAGTGAACCACAAGATTTATATCATTGAAATAATAGTAATACATTCTAAAAGTTAATATTCACGAGCACCCAATTATCAATCCTTAACATTCCTTACATAGAACTCCATCACAATAGTGTTAGAACATACACTGTTTCTCGAAAATATATTTCATTCGTAGACTGTAGCGAACCGTCTGAATGAGGGTTTGTCAAACCCATATGGATCCACATAAGTTCTCGCTTATACCCGGCAAGTGTAACTAATGATAATCGAATTGAGGATTTTGTTCTAAACTCGTATGTAGAATGTTTGTTTTCATGTACTTGTGTTCACTTAGTAAAAAGAAACGTTTATATTTTCTCATCCCAAATGTAAGTTCAAAAGAGTAAAAGTGGGACTATGATCTCACCTTGAGTGCACGTATGTAAAAGTACTTAAACAAGTAAACGTGTGCAAGAACGAATGCTAGTCTTGACCTAAACAAATAGGTTTGTATCAATATCGATAAACACGGTTGGTCAAAGTGTTCAATTAGTCATATGGCTCGTTACGACTCGATTATAATAGCATGTGAATCAAATTGTCATGTTTCGTGCAAGGTACAAGTATAAAATATGTTTGAATGATTGCATAAGTATTTGGTTAAGTTTGATTAAAAGTCAACTTTGGTCGGTCAAAGTCAACGAAAAAGTTAACACGTTCGGGTCAGGTCCCGAACTATTTTTCTGAGGTTTTTATTCATATATAAGCATGTTAGAACAAGTTACATGTGAATCAGAGGTGCGTAGCATGGCAAACATTTTTTGTAAAAGTGTTGACTTGGTCAGAACCCAAACACGGAAAATGCCGTCCCGCGACCAAAGAGTGCCGCGCCGCGGCAATCAACGTGGTCTGATGCCTGGTCTGTTTCAATTTTTCAAGTCCCAAACCAATTTTCATTTAAACACAAAATGCAAACCGTAAACTCTTACGACACACATCTTATATCGTTGGAAAGGTAATTTGACAAAGAACACAACTAAACACGTTTCATTAATCGAAAACATCATTTGCAAATTTCGAGTTTCCAAATTAAATGATCAATTAATGCTCATCATTAATGCTTCACTTTCATAAATGCACAATTATGATTCGGGAATTAAATGCACACATGTGATACGCCGTTTCGGAGATAATTACGCATACAGTGCAACTAAACACTTACCAACAATAATTCATGGCATTCAATGCATCAATGTTCACATTTAGTTCTATCAAACCCTAACCAACATCACCAAAATCAATAATCAAGTTTATGAAGTTTTCTAAAACAACCTACACATCAAATTGAAGCTAGTGATACTAGTAACACAATTAAAACATGCACTTATAACATTTAACAACATTCAAGCAACCAAATCACCAAATCAAACATACCAAAATTCAAGTTCATGCTAGTTGCTTAAAATAACGAGATCGAACATATAAATCATATATTCATGTTAGACTTGAGCCATAGACACTAATTAACACTTTTACAAGTAAAAATTATCAAGAACACAAAATCTAGTGATTTTAGAAAGTTACCCAAATGCAATAAAGTTGGTATGGATTCGAAGAGGAAGATGCAAGGATTCCGAATACGTAATTTGTTTGGATTGATGCTTGCTCGATTTGAAATAGATGATGATTCTTTGTTTTGAATTTTGAGAAAAAAATGTGAAAGTATAAAAGAAAAAGGAAAATGAAAAGGATAAAGAAAGGAGGTGGGTGTGACTAGTCCATCTGGTCACATCTTTGTTCAATTGAAGAAACTAGTCCCTCGAGTTCGGTTGCGGGTGCGTGAATTACCTAAACAATATAATTTAAATGCGTATCAACGGGAGATGTTATAAATATATAACGGACTTTAAAATAGTCTAACGGAAAAAGGCAGGATGTTACATTACCTACTCCTTAAAAGAAATTTCGTCCCGAAATTTAAGTAGGCGTAGTAGTCGTTGTTTCTTCCTCGAGACCTTGTGTTTCCAAATTCGCGAATAATTGAGGGTATTTCTTTTGCATTTGATCTTGCCTTTCCTAAGTAAACTCGGGTCCCCTTTTGGCGTTCCAACAGACCTTGACAATTGGAATTCGGCTTTGTTTTAACGTTTTGACGGAGGTGTCCACAATTTCAACCGGTTCCTCTACGAAATGAAGTTTGTCATCAATGGTAAGCTCATCGAGAGGGATGACGATATCGGGATCGGCAAGGCACTTTTTCAAGTTAGATACATGGAAAGTAAGATGAACGGAGCTCAATTGAGGCGGAAGATCTAAACGATAAGCAACAGTTCTAACACGCTCCAAGATTTTGAAAGGACCAATATACCGCGGATTTAGCTTCCCGCGTTTCCCGAAACGGATTACACCTTTACAAGGTGCGACTTTTAACATTACGTGGTCACCGACTTGAAATTCGAGGTCGTTGTGTCGTTTGTCGGTATAGCTCTTTTGACGACTACTGGCCGTCCTAAGCCTATCTCGGATTTGAACGATCTTCTCGGTTGTTTCATGAATGAGTTCGGGTCCGGTGATTTGTGTGTCGCCTACTTCGGCCCAAAAAATAGGTGAACGACATTTTCGGCCATATAAAGCTTCTAATGGTGCGGCGTTAATACTCGCGTGATAACTATTGTTGTAGGAGAATTCGGCGAGAGGCAAGTGCTTATCCCAAGCTTTTCCAAAGTCGATAACACAAGCTCATAGCATGTCTTCCAAAGTTTGAATTGTGCGTTCGCTTTGTTCGTCGATTTGTGGATGATATGCGGTGCTCATGTCTAAACGCCTTCCCAACGCTTCTTGTAAGGTACGCTAAAATCTAGAAACAAAACGGCCATCTCGGTCGGAGATAATCGATAAGGGTACACCGTGTCGGGCTACGATTTCTTTAATGTAAAGTTGTGCGAGTTTCTCCATGTTGTCGGTTTCCTTCATGGCCAAGAAGTGCGTGGATTTGGTGAGACGGTCAACAATAACCCAAATAGTATCATAACCGACAACCGTCTTTGGTAGTTTGGTGATAAAATCCATCGTTATCCTTTCCCACTTTCATTGCGGGATTTCGGGTTGTTGAAGTAGTTCGGACGGTCTTTGATGTTCGGCTTTGACTTTGGAGCAAGTTAGGCATTTTCCAACGTAAGTAGCGACGTCCCTTTTAATGTTCGGCCACCAATATTGTTCTTTAAGGTCGTGGTACATCTTATTGGCACCGGGGTGAATCGAATATCTTGACTTATGGGCTTCGTCTAAAATAAGGCTTCACAAGTCCCCATAACTGGGTACCCAAATTCTTCCGGCAAAATATCGGAGTCCGGTTTCCTTAACTTCGAATCGAGAGGTGAGGACGTTCAAGTGTTCGAGAGAGATGTTTTCATCCTTGAGAGCCTCGTCTTGGGCTACACGAATTTGAGTATTGAGGTTGGTGTGAATGGTGATGTTTAAAGCTCGGACACGAAGAGGCACCGCTTTTTCTTTTCGACTTAAGGCATCGGCTACTACGTTTGCCTTCCCGGGATGGTAACGAAGCTCACAATCATAATCGTTTAAAGTTTCAATCCACCGTCATTGTCTCATGTTTAGTTGCTTTTGATCGAAGATGTGTTAAAGGCATTTGTGATCGGTGAAGATAGTTCTCTTGATTCCATAAAGATAGTGTCTCCACATTTTAAGTGCGAAGACAACGGCTCCGAGTTCGAGATCATATGTCGTGTAGTTTCGTTCATGAATTTTCAATTGTCGAGAGGCATAAGCAATGACTTTCTTTCGTTGCATCAATACACACCCAAAACCATGTTTCGAGGCATCGCAATATACAACAAAATCATCATTGCCTTTGGGAAGTGACAAGATAGGAGCGGTGGTTAGCTTTGTTTTAAAGATTTGAAATGCGGATTCTTGTTCGGTTGCCCAAATGAATTTCTTTCCCTTGTGAGTTAATGCGGTTAGAGGACGAGCAAACAAGGAGAAATTTTCAATGAATCTACGATAGTATCCAGCGAGACCCAAGAATTGACGAATGTGAGTAGGAGTGGTAGGAGTCTCCCATTTACTAATGGCTTCGATTTTTGTTGGATCGACTTTAATACCTTGATCACTTACAACATGACCAAAAAATTGAACTTCCTTCAACCAAAATTCACACTTGGAGAATTTGGCATAGAGTCGTTCTTGTCTCAACAGTTCAAGCATAATTTGGAGATGTTGTTCGTGCTCTTCTTCGCTTTTAGAATAGACCAAGATGTCATCGATGAACACAATAACGAATTTATCGAGATACAGTTTGCACACGCGGTTCATAAGATCCATGAACACTGCCGGTGCATCAGTGAGACCAAATGGCATAACAAGAAATTCATAACTACCATAACGAGTCCGGAAAGCGGTTTTGGAGACATCTTCCCCCTTAACCCTTAATTGATGATAACCCGAGCGGAGATCGATTTTCGAATATACACGAGATCCTTGTAGTTGATCAAAGAGGTCATCGATGCGAGGAAGAGGATATCGGTTCTTAATCATCAATTTATTTAGTTCACAATAATCAATGCACATTCGTAGGGAGCTGTCTTTCTTCTTAACGAACAAAATCGGAGCGCCCCATGGTGAATGGCTAGGTTGGATAAAACTACGGTCAAGTAGTTCTTGGATTTGACGTTGCAATTCTTGCATTTCAGATGGAGCAAGTCTATACGGTGCACGTGCTATGGGTGCGGCTCCCGGAATAAGATCGATTTGAAATTCAACCGGTCGATGAGGTGGAAGACCCGGCAATTCATCGGGAAATACATCGGAAAAGTCACTAACAATTGGCACATCATCGATATGCTTCTCATCGGACTCGACTTTCTTAAAGTGGGCAAGGATCGCAAAACAACCCTTACGGAGTAGTTTTCTAACTTTAAGGCACGAAACGAGGTGGAGTCCGGTGCAACTCTTATCGCCATAAACAATCAAGGGTGTGACAACCCGGAAATTTCCAACCAAATTTAAACTTTAATCTTTATATGTTTTCGACACGATAAGCAATATTTGTTAAGTTAAATTGCAAGAATTTTAAACTATGTTCATACATTCATTCAACCTCGACCAAGTTCCAACGATTCACGAACCATTAAACGAATATGATTATATATGTATATGTGTATATATATTATAACTTGAAACGTAAACAAAATATTAGATTAAATACTTTATATGATTGTATCTGTTTCAAAATGTTTATCAATGGAATTAGAAGATAAGATCAAATGATTGAATTATCAGATATATTGAATTATGATTACAAGTCTCTGTTGAAAGGCCCACGTTGATTTGAGAAATCTTTCCATTTTAACAATATTCGGAAAATGGTAAAGTGATTTATAAATAAGAACAAATTGTCAATCATTGAGAACTAGACAAAGGATAGTGGAAGATTGAATCTCATAAAGACTCGATTGATCTATTTAGTTTCAAACGTACAAAAACGTTTTCAGTTTAAAAAGAACTTTATTATTAAAACGTATATAACTTTTATAAATATCTAGAACCACTTTTGACAACTCATTACTTAACTTGTATGATAAAGATAACGATATTTATATTTTATTTTATTAAATATATATAACGATTTAAATTAATATTATATATATTTATACGCGTATTATACGTACATAGTTTTATACTTTTACTATACTTAAACTTTACCTTTACTTTATTTTTACTTTACTTTAACTTTAATAATTCATACTTTAATAATTCACTTTAATAATTCATACTTTAATAATTCACTTTAATAATTCATACTTTAATAATTCATACTTTAATAATTCACTTTAATAATTCAAAAATCTATTATAAATAGAATTCAATAGGTTTCATTATTTCATAGAAACTTGAAAATATTTTTCTCTAAATTCTCTCAATCGATTTACATATATATATTTACTCCGTATTATTTCAAGATATTATTAGTATACATAAAATATTACAACGGAGTGCTGTCCGAGTGATTTTGAAATTGTTTTTCGAGTAGGATAGGATTAAATAAATTATGGGTTATAGCTATGGAGGTGATTGAGTATGGTTCATGGGTATGCTCGTGAGGTCAATATAGTGTTTATCATTTCTGTTGCGTCTACGTACCTTTCCTGCAATATTGAATCTCAATATTGATACGTGAGTACTCATAATTTAACTTTTACATACTAATAGTGTATCCCTGACTAGTGCTCGAGTATTTAGAATTATGCATGCTTGTACTTTTGATATTGCCCTTAGACAGGTTAGGTTGAATATTGAATTAGTTACACTTGCGGTTGAGATAAGGTATAAGATATGCATGTCCTTGGAAAGCTAGCGAAAAATTAAGAACTTTTTCTTTAGATATCGAATGGTTTCGATGAACGGATTAGAAGTTATAATCAATTGAATTTTCGATATTTTTATTAAAAATGATTATTATCGTCGTTTTTATCGTCGTTCTAGTTTTATCTTATTATTATCATTATTATTATCTTTATCAATAAAAGAGATTTATCATTAAAAATTGTTATTTTATTATTATGACTATCATTATTATCGTTAAAGTTATAAATAGTATTATTATTATTATTATCATTATTAATATATATATCATTATTTAAAAATGGTTATTGTTATTGTTATTATTATTATTACTATATTATCATTAAGATAATTATTAGTATTATCGTTAATAATGTTATAGTAACTATCATTATTAATATTAGTGTAATTAAAACAAATATTTGTAATACCTAATTATTTTGATTACTATTATTATCATTATTATGAACACGATATAAAAGACGATTAAAAGCTATTAAACGAAACGATTAGGAAATAATGAGTAAGAGTATCATGATGAAATTAAAATATTATAAGATATTAATTTAGATAAAATTATCGTTCTTATTATTTTTATCATTACTATTATTATTAAAAGTATCGTTAGTATTAAAACTATCATTTTAACAAAAATTATCATTTTAATAGAAATGTCATTGTTACTATAAAATATCATTATTATTATTATTTTAAATAGAATTATTATTTTAAAGATAATATTAAAAATTATCGTAAATATTAAAGTTATCATAATTAGAATTATCGTTTTATCATAATGCCATCTTAGTAATTATAAATATTGATATTTTTATAATAATAATTATTATTACAAAATAATACAACTTTTACTTACTATCATTATAGATATTATTTTATCAAATAAATATGTGATACAAACATATTTTACTACGTGTAATAACTTACTTTAATAATACCTATCATATTATCTTTATGATATTAAATGAACCCTATAAATTTTATTACTTAATATATATAAAAGTATATTTTATTATATCAATTTAATATAAAAATTTTATTTATTAATAAATAAATTATATTATTTACTCTAATAAATCTTTTAAAAATATTTAAAAATATAAAACGACGATATTTAAACTATATATTAATCATGTATAGATTTTTGAAAATTATTTTGAGTCAAATTTACTTTTGTTGACTTTTGCATATTAGTCTCGAGCATTAGGATTGTGGTACACTATGACTTGACCTAATTTGTTAGACAAATATTGACCAACACATAATTATATATAATTAATTTAGGTTCGTGAATCCGAGGCTAACCTTGCACTTGTTCAATGACGTTATATGTATTTTTACTACGAAATACAGTATGGTGAGTTTCATTTGCCTTTTTACCCTTTATATTTTTGGGACTGAGAATACATGCGCTTTTATAAATGTTTGACGAAATAGACACAAGTAATTGAAACTACATTCTATGGTTAAATTATCGAAATCGAATATGCCCCTTTTTATTAAAGTCTGGTAATCTAAGAATTAGGGAACAGACACCCTAATTGACGCGAATTCTAAAGATAGATCTATTGGGCCTAACAAACCCCATTCAAAGTACCGGATGCTTTAGTACTTCGAAATTTATATCATGTCCGAAGGAGGATCCCGGAATGATAGGGGATATTCTTATATGTATCTAGTTAATGTCGGTTACCAGGTGTTCACCATATGAATGATTATTTTTGTCTCTATGCATGGGACGTATATTTATGAGAACTGGAAATGAAATTCTTGTGGTCTATTAAAATGATGGAAATAAATGATTATGATAAACTAATGAACTCACCAACCTTTTGGTTGACACTTTAAAGCATGTTTATTCTCAGGTGTTAAAGAAATCTTCCGCTGTGCATTTGCTCATTTTAAAGATATTACTTGGAGTCTTTCATAGCATATTTCGAAGAACGTTGCATTCGAGTCATTGAGTTCATCAAATATTATTATTAAATCAATTTATAGTTGGATAGTGGATATTATGAAATGGTATGCATGCCTGTCAATTTTCAATGTAAAGAAAGTTTGTCTTTTAAAAACGAATGCAATGTTTGTAAAATGTATCATATAGAGGTCAAATACCTCGCAATGTAATCAACTATTGTGAATCGTTTATAATGTATATGAACGGGTCCTTTCAGTTGGTATCAGAGCGGTGGTCTTAGCGAACCAGGTCTGCATTAGTGTGTCTAACGAATAAGTCGATAGGATGCATTAGTGTGTCTGGACTTCGACCGTGTCTGCATGTCAAAAGTTTTGATTATCATTTTGTGTCAAAAATTAACTACTTATCATCCTCACGAAATTACCTGCTTATCATTTTTAGTCTAAGACACGTCTTGCTGCATTGATTGCATGAATAGTGTATAGACAACAATTCATATCTTAGCATATCTGCTAAATCATATCTTATCATATCTGTTACTTTAAACTTTGCCTGACATATCCCGCAAAGTCCTCCGTAATCTACGAAATCTTTTGATCTATATATATATATATATATATATATATATATATATATATATATATATATATATATATATATTCTATGTAATTAGAATACCATCCGTTAGGCAAAATCATTTCATATCAAAAAAAAAAATCCTTTATCCAATCGTACGAAATGGAATTCGTCATCAGTTCAAGTCACTCAGATTCCGAAATGGAATCTCATTCAAGCTCCGAAAGCAGTGTGACCGGAATAGATCAACCAATCAGTCATCACCTATTCTGGATGAATTGGGGATGGGTTCGTAGCCTCCTCAATCATTGGAGACAAGAAGAAGGTGATCCCTTCCATCCACCACATTGCCCTCTTGACGAAGAACCTGAAGCACTTACCGGCGAACCTGTCAGAAACACTATTTTCTCGCTCATTTCGAGAGTATCTCGTCACGATTATATATTACATCAAATTTTAGATTTTATTTATCCGCTCGTCCGAACCGACAATCACCCCGGTGTAATAGATGAAGTCAACGAGCTTCGCGCTCGGGTAGTGGCTTTGGAGAATATGGTGCAGAGATTACAAACACCAGCAGCAGCATCAGCAACATAACCAGTACCACCATCATCAACGCCAACAGTACCATTACCACCTCCAACCACAACCGCGTCGTAATCCTCAACTTCACAATCTGTCCCACGAGCATCAATCTCATACGCACCATAGATACCAAGGAGTACCAACAACAATAACTGACGACGTATTAATTCATAACTTCATTGGAGAAACATTCCGCGGCGATTATGTAATCTCTAAAGTCCTAGAGATTATCTAATCTAGCCCTAACCATAAATCAGTTAAGCGAACCAAAATGATAGAAGGAAGAGTAGAAACCCTGACAAAAATGGTGTGTGATTAACAATCTAAACTTGCTTTACCAACAGCATCAACAGTACCGTCAGCGTTACCAGCATCGTCAGTACAGTCAACATCCAAATCAACAACACCGATAACATCACAAACTCCATCAGTTCAAGAATCACTGTGGACATCATTACGAATCAATAACGTGTATATTGTATCAACGAGTTATGAAGAATTAACTCATTCCCTCTGAAGAAATTATATGTATATTATATATATATATTTTTTTTGAAATAAATCTTTCCGTGCTAAGCTATTGTGTGTGAATCTTAACTACTCGGTTAATTCATATTACAAATATGCAATAATGTACGTCCTTCGGCCGCAACTTAACCAGCGTTAACTACAATCTCTGTCGCAATTCAACAAATTCCAATTCATAATAAATCAAGTATATATTTGATTTTACACTTCATCATCGATGTACCCGAAACTTTTCAGATAACATCATTCGTACTTTGCGAAATTCAAAAGAATTCCTCGAACCGAACATCATACATCAACAAATAACGAAGTATTGATTCATAATTTCAATGTCATTAAAGAAATACTGCGTAAAAGTTATGTACTTTTTAAAGCCTTTAGGAATTATTCAATTCTAGTTTCAACCGTAAATCAAATGAGTTTAATTTAACATAAACTCATTAAATCTATGTTACATCTAAAGAAAATATACATATATATATATTTTCATAAAGACTGTAATAAAATTTTTTTGTACAAAATATTAATTGTGAAATTTTTTTTAACGGGTAGGTAATACCCGAGAGATATATAAATTCACAATTAATATGTTACATTCTTCAAATCTGATTCAGCAAATCATCCATTATACTCCATACTTTCACAACAATATACATTCTTTTATAGAAATTAAAACAACCATACTCATTTAATTACATATTCTGATTTTGAAATCTCAAAATTCAACTTGAGATATGACCAAAATCATCACTCTTAGATCCTTACATCTTTCACAAGCTATATTTTGACTTTAAAACTGTGTTAGAACATGAAATGTATGTTAATGATTACAATCTGTGTTCAAACCCTTCGAAAATTTCTGAAGACACTTCGAATGATGAGCAATCGAGATGATGATCCAACCACATGTTACCCACAGTTATGTACCCGAAAAACTCTTGATACCAAAGTAAAAGTTTAAACAACGTATCTGCGTCAGATTCTTTGGCATTTATTAGCAAAAATAACTTTGCGACTCCTATTCAAAGTAGCCAGTTTTGTCACAGCTCCAGCAAGTCAACTTCGACTTTTCAGTCAGACTAACCTTATTATAACCTTGAGATATACACCATCGTTATCAAGGAACCTTTTACATTCCACCACATTATTAGCAGATGTACCAACAACTTCATTACCCTTTGACTTTAGCCTCTCCAAAAAGTCATTATAATTATTCATTGAAACCCCATCATTTACCCATTCGCATCTTGTAATGAGAATTGCCATACGAATCATTGGGAATTAGCAATCAGTATTTTGAAATCTCGCAGGATGTCTACGCCAACAGTTATATGTGTATATATAACGTCTATCTTCTGGACTTAATTTGAATGTGAAGTTTCTGAAAAACACTCCGAACTACGAATTGGTTCTCCGAAAATGGAAAAAAAAATGCTGATGAAGCAGCAAAAACTATAAATGACTTTAAACGGTAAAAGCTGGATGATAATGATGAAGTGTGCTGGCAAAGCGCAGAAAAAGAGAAGTTTTGGAACTGGAAAACGGATTGAGCAAAGTAGGAAGGAGGCTGTGGAAAAATTACAAAGACTGAACCTGACTTCAAAGGATCCAAATGATTCAGTACCTGCTGAAGTCATTAACGAATACCTTGCTCCTGACTCTAAACCCCTGCGAACAATATTCTTCATCATCCTCTGATATTAGAAATTCTAAAATATCATCATATCTTTCATTATAAATATCCTCCATATTTCTGAAGATATTTTCTTAATTTTTCTTATTTGAAATCATTTACCTCTTCGCGCTATCTGTATTACATCATAAAAGAAGCTATTTTAGTTTCTAAATTCTGAAACATTCAAATTTAAAGTAGGAATATTTTGAAGTAATGTTGGGAACTGAAGCATGAATTAGTATAATATAATGACACTTGATCAATGTGATTATATTACAGTAAGTCATGCTGAGTTTCTAAATAGAATGTGACGATTCACAGATCATAACATCATCATGTGCCATGTTATACGAATCTTGTATTCTATTTAACCTCTAAAATATCAAGAAAATATTTCTTGATGATTTGGCCTTTTCCAAGGTATTCTAGTAATTTGACAAGTCAAGATCGTATCATCACGATTTCCTTCCTAGAACATTAACAATGTTCATTCCAAAATTCATATCTGTGAATTCTGGACCATTACAAGCGGTGCTTAATCGCAAGAAGAAGAAACGAAAGGACAAAACTCCGAAATAGAAATTGGGGTATAAATTGCAGCAAATAAAAGAGAGCATTAACTGTGAATGATAATGACTATAGAAGACAGAAGCAGAGACTTTGAAATATAAGGGAACATATAAATCCCAACGACAAACCAGAAATTATAAACCATATATATCGATGCATATAGCAATATAAAGACACGGGATAACTAGAAACACTATAAACCCAAGAGTATAGTAGAAGTAAATAGATTCTTCCGGCGATAGATGAAAAAGAAGAATGAACGATATGAAAGTTAGAAGTATATCGAGAATCAGAACTGGATGGAGCATATTGATGAATACTTTAAAATATGAGTTGACGGGGAAAGAATAGAAGGTGATGAAACATGACTAGGAACTTAGAAATCAACAGATTTAACTCACACAATGGCGGAATAAGTGAATCAAACCCTCTAAGTGAATAGGTTAAGTTTTTTTGATTAATTTAGTCAAACCACAACTAAATCAAGTGTGATTAGATCAACACCTAGAGCTATTATTCACCACCTGGGTGATTTGGACTGAGAGAGAATCGGAGGAGCTCACTAGATCTGAGTGTGTGTAACAAATGAGAGGCTTAATCTAAAATGAAGAACATAAGACTTTATATACCCCTGCTGTTGACTCACCCATACGATTCATTCATCACATGTACGAGTTGGCTTCATCAGCCGTACGGGTGATCACTCACTCGTGTCTTCTCATTTAGGTTGTAATTGTGACTTAGCTCAGCATCAACCGTGCGTATGAGCCTGTCAGCTGTACTGTTGAGGCTTCACTCGTATGTCTGACTAAGTCTAACATAGTCAAACATCTAAATCTCGTTCCTGTAGTTCCTGTAACCACATACAAACACGGATAGGATAATAACGAGCAATCATGGTGGCCTGTAAACTGTTGTACCTGCAATGGACGTGGGTAGATGTCTAGGGACTTGCATAAAATGCATCAACAGAAGGTGTGAGTTATAAGGAAACGAAGGAGGTGAATTTATAAGAAAATCTCTGACAGAACAATTAAAATGGACGATCGCATTTAAAGCGGATCCTAATTCCCTTGATTACCGGAGAGTCAAATCTTATTAAGAAGATTTTCTTCAAATCCCTTGAAATCTGGGAATCAATCATATCTACGTCAAATGATAAGATGAATCTACACTTACTCATTTCACTCTTCTATGTTAGCTTCATTCGTACTCTTCATATAAATAGATTGTTTATCCAAATTATTCGCTGATGATAAAACTCTAATTTTCTGCCCGTATGCATCATGAAAACATACTTATTATCATTCACGACCTTTCCACTCAAATTTCGGGACGAAATTTCTTTAACGGGTAGGTACTGTGACAACCCGAAAATTTCCAACCAAATTTAAACTTTAATCTTTATATGTTTCCGACACGATAAGCAATATTTGTTAAGTTAAATTGCAAGAATTTTAAACTATGTTCATACATTCATTCAACCTCGACCAAGTTCCAACGATTCACGAACCATTAAACGAATATGATTATATATGTATATGTGTATATATATTATAACTTGAAACGTAAACAAAATATTAGATTAAATACTTTATATGATTGTATCTGTTTCAAAATATTTATCAATGGAATTAGAAGATAAGATCAAATGATTGAATTATCAGATATATTGAATTATGATTACAAGTCTCTGTTGAAAGGCCCACGTTGATTTGAGAAATCTTTCCATTTTAACAATATTCGGAAAATAGTAAAGTGATTTATAAATAAGAACAAATTATCAATCATTGAGAACTAGACAAAGGATAGTGGAAGATTGAATCTCATAAAGACTCGATTGATCTATTTAGTTTCAAACGTACAAAAACGTTTTCAGTTTAAAAAGAACTTTATTATTAAAACGTATATAACTTTTATAAATATCTAGAACCACTTTTGACAACTCATTACTTAACTTGTATGATAAAGATAACGATATTTATATTTTATTTTATTAAATATATATAACGATTTAAATTAATATTATATATATTTATACGCGTATTATACGTACATAGTTTTATACTTTTACTATACTTAAACTTTACCTTTACTTTATTTTTACTTACTTTAACTTTAATAATTCATACTTTAATAATTCACTTTAATAATTCATACTTTAATAATTCATACTTTAATAATTCACTTTAATAATTCATACTTTAATAATTCACTTTAATAATTCATACTTTAATAATTCACTTTAATAATTCAAAAATCTATTATAAATAGAATTCAATAGATTTCATTATTTCATAGAAACTTGAAAATATTTTTCTCTAAATTCTCTCAATCGATTTACACATATATATTTACTCCGTATTATTTCAAGATATTATTAGTATACATAAAATATTACGATGGAGTGCTGTCCGAGTGATTTCGAAATTGTTTTTCGAGTAGGATAGGATTAAAGAAATTATGGGTTATAGCTATGGAGGTGATTGAGTATGGTTCATGGGTATGCTCGTGAGGTCAATATAGTGTTTATCATTTCCGTTGCGTCTACGTACCTTTCCTGCAATATTGAATCTCAATATTGATACGTGAGTACTCATAATTTAACTTTTATATACTAATAGTGTATCCCTGACTAGTGCTCGAGTATTTAAAATTATGCATGCTTGTACTTTTGATATTGCCCTTAGACAGGTTAGGTTGAATATTGAATTAGTTATACTTGCGGTTGAGATAAGGTATAAGATATGCATGTCCTTGGAAAGCTAGCGAAAAATTAAGAAATTTTTCTTTAGATATCGAATGGTTTCGATGAACGGATTAGAAGTTATAATCAATTGAATTTTCGATATTTTTATTAAAAATGATTATTATTATCGTCGTTTTTATCGTCATTCTAGTTTTATCTTATTATTATCATTATTATTATCTTTATCAATAAAAGGGATTTATCATTAAAAATTGTTATTTTATTATTATGACTATCGTTATTATCGTTAAAGTTATAATTAGTATTATTATTATTATTATTATCATTATTAATATATATATCATTATTTAAAAATAGTTATTGTTATTGTTATTATTATTATTACTATATTATCATTAAGATAATTATTAGTATTATCGTTAATAATGTTATAGTAACTATCATTATTAATATTAGTGTAATTAAAACAAATATTTGTAACACCTAATTATTTTGATTACTATTATTATCATTATTATGAACACGATATAAAAGACGATTAAAAGCTATTAAACGAAACGATTAGGAAATAATGAGTAAGAGTATCATGATGAAATTAAAATATTATAAGATATTGATTTAGATAAAATTATCGTTCTTATTATTTTTATCATTACTATTATTATTAAAAGTATAGTTAGTATTAAAACTATCATTTTAACAAAAATTATCATTTTAATAGAAATGTCATTGTTACTATAAAATATCATTATTATTATTATTTTAAATAGAATTATTATTTTAAAGATAATATTAAAAATTATCGTAAATATTAAAGTTATCAAAATTAGAATTATCGTTTTATCATAATGTCATCTTAGTAATTATAAATATTGATATTTTTATAATAATAATTATTATTACAAAATAATACAACTTTTACTTACTATCATTATAGATATTATTTTATCAAATAAATATGTGATACAAACATATTTTACTACGTGTAATAACTTACTTTAATAATACCTATCATATTATCTTTATGATATTAAATGAACCCTATAAATTTTATTACTTAATATATATAAAAGTATATTTTATTATATAAATTTAATATAAAAATTTTATTTATTAATAAATAAATTATATTATATACTCTAATAAATCTTTTAAAAATATTTAAAAATATAAAATGACGATATTTAAACTATATATTAATCATGTATAGATTTTTGGAAATTATTTTGAGTCAAATTTACTTTTGTTCACTTTTGCATATTAGTCTCGAGCATTAGGATTGTGGTACACTATGACTTGACCTAATTTGTTAGACAAATATTGACCAACACATAATTATATATAATTAATTTAGGTTCGTGAATCCGAGGCCAACCTTGCACTTGTTCAATGACGTTATATGTATTTTTACTACGAAATACAGTATGGTGAGTTTCATTTGCCTTTTTACCCTTTATATTTTTGGAACTGAGAATACATGCGCTTTTATAAATGTTTGACGAAATAGACACAAGTAATTGAAACTACATTCTATGGTTGAATTATCGAAATCGAATATGCCCCTTTTTATTAAAGTCTGGTAATCTAAGAATTAGGGAACAGACACCCTAATTGACGCGAATCCTAAAGATAGATCTATTGGGCCTAATAAACCCCATCCAAAGTACCGGATGCTTTAGTACTTCGAAATTTATATCATGTCCGAAGGAGGATCCCGGAATGATAGGGGATATTCTTATATGTATCTAGTTAATGTCGGTTACCAGGTGTTCACCATATGAATGATTATTTTTGTCTCTATGCATGGGACGTATATTTATGAGAACTGGAAATAAAATTCTTGTGGTCTATTAAAATGATGGAAATAAATGATTATGATAAACTAATGAACTCACCAACCTTTTGGTTGACACTTTAAAGCATGTTTATTCTCAGGTGTTAAAGAAATCTTCCGCTGTGCATTTGCTCATTTTAAAGATATTACTTGGAGTCTTTCATAGCATATTTCGAAGAACATTGCATTCGAGTCATTGAGTTCATCAAAGATTATTATTAAATTAATTTATAGTTGGATAGTGGATATTATGAAATGGTATGCATGCCTGTCAATTTTCGATGTAAAGAAAGTTTGTCTTTTAAAAACGAATGCAATGTTTGTAAAATGTATCATATAAAGGTCAAATACCTCGCAATGTAATCAACTATTGTGAATCGTTTATAATGTATATGAACAGGTCCTTTCAAAGGGTTCACCATTCTCGATAGGAATTCGGATTTCGTTAATATCACAAAGGATGTGAGATTTCATTTTGGCTAACCAATTCATACCGATTATTACATCGAAGCTTCCTAGTTCCATGGGTATCAAGTCAATTTCAAACTCATTACCCAAAATGTTTAACGTACACCCCCGGTAATATGTGTCGGCACTCAATAGTTTCCCGTTGGCCACTTCAATGGTATAAGTGGTATCTAGTGGAAGTGGTGAAGTGCTAAAAGAATGAGTCAAAGTCTTGGATACAAAACTCTTATCGGCACCCGAATCGAATAAACAAGTAACATAAGTGTTTTTGAGAAGAAATGTACCCGTGACTAATTCATTGTCATCTCGGGCTTCCTCGGTGTTGATGTTGAAAGCTCGGCCGAGCGTATTGGGGTTATCTTTCTTCTTCGGACATGCATTTCTATAATGGCCCGTTTGGCCACATTCTTAACAAGTGACCGTCTTTAGTGCATTGGGCCCCTTTCAAGCGACGGGGGCGACACTTTTACATTCGTTGGCCTTATGACCAACTCCTTGGCACCGATGGCAAATTAGCTTGCCACATTCACCAAAGTAACGCTTGTTGCATTTGTTGCAAAGAGGTAGGTTTCCGGCATAACCCTTCTTGCCGTCGGAGGTGAAAGGCTTCTTGGCAAAGTTGTTGTTGCTTGATTGGGGGGCTTCCCATTTTCTTTTTTTGTTACCCGACTTATCCTCGGCTTTAGGTGCCGACACTACAATTTCGTCCACCGTTTCTATCAATTTGCGGGCCATGTTCAAAGCTTCTTGGTGATTAGCGGGGTTGGATGACATTACCCCGTGTTTGATGCTCTTTGAAAGACCATCCATGTAAAGTTCAACCCTTAGAGATTCGGGGTTCACAAGGTTTGGGCACATCAAGGCTAGTTCGGAAAACCGTTGATTATAGGCCTTGAGATCGTTTCCGACCGCTTTCAAAGTTCTTAGCTCTTGTTCGAGCCTTCGGGTTTCTCCACGAGGGAAGTATTCGACGATCATCTTTTCCCTTAAGTCGGCCCAAGAGAGGGCGTGAGCTTCATCGGTGCCCACCGATTGTACATAGGTGTTCCACCATGTGAGGGCAACACCGGCGAAAGTGTGAGTGGAGTATTTGACCTTATCTTGGTCCCGACAACCGCTTATGCTAAAAACGGCCTCCGTTTGTTCGAACCATCGAGTAAGAGTAACCGGTCCCCCAGTCCCATCAAAAGTATAAGGTTTGCACCCCATGAAGGCTTTGTAGGAGCGCCCTTCGCTTGAGTTACCGGCCCCTTGATTGTTGTTGTTGTGGTTGTTGTTATTGTTGTTGTTGGAGGAGTGATCGGCCATGTCCGCATCCACGGCGGTGGCTATCATCCGTTGAAGGGCTTGTTCGGGAGTCTCATGGCATGGCACGCGAGGAGGCATTGTTCCTTCAAAACACAAGAATACCGTTGATTAGTATTTTCAATAATACTAATCATGATATGGAATAAGGATAGAGAGAAAATTTTTCTTGACTCGCCTTAAATTCTTTATGTCATAATGTCGGAACGTTCATATGAGTCACCGTAATATAATCCCGGAAATTATATTACCCTAATTCATATGTGCATTCGACATTATTTCACTAAGTCAAGGTGGCGTGTCAATCAAATTAAACAGCGTGAGATTACGATGAAATAAGAGTAGATATGAGTAAAAACGTTCGAGTATAAATGCACAAGTAGTCAAGTAATTCCTACTTCAAGTCTATATGCCGGTTGTAGTCTAGACTCACTAATGTACCCTATGACTCGGGGTTGACACCAATGAACTCTAAATCCCTAGAACCAACGCTCTGATACCATCTGTAGCGACCCAACAAAATCCTCATTGACGGCGCCGTCTACTTAGGTCCCGTTACGTGGTCATAAGTCTTTAAAATAACGCTTGACCAAAGATATGTCGCATTCATTTCAAATGTAAGAGTGTTTCAAAGTTTACAAGAATTGTTCAACCAAAAGTTATGATACTAAGTTATAAGTACACTTGAAACCTATGCGACACAATTTTAGATAAAGTCAAGGACGCTCCACGTATGCATGTATACTCGACATCCAAGCAAGTATCAAAAGTAATGAGCGGAAGCATGTATCACAAAACGTTCAAGGACCTGAGAAAAACATAGAAATCTGTCAACGAAAACGTTGGTGAAATCATAGGTTTAAGTAAGTAAGTACAAGTGAACCACAAGATTTACATCATTGAAATAATAGTAATACATTCTAAAAGTTAATATTCACGAGCACCCAATTATCAATGCTTAACATTCCTTCCATAGAACCCCATCACAATAGTGTTAGAACATACACTGTTTCTCGAAAATATATTTCATTCGTAGACGGTAGCGAACCGTCTGAATGAGGGTTTGTCAAACCCATATGGATCCACATAAGTTCTCGCTTACACCCGGCAAGTGTAACTAATGATAATCGAATTGAGGATTTTGTTCTAAACTCGTATGTAGAATGTTTGTTTTCTTGTACTTGTGTTCACTTAGTAAAAAAGAAACGTTTATGTTTTCTCATCCCAAATGTAAGTTCAAAAGAGTAAAAGTGGGACTATGATCTCACCTTGAGTGCACGTATGTAAAAGTACTTCAACAAGTAAACGTGTGCAAGAACGAATGCTAGTCCTGACCTAAACAAATAGGTTTGTATCAATATCGGTAAACACGGTCGGTCAAAGTGTTCAATTAGTCCTATGGCTCGTTACGACTCGATTATAATAGCATGTGAATCAAATTGTCATGTTTCATGCAAGGTACAAGCATAAAAGCATGTTAGAATGATTGCATAAGTATTTGGTTAAGTTTGATTAAAAGTCAACTTTGGTCGGTCAAAGTCAAAGAAAAAGTCAACACGTTCGGGTCGGGTCCCGAACTATTTTTCTGAGGTTTTTATTCATATATAAGCATGTTAGAACAAGTTACATGTGAATCGGAGGTGCGTAGCATAGCAAACATTTTTCGTAAAAGTGTTGGCTTGGTCAGAACCCAAACACGGCAAATGCCGCGCCGCGACCAAAGAGTGCCGCGCCGCGGCAATCAACGTGGTCTGATGCCTGGTCTGTTTCAATTTTCCAAGTCCCAAACCAATTTTCATTTAAACACAAAACGCAAACCGTAAACTCTTACGACACACATCTTATATCGTTGGAAAGGTAATTTGACAAAGAACACAACTAAACAAGTTTCATCAATCGAAAACATCATTTGCAAATATCGAGTTTCCAAATTAAATGATCAATTAATGCTCATCATTAATGCTTCACTTTCATAAATGCACAATTATGATTCGGGAATTAAATGCACACATGTGATACGCCGTTTCGGAGATAATTACGCATACAATGCAACTAAACACTTACCAACAACAATTCATGGCATTCAATGCATCAATGTTCACATTTAGTTCTATCAAACCCTAACCAACATCACCAAAATCAATAATCAAGTTTATGAAGTTTTCTAAAACAACCTACACATCAAATTGAAGCTAGTGATACTAGTAACACAATTAAAACATGCACTTATAACATTTAACAACATTCAAGCAACCAAATCACCAAATCAAACATATCAAAATTCAAGTTCATGCTAGTTGCTTAAAATAACGAGATCGAACATATAAATCATATATTCATGTTAGACTTGATCCATAGACACTAATTAACACTTTTACAAGTAAAAATCATCAAGAACACAAAATCTAGTGATTTTAGAAAGTTACCCAAATGCAATAAAGTTGGTATGGATTCGAAGAGGAAGATGCAAGGATTCCGAATACGTAATTTGTTTGGATTGATGCTTGCTCGATTTGAAATAGATGATGATTCTTTGTTTTGAGTTTTGAGAGAAAAATGTGAAAGTATAAAAGAAAAAGGGAAATGAAAAGGATAAAGAAATGAGGTGGGTGTGACTAGTCCATCTAGTCACATCTTTGTTCAATTGGCGAAACTAGTCCCTCGAGTTCGGTTGCGGGTGCGTGAATTACCTAAACAAGATAATTTAAACGCGTATCAACGGGAGATGTTATAAATATATAACGGACTTTAAAATAGTCTAACGGAAAAAGGCGGGATGTTACATTGTGAACGTTTGATTTGACACCCCATAATAGGTATTAAGGTCGTCAAATTGCCCAAGCATGAAATCTGATATCAATTTAACGTCTCGTATTGGATGGTCTTATTTGATGTGCATGTGGCGATATTTCATTTCAGATTTAACTTTTAAGGGTTAATGTGGATAAATTTATTTATTGACATAGTAGTATATTAACTTTTAAAGTACCGGTTATTAAAATAATTTTGCTCACGATAGCTTTAAAAAGATTGTTATTAACAATTTTTCACGTATTACATACGACGATTCCATCTTAGTTTTAAAATGACGATTATCAAGTTATATAACACAAACTTGTTAATCACATTGTTAATTTGCAAAATCCTAAAAGGAGTCATGATAAAAACTCTTACTCCATAAATTTTTATTCCTAAAAATTACCATACATAATTTTCTATATCTACCATTTTAGTATCTGCCTTAACTTTTGTTAAATTCTCCGTTAGTCAAAAATACACGATTAGTCCCTAAAGTTTCGTATAAGATTGCAACAAAGATCCTCTTCATTATCTTCAAGATGAAGCTTTAGTGAAAGTTTAAAAAAATCAAATAAGTTCGGTAGAAAACTTGTTGCTTAATTTGCACAATTAAGTTTGGTAGAAAACTCATTTTTTTTATATAAGTTATACAATTATATACAACTACCACCGCTGGTTAAAAAAACTAAAATTTATACCCGGTTTAAATAATATATATACTGCTACACTTTACATTTACATATACTTGCACCCAAATTTAGATCTGGAATGAAAATTTATACACCAACAAATTTGATAAACATACTAGTAGATTTGTGCATTGTCGCCGTCTCCATCGTTTACAATCACAACGCTTCCATCTTTAATAACCACCACTACCACCATCTTTAGTAACCGCCATCGTGAATTTGGTTATGGTGGTTGGTATGTGTCATTCACGATGGCGGTTACTAAAGATGGTGGTAGTGGTGGTTATTAAAGTTGGAAGCGTTGTGGTTGTAAACGATGGAGACGGTGACAATGCACAAATCTACTAGTACGTTTATCAAATTTGATGGTGTATAAGTCATTAGCTAAATAGACGTAACAAAGATCATATGAGCTTCTAATCCGACCTAAGTTTGAATCAGTTCTAACACAACTAAAACTTACGGAGTATAATCTATTTATATTTTAATTTTAACTCTTAGTGTATTAAAGAAGAAAAATATGTGACATTTAGGGTCATGTCCATTTTCAGTATAGAGCTTGCAACATGAATTTATCCGTTCACATAATGAGATCATCACTTATTACTGGATTATCAAATCTACTAGTATGTTTATCAAATTTATTGGTAAACTTTCACGATGAGTGCACTATTACTGGATCATCACTTATTACTGGATTATCAAATCTACTAGTATGTCCATTTTCAGTATAATTGATTTTTTTAAACTTTCACTAAAGCTTCATCTTGAAGATGATGAAGAGGATATTTGTTGCAATCTTTTACGAAACTTCAGGGACTAATTGTGTATTTTTGACTAACGGAGAGTTTAACAAAAGTTAAGCAGGGACTCATTTGGAACGTTATTTTGGCATGTAAGGATGATTTATGCAGTTTTGATGATTTATGCAGTTTTGTTAATACATGGATGATTTTGGAAAAAAAACCATAAACAGGAGGATGATTTGGGCAATTTTGTCTTTACACTATTTAACAATTTAACAATTCAAAGTAAGGAAATTAGGGTTTGTCAACCATATACGTCTTTCAAGCGCGATTTCTGCTCTTTATTGAGTTACTTCATAGCCCATGTGTACAAATCCAAATTAGGGTTTCTTAATTGTTTTTGTTGCGGAACAAACTACGATTTTCTTCTTAATTGACCTGAGGTTTGTTAACATTTCTATACTCAAGCCTCAAATTAATGGTATCATCATTATTATAGAGTATAGAGTATATTGTATTGTTATTGTGTACCATTCTAAATCGGAGTATTGAACAATTCGTGTTAGCTCGAATTCTACTGTTGATGTTTCGATTAACAATTAGAGATTATAAAAACTATTATAGACGATACACAAATTGATTACTGCACTTCATGAATTGTTTTTCATTTGTTGACCTTTCACAGTAGATACCATATCAACAGGTTATGGGTTCAAGTCTCGTTTAAGACAATTTGTATATATGTATGGTTGTACATAATCGGTCTCTAAAATGTTCATATTAAAAATCTTACTCTGGCTTTCGATCTCATACGATCACAGTTATACAAGTGTCAAATATATTGACATTATTCTAAGCAGTATGTTGACTCCTATTGTTTGGTGCCATTTCTAGATTTGAACAAGCAACAATCTGATACGAGAAGATAGGTCTGCTGGTTCTTAACAGCAACGAAAGAAAAAAATAATGAATTTCGATCAGGAGCTTGAAAATATAATCACTTTAGGTACAACGATTGTAGAAGCAAAAAAGAGATGTGAGGCTGTGATGAATACGATAGAAACGTTACACTTGAGTCCCTCCTGCAAGCATACTCTTATCAGGTTGATCCAATCAGAGCTCGATTTCCTCTCTCGTGTTTCATCAACGGATTCATCTGAACCGTCTATTTGTGTCAACATCGGTCACCTTGAGGCGGTGGTCCACATCCTTCAGCAGCCAAACATATCCGGAGTCTCACGTGTCTGCAAGAAAATTCCTTTTCAAAAGTCAACCGATAACGGGCTTCATAATAGTAACTCGAAAAGTGCACATGTTGATATTGTTTGCACTTTCAATGGGAACCCAGTTTGGTTTATCGTATCCGATAGGAACCCGAAGTACATATCTTGGTACTCGCAACACGAATCTTCTAAAGACAAGGGTTGGCAGTCAAAAGTACAACTTCTTCTTGAGGCCGCTCATAACTCGGTTGCATTAAAACCTACTTCAATCATATTCTTCTTCTCAAACGGGCTTGGTGGATTCACACTCGAGAAGTTTCGTAACGAATTCGGAGCTGTTAACGTTAATTCAAAATTTTCTAATTTTAACGTTAATTTCTCTAACGAGTTAGGTGGTGAGTGGCTAGATATCCTTACAAGATCGTATGAACAAGCATCTGTACTTGAGATTAAGATCGATTGCTCTCAAGATGTCCCGAAAGATCCCATTGTGCATAACCCCTTGGTCAAAGTCAATGATGATATTTTCTGTGGCTCTTTTGGCGTTCTTATTTCGTTAATGGATTCACCCGAAAATGGGAAAATTGAAGGTGACCTCATTAACTTTGATACTACTGCTCTGATTGCTATCGTATCAGGTATTAGTAACGGTAGTACACATAACCTTTTGGCTACACCTGAGAATGAGCTGAAAAAACGGTTCAAAGGGAACACCGAGTTTGTAATTGGTCAAGTGATGGCTGAAATTGAGAACCCAATACATAAAGAAATACGTAATGTTTTATCTGGGAGAAAAGGGATTATATGTGAAAGTGTTTGTTCTGAGTTTAAGGAGCTGGTTTCGATGTGTGGAGGGGTTAACGAGAAGTTAAGAGCTGATCAGTTGTTGAAACATGTGGCTGTTATTGCAGATAGTCCTTCGGTACGTATGATGAGTCTTCCAACTACTCGAAAACTGGCTTTGAAAAACAAGATTGTTTTTGGTACGGGTGATTATTGGCACGCACCAACTTTGACCGCTAATATGGGTTTTGTTAGAGCTGTTTTACAGACAGGAATGTCTTTATTTACTTTTGAGCATAGACCACGTGCTCTGACAGGCGATTAAAGGAACATTGTGGAGAACGTTAGTTTGGGAGATCATCCCCGCTCTTTATTTGCAATTGTGACAATCATAAAGTTACTGCTGCAAGCCTACGCCGTCTTTTGATATCAGGACAGATGGTACTGAACTGCAATTCTAGATCCAAATTACTCAGGTTTTGTAAGTTGTAGATTATACAGTTTCGGCTTTCTAATTTGCAAGTTCTGACGTTCTTAATGAAATATGTGACAATACTTTTTATGTCTATAATTATAATTATTACTCTGTATTATATTATATTTTGTTTTAGACAGTTAAGAGTTACCTCAGGACGTGTTGTACATTACGCCACAATGCTTAATCGAATTCAAGGGGTCGATTTGGGTTAGGTTGTAGCATCATTAAGATGTATAGCATAGAAAGTAGATAAGCTCTTGTTTGAGATTTGCTTATTTAAGTGGTTATCTGCTTATCGCCCGTTTTAAGCGCCCGTTTTTAAAGCAGATAACGAATCCAAACACATTGTTTAAAGTGTCTATTTACCTTATTATAAAAGGAATAAACACTTTAAAAATGGGAGATGATAAATCCACATGCTTTTTTGAAGAAAAAAAAAACACTTTTATTGTGCATTATCTGCTTGCTTGTACAGTACAAAGTTATTAATGCATAATATAAGTGGATTTATTAAAAATATGCGAGTAGAAATATCGCGTCTCTATATAAGCATTATGCACTAACTTATTTCTTTAGCAGATAAGTAATTATAAATAGGCAATCGCGAGCACCCCGAACAAATGTGTTGCGTTGACTTGCATGTTATCAGTACTGATCCATGCGTAAATAAGTGTCAAATGGTGCCATGGACTTGATCATTTAGAAGCTGTTAACTTCATCTGAAGCTGAAGTTTTGAACTTGATCACTTGCTCTAATGGTGCCATGGACGTTCCAGCTAAGAAAGATTTTAGGAGGGTGAGAGCTTGCTTCGGTTTATGCAATGGCACCTTGTGCCCGGCTCCTCTGACTGTTACAAAAGTCAACCCTTCGTATTCTTGTGTCCATCCACCGACCTATTTCAAAGTTTGTATTATAATTAATATCATGATCCATTTCTTTACGCACTTAAGGAATACATAAGACCGATAACTAGCCAATACAAGTTTAGGTTGGGTAACTGGTCAATACAAGTTCGGGTTAAAATGGGTTGTTAGTGTTACAGGATGAGTTAGATTCAGCTGACCAAAAATACTTGGTCAGAACTAATCATTCTGCTTGAATTTATATGGTTTAGGCATTTTTTTAGGCACTATGAATGCCATTGAGTAACTTTTAACTCATTGTCTTTTAAATATATATTATTTTAACCGTTTAGCCCGTTAAGGATAACAATAATCACCCTTTACTAAGTAAACGGTTTAAAGATCAGAATAAGAACGTAGTAAGTTATTTGGTCGATGACGAATGGAATCACCTGGTCATCTTCATACCAAGCACGCCATGGACCGATTTTAGTGAGGTTGAGAGCATTTATGCTATAACGTGTAGAAGTAACTGGAACGACTGCATCTGTATCTCCACTATTAAAAAAAAGAAGAAATAATATAAGAACAAAATAATTGATGAAATTATGTACTGAAGTTTACAAGTGACATGAACCTGAATATCCAGATTCGAAGTCCTGCAGTTATAAGTTCTTGATAGACATCAAGCACGGTTATAGGAGAATCTTGCCAATACGTATCTATATCGCTGTTAAACACTATTAAGTTGTTAACGATCACAAAATATTATTGAAATATTTCAACTTTAAGACATATGTTTAATAAATTTCTGATATCAAATGGCGCACTTTTCAGTAACTTAATTGTTATGAAGTCAAGATCTAAAAGCTATTAAGTATAAATTACAGGTAAACGGATAAGATTTTCCCTTTACAGAAATATAAGATGACAAAGTTTGGGGAACGTTCGGGTGCGTATGGTTTGAAATTAGGAATCACTATGGGTATGGGACTGATAGATGGTTGGTATGAGAATGGAAATAAACTCAATATCCTGTCACCGGAGGTATGGATCTATGGTTTTGATTCCGAAGCTAACAACACTCTCAATGGGTATCAATCCCATTCGTATCCCTCAAACCAAACACACCAATGGTATTTGAGGCCTATCTTTAATATAAAAGTATTACCTGCAGACTTCCCATATTCTTGATGTGTTACCGCGATAAACATGTAGTGCATCTTGAACCTCAGGTAAATTGAAGTAGATAGTGGAGTGTTGTTTGCTGCAAGGATCATAACTGTGCCCAACACGTCCGAATTTCTGTCATAAATACCCTTGCTTAAGTATGCAATACCAAAGATACATTGTCTCTGACCCAAACCATTTGTTTTATGTGAATTAGAAAGCCTAGCCTTTTATCATGGAAAAATTACAAAAACGAAATACTCACAGGAAATCTTTTTTTAAGTCGCTTAGCGACATCATTGGTGGTGCATGTTGGAGTAAAGATGCTATAATGATCGATATCACCCATTTCTTGAAATCCGGAGTAAAATATTTGATGACATTCCGTTGACGGGTGAGCAATTGATTCGTGGTCGCATAATTCGTTTGCTTTCTTGTAAGTTTGATCAGAAATTAAACCAAGCACCCACCAATATTCGAAACGTCCAACAAAATCACTATAATCATCTGTTACCGCATTCCCCACCTATACGTTTAACATATTACATCAAAAGTGCAAATAGAAGTAGTAAACCTTCCAAAATTTCGTCAAAAGAACTTTGTACCATGTAACCCTTGATATTAATCGGACTTCCAGCGTTTGCTTTGTTATATCTCACAATGGCTTGGCTTAATTGAGGAACGTAATGTCCTGAATAACATCCAAACTAATCAAATTAGAACGAACCGCAAGGTTCCTAAACCAAGATTATAACATTATGACCTATGACTTAAGCATTGAATGGTTTAATATGAATGATTCAAAGGTTCAGACCGGATGAACTCCAATAACATATTTGATAATTATTCTGAATGAACTCTGAATGATGTAAAATTAATGTATCAACCTTTAAAATAAACAAATAAAAGAATAGAAGTGTTTCGGATACAAGTTATGGAGGATTTTAACAAAAATAGAAGTGTTGAATGCTTAAGAACACGGATTGTTTAACGGTTCAGCATCATTTGTCATTCAGTTGTCAGTAACAAACACGCTGAATGCTGAAACATTCATTAAGTTGAACCATTCGATTAATAGGCAATCCAACACACTCTTAGGTTTATTTACAGATTACTTGATGATCACAGAGTAGTTTTCTATATATGCTGTATTGAAAATCATATAATGTATCCTTATTAATTGGCTACACGTGTACAACTAATATCATACACTCATATACCTGCATAGCTTTCTCCTGTTATATAGAAGTCCCTTCCTTTATATTGAGGGAACCGTTGAAGCCAATTCAATAGAAACTGAAGTGAATCCGCAGCTGCAGCATGATGATGTCATAAATCAAGATAAGTGAATAAGCATCACAACTGTTCACACATAAGATATGGTGTGTCGGGTGTGCGTATACAAGTAAGAATATTAGAAGTTTGAAGTTATACCAGTTCTTTTATCTCCGTTACTTGTAATATCCGAAGAGGTATTAGAGTAAGAATAACCGACTCCAACAGGAGAATCAAGAAACAATAAATTAGCCACTGCAAATTAACTAACAATCATCAAATCATTTTCTCCAATAACGAATATATCGAACTCGTAACAATAAATTTATAGATGGAACGTTACGTGAACACTTACCGGTGTTCCAAGCATACGGATTATAGTAGACAGACTTTCCATCTTTATTGACATGAAATGGTCCAACTTCTTCAGCCATCCCATATCCAATTGATGAACATCCAGGACCTAAAACAACAATCTATGTAAGCACAGATGTAACCAAAAACATTACAAGAATCCAACTTTTAACAAAAATGATCAAATTGTAGTTGTATAGAGAAAGTTAAGGTCCCGTTTGGCTCACGGAATCCAATGGGATTCTGGCGGAATTGAAATGAAATCTAGACATGCGTCGTGTCTAAATTTAATTACAATTCCACCAGAATCCTATTGGATTCCGTGCTTTAAAAGTTAACTAAAAATTTAAAAGAAAAGGTAAGAAATAAACCTCCATTGAGCCAAAGAACAAGAGGTTTAGAAGCAGGATCTTCAGAAGCTTCAGTTAACCAATAAAACAAAGCTCTTCCATTTTCTTGATTTACAGTTACATAACCAGCATATTGAGCAAAGTCAACATTGAAATTTTGACCAGGCAAGTTTGCAACTCTATCCAACTCCTGCTCACTTATTGCTTCTGAATTTTTACGTAAACTTACCCTCCACTGATCAACTGTAATTAACAACAGCATAACAAAAACCCAGTTCCAATTTGACATCTTTTTTAAGTAATCTTAGATCTTAGAAATTGCAAATGGAATATATATGAAAGTCAACTGCGGAGATTTTTTAAGTATCAAGTAGCTCATTATCTTATTCAATAGTTTGGTGCTCAAATAAAATAATTTTGTCGTTATCATAAAAGAATTATCTTATTATTAATATTAATATAATATAATTAATAATTAAATAATTATAATAAAAGAAGTAATATTCATTTACATTTACATTTACATTTATTTATTTACATATTACCTAAAAGACAAAATACTATTTCACTATTCATCGATAGTAACTAGGGGTATTTTTGTCATTTCAAACTTTTTTTTTGTCTCCAACGATAAAAGAAGCAACTTTCGTAAAAGAACCAACCTTCAATATTACCAAAAGAGACAAAACACTATTTCACTATTCATCAACAGTAATCAGGGGTATTTTTGTCATTTCAACTTCTTTTTTTGGTCTCCAACGATAAAAGAAGCAACTTTCGTAAAAGAACCAACCCTTCAATGTTACATGTCGAAAAAAAAAATTTACAAAAAAATCAACTACCTTTATTTTTTCATCGATAAAAGATGCAACTTTTATAAAAGGAACAACACTTCAATGCTACCAAAAGATGTCGAAAAACATTCTTTTTTACAAAATAGATCAACTAACTTTAAAAAAAAAACAGGAACGCTAAAAGAAGCAACTTTCACAAAAGGAACAACCCTTCAATGTTAGATGTCGAAAAAAAAATTCTTTTTTACAAAATAGATCAAGACTTTTTTTTAACTCGCATTCAAAACGGAGCCCCCGGCGCGAAGCGAGTGCTCCACAACTAGTTTAATATAATTATAAAAACTTATAAAATACAAATAATAAAAATAGGATGACTAAAATAATTAATTTACTTGAACTGATCTTGCTTCGTCATTATCATAAAAAAATCTTGCAATCTGATTACTACCATTATTATGTCAATTTTTTTTTTGGGTAAGCGATCGAGGAAACCCTCCTATGAACGGGCACATTGACTCCCCATAGAAGGTAAAACTTCGGGTAATCAAGCCCCCGAGCACGAGACCTGGTACCGGGTGAATTGCGCATTATGATTATTATGTCATTTGCATACCATTAAAATATTTATGATCGATTACATTTATTTATTGGTTATTAAATTTCTTCCAAATATATTTAACATTGAATGATCTGTGGGTATTAACACATGAACTTACGGAACAAGGGTGCAAGCATAACCCGAATTGAAGATGCGAAAACCATCACAATACTAAATTTGGGTAAGTATCCTACAGATTAGATCTTCTGTTTCGCCTAAAAATGACACTAGACGCTCTTTCGCAATCAAAAGACATACTGGGTGCATTTATTTGTGTTTATTGTAAGACCATGCTTGTGAAAGAGTGAACAACTATATGGAATCTTTAGAAGCCGCTAACTTCTTCTGAAGAGGAAGTTTTGGACTCGATCACTTGCTCAAAATGTGCCATGGAGGTTCCCGCTAAAAAAGACTTGAGGAGACTGAGAGCTTGCTTCGGTTTATGCAATGGTACCTCGTGCCCGGCTCCTCTGACTGTTACAAAAGTCAACCCTTCGTATTTTTGTGTCCATCCACCGACCTATTTCAAAATTTATGTTGGAAATTAGTACACCATATATGCACATCCAAATCTTTATCAAGTCAAAGAGCGAAATATAAAGGGTGTGATTCTTACACCATCAATATATAATATTTAGCCATACACCACTAAATATGTTTTAAATTATTGTACTGTTCAACATCTTAAAGCACATTTGGTGGTGTATGACTAAAATTAGTGGTGTAATGATCGCCTGGCAAACATAAAGCCAACAATTTGCCATACTTATCATGCAAGATCTAGAGGTGGCAGATTGAGTGGGTCACTAGTAGGGGTGTGTGACTATCTGCTTTTCTAGAAGAAAAAAAAAGGAGAAAATGTAATTCATGTAGATTAAGGAATAGGTATGATTTTTCCAATTTTTGTGATTTAAGTGTATATATAGGGCTCGGATAAGATAATAAACCGAGGCCTTTCACAATATTTACTTTAGGGACCGTCAACACATTCTATGTCGGGAACACACTAGGCATGTAGCGAATTAAGAATCAATGGAGAATATAGGATCCATCCATAAATAATGAGAACGGAGTGTGTGTGTGTGTGTGTGTGTGTGTGTGTTTCGTTAGGGATGAAGGTACCTGGCCATCTTGATACCAGGCACGCCATGGGCTGATTGTCGTAAGGTTAAGAGCATCTATGCTATAACGTGTTGAAGTAACTGGAATGACTGCATCCGTATCACCACTATAACAAAACAAAAAAAAAAAAAAAAAAAAAAAAAAAAAAAAAAAAAAGTTGCACGATATAAGAACAAGATAATTAGTCAAACTTTGTTCTAAAATTTACAAAGTAGTGTCCAGAAAAACCTGAATATCCAAGCGCGAAGTCCTGAACTAATAAGTTCTTGATGGACATCAAGCACGGATATAGGGGAATCTTGCCAGTGCGCCCCTACAACATTGCTGCATGAAAATAGTGCGATGTTTTTAGTGAGCAATTTAGTAGGACCCACGTTAACTTATTAATATAATTAAATCAAAAAGAAAATAATGTATGCAATATCATCAGGAAGGTTAATCAGTTGGCAGTTGTGTATGTACCTGCAGGTTTCCCACTTTCTTGAAGTGTTAGTGTGATAAACATGAAGTGCACTTTGAACCTCAGGTAAATTGAAGTAAACAATGGAGTGTAGTTCGGTGCAAGGATCGTAACTCTGCCCAATATGGCCCACCTTCTGTTATAATTTTTTTTTTCCATCAATCCTATTAGTAACCTTGTTATAAAAGACTTTAAGGGTGTGTTTGATTAAACAGAATGATTAACCCCTCAATCGTTCATAATCTGTAAGATTCAAAGTTGTGAATGAAGTTGGTTCTGAATGACAATAACATACTCATTTTGAATGAACAATGTGGATAATGTAATATTATCATATTAACATTATGCATGAGTTAAAAAAAACATTATATTTGTTTTATAAGTGTTCTTGATATGGTTTAAAGAGAATATTACATAAAATTGAGGTGCTTAATCATTTTTTAGTACGTCAACTCTAAGAGTATTTCAACTCTCTGAATGGTTAGACATTCAGCGTTGAAGCATTCAATTAAAAGGTCATCAAACACACCCTAAGTCCTAAGTTTAATTATCAACCTGAAATAAGCGTTGAAGATGAGAGAAATGTGTGTTACATGAAAATATATACAGTCGTGCAATCAATTACAGTAATGAATTTTTGAATGAAAAAAAAAAGTACTCACGTGCCATCTTCTAAAAAGCCGCTTACTGATACCGTTGGCGGAGCAGGGCGGAGTAAAGATGCTATAAGGATCGATATTACCCATTTCTTGATCAGCAATATCAGTTATTTGGTCACATTCTCTTGAGGGGTGAATAAACGATTCCTTGTCGCATAATTCATTTGCTTTTTTGTAAGTTTGGTCAGAAATCATACCAGCTGCCCACATAAATTGGAAAAGTCCAACATGATCACTATAGTCATCGGTTAGCGCATTTCCCACCTGCATTTCATTTAATCCATTTTCTTCTCAAAATGTGTAGATTAAAATAGTAAACCTAACAACGAAATTGGTTAAAGAAAATTGTTTACCATGTAACCCTTGATGTTAATTGGACTCCCTACATTTGCTTTGTTATATCTCACAATGGCTTGGCTTAATTGAGGAACATAATGTCCTAAGAAATGTTCGAATTAATCATATCACCATGAACGTATAATGTTCCAATACAAAATACATATCAATTCAAACTGACGTAAAATTTAGTAACAAAGTTATAGCCCATATTTTCATGATTCGTACTGATTGCTATGAACTTCAACCTAGTTAACATGTATGTTTTTCTTGATGAATTTAAGAATTCATGTCAACTTGAATATGAAAATTAGCTCTTTTAAAAATCATATATCTCTGACTGCTTATGTGGCTACAAGTCCGCAATAACTTAATATGGGACCCAAATTTACCTGCATAGCTTTCGCCTGTCAAATAGAAATCCCTTCCCTTATATTGAGGGAACCGTTCAAGCCAATTCAATAGAAACTGAAGTGAATCCGCAGCTGCAGCAAATATTATAAACAAGTGCACGAGCATCATTAAGAGACACTCGAAAATAGTCACATAGATAAATACATAAGTGGCCGTATAAATGTGTTTGTGTTTGTATGTGTAACGTTAAAGTTGAAAGGTTTACCAGTTCTATTATCCCCATTGCTAGTAATATCCGAAGAAGTATTCGAGTATGAATAACCAACTCCAGCAGGTGCATCAAGAAACAATAGATTCGCCACTGCAAACCAGTAATCACTTGTTACACACCATTTTTATAATAAACTTATACTAAATTTAGTTAAACAATCATATAAAATCCTACCATTGTTCCAAGAATATGGATTTAAGTAAACAGACTTTCCATCTTTATTGACATGAAATGGCCCCACTTCTTCAGCCATCCCAAATGCAACTGATGAACATCCAGGCCCTAAAACATTACAAGAATCCAACTTTTAACAAAAATGATCAAATTGTAGCTGTACAGAGAAAGTTAAAAGTTAAGTAAATAAAAACTTTTAAAAAAAGGTATGATATAAACCTCCATTGAGCCAAAGAACAAGAGGTTTAGAAGCAGGATCTTCAGTAGATTCAGTCAACCAATAAAACAAAGCTCTACCAGCTTCTTGATTCACAGTTACATAACCAGCATACTGAGCAAAGTCAATATTGAAGTTTTGACCAGGCAAGTTTGAAACTTTATCCAACTCCTGTTCACTAATTGCTTCTGATTCAGATACCCAACATTGATTAACTGTAATTAATAACAAAATAACAAAACCCCAATTCCAATTTGACATCTTTTTTTAGGGTTTAATCGTAGAAACTGAAAATGGAAGGAACACAAAAGTGAAGATTGATTGAGATCACCGAGGATGTATATATTACATATTACATATTTATATATTAATATTTAATTAATATTAGTGGGATGAATATGCGTATGTTGGAAATGAACGAGTGAGGTTGCTTCAGAAATCAGAAGTGACCATGCTTTATTGCGCGGTTAGTTTGTTTTGTTGGGACGTCAACTTATCTTACAAAAGCGTCAACTTTCCGTTACCGATGACGGCGAATGCTAACCACTCATTCAATTACACGCTAATCTTCACTCTATCTTTCCTTTTTTTTTTTACCCAATAAAAACAAAGAAACGATCCAACAATATAATGGGACAAAAATTGTTAGGATGACTTAAAATATTTGAACATTGCAAAAGTAGAGTGCGTATGTGAATTTGATTATATATTATTATGTATATGTATGTATATTTGTAACTTATAAAGTTATACTTAATGATTTTATTTGTGATATGTGAAAGGGTAATACTACTTTAAGTATGACATGCTTGTTTTTAACGTCACCTTAATACTTTCTTTGGAAAGACTTAATACTATCAACAATAATAGGCCATTAGATCACTAAAATGACCTTCACTACCCTTTAGTATCCACCCTTAGATCACCTATTTTATTAGTATAACTTAATAACTAAAAATTGAGATTTTTCTTCCCCTTATACCCTTAGAAAAAAACGCGAACAGACTAAATGTTCAAACTGATACTGAGTCAATACAGGAGAGAACATATAGCTAACCTAAATCAAAATCAACCTAGATCAACAATCCAAGAGACACAATTGTTGCCATGAAGCTGAATCCCGCACATATTTTCAATCGATCAACTTTTCTTAATCCCTAAATCAAAATTAACCTAAATCAACAATCCAAGAGACAATAATGATGCAAGCGACATTCCGCACAGATTTTAATTCGATCGACTTTTGTTAATCGTTCGACAACAGTTGCAATCGACATCCTTTACAAAATTGTTGCAATCGACATCCATTACATAATTACACAGGTAAATTTTTTGTTAATTTTCTGTTTACATCGTATTTCGAATTGCATCTGGCACTAATGTTTGTATAATCGATATTTACAATTACATGTTTATTGCGTTCTTAAGTTATTGTTAGGGTTAGGGTTTATTGTTATGGTTAGGGTTAGGATTTCTTAAACAGAATTCGTATGGTTATGCTATTATACTAATAGCATGTATTGAGGCAATATTGAGGCCATAATAAAATTGATTCTTAAACTGCAATGCTATGGCTTCGCTGATTTCTTAAAAATGATTCAAGAATACTATGATTTCACTCATTTCTTAAACTGCATTGCTATGATTTCTCACGCCTTAGTTTAGGCAAAATTGAGGCCAGAATCAAATTTATTCTATCAATATCTATACCTAATATAATGTCCAGCAACTATATCAACATAAAGTTAAACAAATCAAAATAAGAAAACAAACTGAGTTATATTATAACCAGGAGTTGAAATACGCGTAATTATTTTTCAAATCTCTATTGTCAGGTTGTCCTATTAAAAGTCATGGATGTGTAATTTGTTACCATATTTGTGTTATTTGAAATGTCCCGTTCATATCGATTATAAACGTTCCATATTAATTGATTTCGTCGCGAGGTTTTGATCTCTATATTAGACGTTTTTCAAAGACTGCATTCATTTTTAAAACAACCATAACCTTTATTTTATCGATAAAGGTTTAAAAAGCATTACATAGATTATCAAATAATGATAATATAAAATATACCGTTTACACACGACCATTACATAATGGTTTACAATAAGAATATATTACATCAAAAATAAGTTTCTTGAATGCAGTTTTTACATAATATCATACAAGCATGGACTCCAAATCTTGTCCTTATTTTAGTATGCAACAGCGGAAGCTCTTAATAATCAACTGAGAATAAACATGCTTAAAATGTCAACAAAAATGTTGGTGAGTTATAGGTTTAACCTATATATTATCAAATCATAATAATAGACCACAAGATTTCATATTTCAATATACATCCCATACATAGAGATAAAAATCATTCATATGGTGAACACCTGGTAACCGACATTAACAAGATGCATATAAGAATATCCCCATCATTCCGGAACATCCATCGGACATGATATAAAAACTTGAAGTACTAAAGCATCCGCTACAACGGATGGGGTTTGTTGAGCCTAATAGATCTATCTTTAGGATTCGCGTCAATTAGTAGACTGGTTTACTAATTCTTAGGTTACCAAGTAAAAAGGGGCATATTCGGCTTCGATCGTTCAACCATAGAAAGTAGTTTCATGTACTTGTGTCTATTTTGTAAAACATTTAAAAAGCTGCATGTATTCTCATCCCAAAAATATTAGATTTTAAAAGTGGGACTATAACTCACTTCCACAGATTTACTTCGTCAGGAAGTAAGACTTGGCCACTGGTCGATTCACGAACCTATAACAAATATGTACATATATATCAAAGTATGTTCAAAATATATTTACAACATTTTTAATACGTTTTACTGTTTTAAGTTTATTAAGTCAGCTGTCCTCGTTAGTAACCTACAACTAGTTGTCCACAGTTAGATGTACAAAAATAAAGCAATATATAATATCTCGAATCAATCCACGACCTCGTATATACAAGCCTCAGGCTAGATCACAACTCAAAGTATATAATATTTGGGAATCAACCTCAACCCTGTATAGCTAACTCCAACATTACTGCATATAGAGTGTCTATGGTTGTTCCGAAACATATATATAGATGGGTCGATATGATATGTCAAAACATTGTATTCGTGTCTATGGTATCCCAATATTACATAATATATTAGAATACATGTATAATACAATATAAGTTAGCCAGGATATGATTTGTATAGAATTGTTACAATATTTCCCGTAGCTACAACAATCAAAAAATATCCAATCTTGTTTTACCCATAACTTCTTCGTTTTAAATCCGTTTTGAGTGAATCAAATTGCTATGGTTTCATATTGAATTCTATTTTATGAATCTAAACAGAAAAAGTATAGGTTTATAGTCAGAAATATAAGTTACAAGTTGTTTTTGTAAGAGGTAGTCATTTCAGTCGAAAGAACGACGTCTTGATGACCATTTTGAAAAACATACTTCCACTTTGAGTTTAACCATAATTTTTGGATATAGTTTCATGTTCATAAGAAAAATCATTTTCCCAGAAGAACAACTTTTAAATCAAAGTTTATCATAGTTTTTAATTATCAAACCCAAAACAGCCCGCGGTGTTACTACGACGGCGTATGTCCGGTTTTACGGTATTTTTCGTGTTTCCAGGTTTTAAATCATTAAGTTATCATATCATATAGATATAGAACATGTGTTTAGTTGATTTTAAAAGTCAAGTTATAAGGATTAACTTTATTTGCGAACAAGTTTAGAATTAACTAAACTATGTTCTAGTGATTACAAGTTTAAATCTTCGAATAAGATAGTTTTATATGTATGAATCGAATGATGTTTTGAACATCATTACTACCTTAATTTTAGTAGGTAAACCTACTGGAAATGAGAAAAATAGATCTAGCTTCAAAGGATCCTTGGATGGCTTGAAAGTTTTTGAAGCAGAATCATGACACGAAAACAAGTTCAAGTAAGATTTTCACTCGAAATAAGATTGTTATAGTTATAGAAATTGAATCAAAATTTGAATATGAGTATTACCTTGTATTAGAAAGATATCTTACTGTAAGTAAGAAAGATTTCTTGAGGTTGGATGATCACTTTACAAGATTGGAAGTAAGTTAGCAAACTTGGAAGTATTCTTGATTTTATGAAACTAGAACTTATAGAATTTATGAAGAACACTTAGAACGTGAAGATAGAACTTGAGAGAGATTAATTAGATGAAGAAAATTGAAGAATGAAAGTGTTTGTAGGTGTTTTTGGTCATTGGTATATGGATTAGATATAAATGATGTGTAATTTTGTTTACTTGTAAATAAGTCATGAATGATTACTAATATTTTTGTAATTTTATGAGATATTTCATGCTAGTTGTCAAATGATGGTTCCCACATGTGTTAGGTGACTCACATGGGCTGCTAAGAGCTGATCATTGGAGTGTATATACCAATAGTACATACATCTAAAAGCTGTGTATTGTACGAGTACGAATACGGGTGCATACGAGTAGAATTGTTGATGAAACTGAACGAGGATGTAATTGTAAGCATTTTTGTTAAGTAGAAGTATTTTGATAAGTGTCTTGAAGTCTTTCTAAAGTGTATGAATATGTAGTGACCGGGAAAATTTTGACTAATTTTAGATCAGACTCTCGATACAATTTCATAATTCTGACACGATAAGCTAAGTCTGTAATGTTGAGTCTCAAAAATTTTAAACTGTTTCATATATTCAAATGACCTTCGGCCATTTCTGACGATTCACGAACTTATATATATATATATATATATATATATATATATATATATATATATATATATATATATATATATATATATAATACTTTGAAATGTAATTTGATATAATATATGATTTAAATTATAAAATGATATAAGAGATAATAAAATTTATTATTAAAATAAATCTATATATATACATAAAAAGTATATTAAATATATATTTTGTGATTTCGAAGTTACTTAGTAAACAACGGTAACGCTTAATTGTCATTGATTGATAATAAACGAGTTAAAAAGAAACTTATGTAATTTTAAAATAAACGGTGATTCAAAAATGAGTTTTATAAATTATAGGCTTATTAATAATATATTTAGAAGTTATTTGATAAATTTTAACAAATACTATATTTTACTTAGGATTTGGAGTGAATAATTAATGTAATTTTTATTTAATAATTAATGATCAAATTTTATACCATAATGACTAAAATAATTAAAACTATTTAATTTAAAAATACGGAATTTTTCTGAAGACTTTTATCCGCCACTAATTTCAAATAGTGGACGATACAAAGTCCGTAAAAACTCGTAAAAACTGTCGGTAGAATATGAGGTAGATATTTGATTTCTTTATACATGTTCTTTGATTATAATTATTATTATATTATTAATATTATTATTTTCTATTTCTATTTGATGTGATGAGTAACGGTAAATTGACAGAAATCACAATATAATTGAAATGGGGATGACTATGTTTGTTTGATTCTTTCTCGACCTACACCACTTTATTTTCACAAGAACTTTACTGTGTTTGTTGGTTACTTCTATTAAACATACAAGTGGGTCATCTTAAATACATGCATCAAACACTATATTCTTCTTTATTCATATCGATACTACTCCTTTATTGATTTTATTTTTGTTGTTGTTGTTGTGCAATCAACGAAACACCATCAGCCAACAATTTCTACCTCATGCTCTCCCTACTACTAGTCAATTTCATCTCCTCACAAGATCATCTTCTTCATCGTGACTTTATCTCTCAAGAAACCCCTCAAAACACCCTTTTTAATCATCAAACTAACCCCTATTATATTACCTAAGTTACTACTTATCGATCCTCATAAAACCGGCTGCTGTACGAATACCTCCTACTCAAGAACCCATCGAAACTCATCATTCACCCACAATCAAATAACACCACTATTGCATCACTTCCCATGATCAACAATACAACATCCATCTTAATCAATCCACCACCTTCGGTTTAATCATCAATGACCATTAAAAAAAAAACCTACGTCTCTCTTATTAAACCCTCGAGTTACACCACATCGACCATAGCCCACAATAAACAACCATCAATCATCATAACCCAATCCATTTTCTGTTTCTTTGACAGTTACAAGCAACCACCAACACAAACCATCATTCATATTTGTTTTTTCTGTTTTGTTTCTCTCCTGACCTTTTGACAAACCACAACACCATAACAAATCCGCCATTACTCCAATCCATCACCATATATCATCGTCAATCTCTCTCCCTACCTCTTACTCTCTCTCCTCGAACCATAACCGCTGCTACAATACATCTACCTCCTGTTATTC
Source organism: Rutidosis leptorrhynchoides (assembly GCF_046630445.1). Classification (NCBI taxonomy): domain Eukaryota; kingdom Viridiplantae; phylum Streptophyta; class Magnoliopsida; order Asterales; family Asteraceae; genus Rutidosis; species Rutidosis leptorrhynchoides. The sequence goes on along the minus strand of NC_092338.1, from coordinate 56,991,286 downwards.
GCTACTGCAGCTGCAACCTTGTGTTCCTATTTCTTGATTCACTTCGAAACTCATCTGCAAACACCTTCTTTTGCTGCAGCAACTTTCAGTTTCAATTTCTGTAATAACAAGATAATGGTATTACTTTATATAAATGAAAACAGAAGATAGAAAGATACTTTTTATTCATGTGGCCGACAGATAGGAATTCAATCACCATATGGAACGGGGACCCATTCCCTAACTAAACCGTGAAACCTTTATGATAATCCACGACATAATCATACTTCTATATGGGCTGCTGTTTTGGGCTATTAGTGATCCATTTGAATTTCTGTTGAAGCCCACCACTAAAATTTCTTCTTTCTGTTAAAGCACCATTCGACTTTCTGCAAAAACCTATTATGGTGCAGCTGTAAATTCTGTTCCTTTTTGCTTTAAACGAATACGTAAATTTAGAATTATGATGATAATAATAAAACACAACGATGATGGAGTTGAAGATCACATGAAGTATGGCGATGATGGGTAAAAATGAAAATGATGAACGATGATAATGACAGGTTGGTGATAACGGTTTATATGTTTATGTATGATACATAATGAGGATGATAGGATTATGATAATGACTAGCGAATACGAGGATGATATTAATACGAGTGTTGATGGGGTGAAGAAGACGATTGAATAGTGTCATAGGTGGTGAATACACGATGATGAAGTGATAAAGATTATGTTGTTGTTGTTAGGATGATAATGATGAAACGATTGCAGAAGACCCTTCTATTATTCCTATCGCTGCTATACCGTGTTTCTATTTTTTTTTATATAAACCGAACCTTACCCAATAATTCCTGTCGAGCCACTTGATTGCTGCTACACGTTACAATTTAACTGTTCTTGGGCTTCTATTTTTCTGGTGGGCCGTGAGCCACTTCCTGTTTCACTGATTGGGCCGTGAGCCAACTTCTATGTTTCCTGTTGGGCCAAAATGTTGCTCTTTTTTTATGTTGGGCCAAGATAAGTTACGGGTTATATAGGTTTAGTTTAGAGTATTAAATAGAAAAACCGATATAGCCGATTGGTTCGAGGTGTTGTGGTGTGAGCGGGAAATCACGGGTTCGAGTCTCGTATGGAGCATTTTTTTAGAAAAAGCTTTTACAAGGGTATACACTTTTAATTTCATTTCTATTATTATTATTATTATTATTATTATTATTATTATTATTATTATTATTATTATTATTATTATTATTATTATTATTATTATTATTGTTATTGAAATGATTTTTTATATAAAAACATTATTATTTTTAATATTAATTTACATTATTATTAAAAACTATCATTTTTATTATCATTACTATTTTAATTATCATTACTATTTCAATTATCATTTTTATTATTATTTTTATAACAAATAAATATTATACTTATATTACATATAATTATATACTAAACATATTAACCTTATTTTTATAAATATTACAAATAACAAATTATTGATAAAATACTAATATACATATTAAGATATCTACATGTATAAATATTAATCATTTTAAATATATATAAATTAAATACATATAACATATAAACTAAGATATATTATATATAAATTTGTTCGATTACAAATATATGTGTTAATATACATTAATGATATATGTTCGTGAATCCGAGGTCAACCCTGCATTGTTCAGTTCAGTCGAACGAATATTTTACTACAAAATATTGTAGGGTGAGTTCATTTGCTCCCTTTTACTCATTACATTTTTGGGCTGAGAATACATGCACTGTTTTACAATATTTATATGCGTGAGTTCATTTGCTCCCTTTTACTCTTTACATTTTTGGGACTGAGAATATATGCGCTGTTTTTACAACTGCTTTATTAAATGCTTTTGAAATATATTTTGAACTGCGAATACATGAAATACTTTTATAAATGTTTGACGAGATAGACACAAGCAAAACATTCCTCGAATGAATTATTATGCAGACAGAAGTTCTGCGGATTATTATTGAATTATGTGGACATGATAATTACCACCATTGAATTATGTGGACATGATAATTGCCACCATTGAATTATGTGGACATGATAATTGCCACCAGTTGATGTGAATGTTATATACCGAGAGAATGATTTTATGCACAGGTTATGTGTATGTTATTTTTGTGCAAAAGATATGTGTACGGTTACTAAGATTTATGAAAAATGGTTGCGTACACGAGAAAGGTGTACTGTATTTAAAAGATATCGCATGTACATTACAGGTGGGTATAGGATTCGGGCCCATTTGTACCATGCAGGGTTTAAATCTTGTGGTCTATCAAAATGATGAATTTTATTATTTTATGATATACCTATGAACTCACCAACCTTTTGGTTGACACTTTAAAACATGTTTATTCTCAGGTATGAAAGAAATCTTCCGCTGTGCATTTGTTCATTTTAAAGATATTACATGGAGTCGTTCATGGCATATAGAGGTCCATTCATCGCAATGGTACCAGATGTTATTGTATTCGTTTAGGAAAATTTGGACGGGGTATGACATGTGGTATCAGAGCGGTGGTCTTAGCGAACCAGGTCTTGCATTAGTGTGTCTAAACATATAATTGTTAGGATGCATTAATGAGTCTGGACTTCGACCTAGTAGTTGTTAGGATACTTTAATAAGTCTAGACTTGAACCTGGTCTACATGTTAAAAAGTTTTGCTTATCATTTCTTGTCGAAAAATATCCACCTATCATTGTCAGTCTCAACACTTCTTATTGCAATTATTGCATAGATGGTGTACAGACAAATTCATATCTTAGCATATCTACTAATTCATATCTTAGCGTATCTGCTAATTCATATCTTAGCGTATCTATTACGGTAAACTTTGCCTGATATCTCCCGTAAATTTCTTCGTAATTTAAGGAATCCTGGTACTATATATATATATATATATATATATATATATATATATATCTATGCATATTATGCATTGAGAATACCATCCAACTATCATTGGCTGTCACTAAACGTTTCATACCAAAAAATATTTTTTCTGTGATCGCGTAAGATGGTCTCTACGAATCGTCCAAGTTCCTCTGACTCCGAAGACAGTGTGACGGGAGCACACCAACCAATCAACTACCGTGATTACTGGAGAAGATGGGGGTGGGTTCGCGACATACTCACCCTATGGAGAAGGGAAGAAGGTACTCCATATCATGAACCTAATCTACCACCTAACCTTGGAGTACTCGACCCGCTCACCGACGAACCTGTTCGCAACACCGTTTATACCCTTTTTGCGAGAATTTTTCGTCTTGAGACTACCATTAATGGAACTAGAGAAGATATCCGATCTCTACCTCACACTGATAACCAACCAGGGTTAGTAGAAGAAGTTAAAGAACTTCGAGCTCGAGTGCTAACCTTGGAGTATATGGTTCAAAACTTACAAGCACCAGCAGCATCACCAGCCCTAACAGTACCACCAACATCAGTACCAGCATCACCAGTACCACTAACCACAACATCCGCATCACACATATCGACACCATAATCTATACCTCGAACATCAACATCATACGCACCACAGATACCAAGGAGTACCAACAATAATTAACGATGAAGTATTAATCCATAACTTCATTAATATTCTGCGAAGAATATGTGGTTCCTAAAAGTTTTAGAGATTACTTATTCTAGCTCAAACCGAAAAGTAAATGAGATTAATATCATATTAACTCATTAAATCCATAATTACATTCGAAGAAAATATATATGCAAGTATATTTTCACAAAGATTGTAATTAAAAATTCTCTTGTACAAACTGTTAATGGTGAAAATATTTTAACGGGTAGGTAATACCCGAGGAATATTTAGATTTCATATTAATAAGTTACACTGTACATTCTTCAATTTAGATTCATCAATCATTAACAATACTGCTCAAATCCACACATATACGTATCTGTTCACCAAAGAATAACCATTTTTATTCCAATTCAATTTCATATACGAGTTTCTGCCGATCAAAATCCAAGTCAAGATTTGACAAGTGGCATAATAAAGAAAATAATGAACTAAATAAAATTGATTAGTAACCAATTAATTAACTACGTAAAATTTTAAACCTATACTAACCAAATCCTAGCTGACTGTTCCTAGCTAACTGTTTCTATATCAGTTATAACTATTTCCTTATAATATATTAGTATTGGTTGAACTATTGGACTACTAATATTGAACGACTATAATTAGGCAATTAAAACATATTAAAAGAGTAGGAAATATTAACTATAACTCATTTTGATTTAAAATATCGTTAATAAGTTACACCTTCTACAGTTAAACATTTCTTCAAGTTTGCCACTTGAATTCATCTTAAACCTCATTTGTATCTTGACAATTACAATCTACGTTCAAACCTTTCATGATTCTTGAAAACACCTCAATCGAGAGAACGAACCAACCGAACTTCATCTACGAAAGGAAAGATTTATGCACATAGTTATGCACCTGAAAAACCCTCGGACACTGAGTGAACATTTAACACGTAGCTGTGCTAATTCCTTTAGTGTTATTATTACCCAAAATAACTTGGTAATCCCTTTCAAAGTAGCAAATTTAGTCACAGCTCCAGCAAGTTAATTTCGATTGTTCATTCGAAACAACCTTATTATAACCTTGATATATATGTGTACTATTTTATTGTTACTGGGGAACCTTTTATATTTCACCATATTACCATCAGCGTTTAATCATCTAAAAACACAATTCTCTTGAAACCACCTCAGATTGATAACCGACGATTCAGATATGGTTGCATTAAATGCAGAGAAAACAGTAAAATTGTAAATGGCCTAAATAACCAAGAGTTTAATGATAAATAATGGAGTGTTGGGAACGCACGATTAAAAATTTGATACTGAAAAATGGATTGAGCGAACTATGAAGGAGACCAAGGACAAATACAAGGACCAAACCCTATATTCAAAGAATCCAGGTAATTCTGGATCCAATGAAATCTTTAGAGAATATCTTGCTCCGAAGTCAGGATAAAATCTTGCGGAAAATTTTTCTTCATCAACTTTCGAACTTAGAAATTCCAAAATATCATCATAAATATCTTCGATATTTCTGAGGATATTTTTATAAATATTCTTATCCGAAATTATATACCTCTTCGTGCTAACTGCATTCCATTATATTGAAAACTTCTGAAAAATCTAAGTATAAACTATGAATGAATTATGGAGAAGTGTTGGAAATTGAAGCATGGGTTGGTATAATATAATGACTCCCGGCCAACGTGATTATATTACAGTAAGTCATGCTGAGTTTCTAATGGGACGTGATGGTTCACAGTAGATCATACCATCATCATGTGTCATGTTACATAACTCTTTAATTCTATTTAACCTCTAAACATAGAAAGAAAATATATTCTTGATAGTTCTATCCTCTGTGATTCTGGTAATTTACCAAATCAAATTATGCTATTACGTTCCTTTCTGCTTAGAACATTATAATCATTCGAAACTCTATATCTATGAATTCTGGACCATTATTCGCTTGACTTAAAATCGAGAAGGAGAAATAAAAGCATGAAACTCTGAAATATGGGGAAATAATGGAACGGAAGAAGTTCATTTATAGTGGAGATACCAGACAAAACAATCAAGACAGATCATCGCATTTAATTTATAGAGATCTTAATTTCTATAAATCCCGAAGAATCAGATCTTATAGATTTCCAAGATTTTCTTTTAAATCTCTTGAATTCCGGAATTCAACAGTAACTACGTCAAAAGTTAAGACGAACCTCTAAATACTTCATCTCACTCTTTTGTGATAGCTTCACTCGTACGCTTCACATGATCGAATCGTTTTATCTATATTAATCAATAATGATAAAACTCTAACTCATATTCGTCATGAAAACATTTTATTGTTAGCTATGACGACCTCACTCAAATTTCGGGACGAAATTTCTTTAACGGGCAGGTACTGTAGTGACCCGGAAAATTTCGACTAATTTTAGATCAGACTCTCGATACAATTTCATAATTCTGACACGATAAGCAAAGTCTGTAATATTGAGTCTCAAAAATTTTAAACTGTTTCATATATTCAAATGACCTTCGGCCATTTCTGACGATTCACGAACTTATATATAAATAAATAAATACATATATATTATATATATATATATATATATATATATATATATATATATATATATATATATATATATATATATATAATACTTTGAAATGTAATTTGATATAATATATGATTTAAATTATAAAATGATATAAGAGATAATAAAATTTATTATTAAAATAAATCTATATATATACATAAAAAGTATATTAAATATATATTTTGTGATTTCGAAGTTACTTAGTAAACAACGGTAACGCTTAATTGTCATTGATGGATAATAAACGAGTTAAAAAGAAACTTATGTAATTTTAAAATAAACGGTGATTCAAAAATGAGTTTTATAAATTAAATGCTTATTAATAATATATTTAGAAGTTATTTGATAAATTTTAACAAATACTATATTTTACTTAGGATTGGGAGTGAATAATTAATGTAATTTTTATTTAATAATTAATGATCAAATTTTATACCATAATGACTAAAATAATTAGAACTATTTAATTTAAAAATACGGAATTTTTCTGAAGACTTTTATCCGCCACTAATTTCAAATAGTGGACGATACAAAGTCCGTAAAAACTCGTAAAAACTGTCGGTAGAATATGAGGTAGATATTTGATTTCTTTATACATGTTCTTTGATTATAATTATTATTATATTATTAATATTATTATTTTCTATTTCTATTTGATGTGATGAGTAACGGTAAATTGACAGAAATCACAATATAATTGAAATGGGGATGACTATGTTTGTTTGATTCTTTCTCGACCTACACCACTTTATTTTCACAAGAACTTTACTGTGTTTGTTGGTTACTTCTATTAAACATACAAGTGGGTCATCTTAAATACATGCATCAAACACTATATTCTTCTTTATTCATATCGATACTACTCCTTTATTGATTTTATTTTTGTTGTTGTTGTGCAATCAACGAAACACCATCAGCCAACAATTTCTACCTCATGCTCTCCCTACTACTAGTCAATTTCATCTCCTCACAAGATCATCTTCTTCATCGTGACTTTATCTCTCAAGAAACCCCTCAAAACACCCTTTTTAATCATCAAACTAACCCCTATTATATTACCTAAGTTACTACTTATCGATCCTCATAAAACCGGCTGCTGTACGAATACCTCCTACTCAAGAACCCATCGAAACTCATCATTCACCCACAATCAAATAACACCACTATTGCATCACTTCCCATGATCAACAATACAACATCCATCTTAATCAATCCACCACATTCGGTTTAATCATCAATGACCATTAAAAAAAAAACCTACGTCTCTCTTATTAAACCCTCGAGTTGCACCACATCGACCATAGCCCACAATAAACAACCATCAATCATCATAACCCAATCCATTTTCTGTTTCTTTGACAGTTACAAGCAACCACCAACACAAACCATCATTCATATTTGTTTTTTCTGTTTTGTTTCTCTCCTGACCTTTCGACAAACCACAACACCATAACAAATCCGCCATTACTCCAATCCATCACCATTCCATCACCATATATCATCGTCAATCTCTCTCCCTACCTCTTACTCTCTCTCCTCGAACCATAACCGCTGCTACAATACATCTACCTCCTGTTATTCGCTACTGCAGCTGCAACCTTGTGTTCCTATTTCTTGATTCACTTCGAAACTCATCTGCAAACACCTTCTTTTGCTGCAGCAACTTTCAGTTTCAATTTCTGTAATAACAAGATAATGGTATTACTTTATATAAATGAAAACAGAAGATAGAAAGATACTTTTTATTCATGTGGCCGACAGATAGGAATTCAATCACCATATGGAACGGGGACCCATTCCCTAACTAAACCATGAAACCTTTATGATAATCCACGACATAATCATACTTCTATATGGGCTGCTGTTTTGGGCTATTAGTGATCCATTTGAATTTCTGTTGAAGCCCACCACTAAAATTTCTTCTTTCTGTTAAAGCACCATTCGACTTTCTGCAAAAACCTATTATGGTGCAGCTGTAAATTCTGTTCCTTTTTGCTTTAAACGAATACGTAAATTTAGAATTATGATGATAATAATAAAACACAACGATGATGGAGTTGAAGATCACATGAAGTATGGCGATGATGGGTGAAAATGAAAACGATGAACGATGATAACGACAGGTTAGTGATAACGGTTTATATGTTTATGTATGATACATAATGAGGATGATAGGATTATGATAATGACTAGCGAATACGAGGATGATATTAGTACGAGTGTTGATGGGGTGAAGAAGATGATTGAATAGTGTCATAGGTGGTGAATACACGATGATGAAGTGATAAAGATTATGTTGTTGTTGTTAGGATGATAATGATGAAACGATTGCAGAAGACCCTTCTATTATTCCTATCGCTGCTATACCGTGTTTCTATTTTTTTTTTATATAAACCGAACCCTACCCAATAATTCCTGTCGAGCCACTTGATTGCTGCTACACGTTACAATTTAACTGTTCTTGGGCTTCTGTTTTTCTGGTGGGTCGTGAGCCACTTCCTGTTTCACTGATTGGGTCGTGAGCCAACTTCTATGTTTCCTGTTGGGCCGAAATGTTGCTCTTTTTTTATGTTGGGCCAAGACAAGTTACGGGTTATATAGGTTTAGTTTAGAGTATTAAATAGAAAAATCGATATAGCCGATTGGTTCGAGGTGTTGTGGTGTGAGCGGGAAGTCACGGGTTCGAGTCTCGTATGGAGCATTTTTTTTAGAAAAAGCTTTTACAAGGGTATACACTTTTAATTTCATTTCTATTATTATTATTATTATTATTATTATTATTATTATTATTATTATTATTATTGTTATTGAAATGATTTTTTATATAAAAACATTATTATTTTTAATATTATTAGTATTAATTTACATTATTATTAAAAACTATCATTTTTATTATCATTACTATTTTAATTATCATTACTATTTCAATTATCATTTTTATTATTATTTTTATAACAAATAAATATTATACTTATATTACATATAATTATATACTAAACATATTAACTTTATTTTTATAAATATTACAAATAACAAATTATTGATAAAATACTAATATACATATTAAGATATCTACATGTATAAATATTAATCATTTTAAATATATACAAATTAAATACATATAACATATAAAATAAGATATATTATATATAAATTTGTTCGATTACAAATATATGTGTTAATATACATTAATGATATAGGTTCGTGAATCCGAGGTCAACCCTGCATTGTTCAGTTCAGTCGAACGAATATTTTACTACAAAATATTGTAGGGTGAGTTCATTTGCTCCCTTTTACTCATTACATTTTTGGGCTGAGAATACATGCACTGCTTTAATAACTGTTTTACAATATTTATATGCGTGAGTTCATTTGCTCCCTTTTACTCTTTACATTTTTGGGACTGAGAATATATGCGCTGTTTTTACAACTGCTTTATTAAATGCTTTTGAAATATATTTTGAACTGCGAATACATGAAATACTTTTATAAATGTTTGACGAGATAGACACAAGCAAAACATTCCTCGAATGAATTATTATGCAGACAGAAGTTCTGCGGATTATTATTGAATTATGTGGACATGATAATTGCCACCATTGAATTATGTGGACATGATAATTGCCACCATTGAATTATGTGGACATGATAATTGCGACCAGTTGATGTGAATGTTATATACCGAGAGAATGATTTTATGCACAGGTTATGTGTATGTTATTTTTGTGCACAAGATATGTGTACGGTTACTAAGATTTATGAAAAATGGTTGCGTACACGAGAAAGGTGTACTGTCTTTAAAAGATATCGCATGTACATTACAGGTGGGTATAGGATTCGGGCCCATTTGTACCATGCAGGATTTAAATCTTGTGGTCTATCAAAATGATGAATTTTATTGTTTTATGATATACCTATGAACTCACCAACCTTTTGGTTGACACTTTAAACCATGTTTATTCTTAGGTATGAAAGAAATCTTCCGCTGTGCATTTGTTCATTTTAAAGATATTACATGGAGTCGTTCATGGCATATAGAGGTCCGTTCATCGCAATAGTACCAGATGTTATTGTATTCGTTCAGGAAAATTTGGACGGGGTATGACAGAATACATATTAAAACACTACATGTATATACATTTTAACTGAGTCGTTAAATCATCGTTAGTCGTTACATGTAAATGTTGTTTTGAAACCTTTAGGTTAACGATCTTGTTAAATGTTGTTAATCCATTGTTTATCATATCTAAAGAGATGTTAAATTATTACATTATCATGATATTATGATATATTAATATATCTTATTATGATATATATACCGTTAAATGTTGTTACAACGATAATCGTTACATATATGTCTCGTTTCGAAATCATTAAGTTAGCAGTCTTGTTTTTACATATGTAGTTCATTGTTAATACACTTAATGACATGTTTACTTATCATTTATCATGATTAAACATAGTGTATCAATTTCTTAATATGATTCATATGTATTTAGTAAGACGTTGTTATAACGATAATCGTTATATATATCGTTTCGAGTTTCTTAATTCAATATACTCAATTTTATGTATATAACTCATTGTTAATATACTTATGGAGATACTTACTTATCATAATCTCATGTTAACTATATGTATATCCATATATATCATCATGTCGTTTTTACAAGTTTTAACGTTCGTGATTCGCCGGTCAACTTGGGTGGTTAATTGTCTACATGAAACTCATTTCAATTAATCAAGTCTTAACAAGTTTGATTGCTTAACATGTTGGAAACACTTAATCATGTAAGAATCAATTTCATTTAATATATATAAACATGGAAAAGTTCGGGTCACTACACCTATAACAAATATGTACATATATATCAAAGTATGTTCAAAATATATTTACAATATTTTTAATACGTTTTACTGTTTTAAGTTTATTAAGTCAGCTGTCCTCGTTAGTAACCTACAACTAGTTGTCCACAGTTAGACGTACAGAAATAAAGCAATATATAATATCTCAAATCAATCCACGACCTCGTGTATACAAGCCTCAGGCTAGATCACAACTCAAAGTATATAATATTTTGGAATCAACCTCAACCCTGTATAGCTAACTCCAACATTACTTCATATAGAGTGTCTATGGTTGTTCCGAAATATATATATATATATATATATATATATATATATATATATATATATATATATATATATATATATATATATATATATATATATATATATATATATATATGAGTCGATATGATATGTCAAAATATTGTATTCGTGTCTATGGTATCCCAAGATTACATAATATATTAGAATACATGTATAATACAACATAAGTTAGCTAGGATATGATTTGTATAGAATTGTTACAATATTTCCCGTAGCTACAACAATAAAAAAATATCCAATCTTGTTTTACCCATAACTTCTTCGTTTTAAATCCGTTTTGAGTGAATCAAATTGCTATGGTTTCATATTGAACTCTATTTTATGAATCTAAACAGAAAAAAGTATAGGTTTATAGTCAGAAATATAAGTTACAAGTCATTTTTGTAAGAGGTAGTCATTTCAGTCGAAAGAACGACGTCTTGATGACCATTTTGAAAAACATACTTTCACTTTGAGTTTAACCATGATTTTTGGATATAGTTTCATGTTCATAAGAATAATAATTTTCCCAGAAGAACAACTTTTAAATCAAAGTTTATCATAGTTTTTAATTATCAAACCCAAAACAGCCCGCGGTGTTACTACGACGGCGTATGTCCGGTTTTACGGTGTTTTTCGTGTTTCCAAGTTTTAAATCATTAAGTTAGCATATCATATAGATATAGAACATGTGTTTAGTTGATTTTAAAAGTCAATTTATAAGGATTAACTTTATTTGAGAACAAATTTAGAATTAACTAAACTATGTTCTAGTGATTACAAGTTTAAATCTTCGAATAAGATAGTTTTATATGTATGAATCAAATGATGTTATGAACATCATTACTACCTTAATTTTAGTAGGTAAACCTACTGAAAATGAGAAAAATAGATCTAGCTTCAAAGGATCCTTGGATGGCTTGAAAGTTCTTGAAGCAGAATCATGACACGAAAACAAGTTTAAGTAAGATTTCCACTCGAAATAAGATTGTTATAGTTATAGAAATTGAATCAAAGTTTGAATATGAGTATTACCTTGTATTAGAAAGATATTTTACTGTAAGTAAGAAAGATTTCTTGAGGTTGGATGATCACTTTACAAGATTGGAAGTAAGCTAGCAAACTTGGAAGTATTCTTGATTTTATGAAACTAGAACTTATAGAATTTATGAAGAACACTTAGAAATTGAAGATAGAACTTGAGAGAGATCAATTAGATGAAGAAAATTGAAGAATGAAAGTGTTTCTAGGTGTTTTTGGTCGTTGATATATGGATTAGATATAAAGGATGTGTAATTTTGTTTACTTGTAAATAAGTCATGAATGATTACTAATATTTTTGTAATTTTATGAGATATTTCATGCTAGTTGCCAAATTATGGTTCCTACATGTGTTAGGTGACTCACATGGGCTACTAAGAGCTGATCATTGGAGTGTATATATCAATAGTACATACATCTAAAAGCTGTGTATTGTACGAGTACGAATACGGGTGCATACGAGTAGAATTGTTGATGAAACTGAACGAGGATGTAATTGTAAGCATTTTTGTTAAGTAGAAGTATTTTGATAAGTGTCTTGAAGTCTTTCAAAAGTGTATGAGTACATATTAAAACACTACATGTATATACATTTTAACTGAGTCGTTAAATCATCGTTAGTCGTTACATGTAAATGTTGTTTTGAAACCTTTAGGTTAACGATCTTGTTAAATGTTGTTAACCCATTGTTTATCATATCTAAAGAGATGTTAAATTATTACATTATTATGATATTATGATATATTAATATATCTTATTATGATATATATACAGTTAAATGTTGTTACAACAATAATCGTTACATATATGTCTCGTTTCGAAATCATTAAGTTAGTAGTCTTGTTTTTACATATGTAGTTCATTGTTAATACACTTAATGACATGTTTACTTATCATTTATCATGATTAAACATAGTGTATCAATATCTTAATATGATTCATATGTATTTAGTAAGACGTTGTTATAACGATAATCGTTATATATATCGTTTCGAATTTCTTAATTCAATAAACTCAATTTTATGTATATAACTCATTGTTAAAATACCTAATGAGATACTTAATTATCATAATATCATGTTAACTATATATATAATCATATATATGTCATCATATAGTTTTTACAAGTTTTAACGTTCGTGAATCACCGGTCAACTTGGGTGGTCAATTGTCTATATGAAACCTATTTCAATTAATCAAGTCTTAACAAGTTTGATTGCTTAACATGTTGGAAACACTTAATCATGTAAATAACAATTTCATTTAATATATATAAACATGGAAAAGTTCGGGTCACTACATTATTGACCACAATCAAATTTTCCCTCCCTTCACATGCTATTGATCCGTGTATAATTTATCTATAAATAAGGCCAATATGTTTCATTACTAGATCCATACCATTACATCAAACACAAAAAAACTCCTTTCTGAATACATATCCAGTACTGTTAGTGTTACCAATAAAACACAAAACGGTAAATGTTAATGACATCACAGATGTGAGACTCATTAACCAGGAGATGAAGGACTGTAAGATATGCGTTCGAGTTCATAGCAATTGGAGGAAGACTTACTGGAGGAATCCAAATAACGTATCATCTTTGGAGATGATCTATAATGACCCTCATTTTTCCATTCTATATTTTTCCAATATTAAATGCCCAACAATATAATTAAACTTAACGATTAAACTTTAATTAACGATTATTAAGCATTAAGAATTATAAAATATAATAATTAACTTTGTACAATAAATGACAAGTTAATAAAAGACGGAAATAATAAGCTAATTAATTTTCGTGAACAAAGTGTAATAAACTAAAGCTTAATGTATATAACTTAATTAATCTTAAACAAGTTTGGAACATTTAAGCTAATCTAAAGTACAAGGTTTAAAGTGAAAAATCCCAAAACTCCTCCTTGATTTTGCCCTAGCCGATTTAAAAAAAAATAATATATGAAATGCCCAAATTGCCCTCCCAAAATCGGCTCCCCTTAACCTCCTCATCAAGCTAACTTATTTCCTAAGTAAAACTTAACCCTAACCTAATTCTAAAATTATCTAAACCCTCCTATAAATAGAGACCTAGGCTAGAGCTAATCTTGTACCAAAACACATTCACAAATCTCTCTATCAAATCTCTCTCCCTCTCTCCTATTTTCGGCCAAACCCATCGAAAATCATCAACATCATCAAGATCTTCAAGTAATCTTCAAGTTGTTCATCGTGTTCTTCGCGTTCTTCAAAGATCTTCAAGGTGTTCTTCGATCTTCAAGGGTTTTGATTTTCATCTTCAAGTGTTCATCAACTTTTTCTTGTTAATCTTCATTAATCTTCATCAAGGTAAAAACCCAAAATCCAAATCTTTTAAATCTTACTTTCAATTCATGTTTATGTTCATAATCATATGCATGTTCTTGATCTTATTCATAAACATATTGTGCATGTAAAAAAAATATAAAAGTATACATATACATGCATACACACGAAAAAAAGAAGAAGAAGAAAGGTTTAGATCTTTAAAACCCTAATGATTTACCTAGATTGTGTTAATGTTTAATAATGGTAACAAGATATATACATGCTATAAATAGATACACCATGCATATGTAAAATATATATATATATATATATATATATATATATATATATATATATATATATATATATATATATATATATATATATATATATATATATATATATATATATATATATATTTTACATGTATGTGCCGAAAATATAAAAAAAAGATTTTTGTTAAATCTTAAAAACCCTAAAGATTAGTTACAGATTTTGTTAGTGTTTAAAAAAGGAAACAAAATATTTATACATGTACCACATATATATAAATGGAAACAAAATAATATATACATATATATATACATACATATACACGATATATATATATATATACATATATACATATTAATTATTAAAACCCTAATTAAACCTAACCCTAATTTATTAAACCATAATTTAATAAAACCCTACAACATTAATTAAACCCTAATCATTTATTACTAAACCCTAATCATTTGATACTACTTTAATTAATTAAACCTAATTAATTAATAAACCCTAATACTACTTATACTATTATTTAACACTTATACACTTATATTATTACTAACACATATAATATACTACTACTTATATTATATTATACGATTACGTTAGTCATTCACGATAACGTGCGATTACTCGAACATCGATGTTGCTTAAGGCCTAGGGTGATCCTTGGTACCACTATAGGACGCTTGTGGATTACGAATGCCAAACTTAGATTTTGGTCAAGAAATCCTGGGTCAACCGGTAACAATTGGTCATTCTAGTGACTCGGCGGTGGCATAGATGTTTGGGTATGATGCACAATGTCAAACCTGACTATAGTAATCATACACTTAGTTATCTTCACACTTAATAGGTGGCAGACTTATTAATTAAGGACAACTCATTAGTGTTCGACACTAACTTACTAAAAGTGGAAACTGTGGAAACTTACTAAAAGTGAAAACTTACTAAGAATGGAAACTTAGTAAAACGAACTATACTTAAAACACTTGCATACTTAAACTTAAATTTGGGCAAAACACTTAACTACTCTTAAATGTCCTTAGGTTAACTTTCTGCTCATCCATCCAAACTTTCTATTCCAAGGAATAACGATCTCTCTCTACTTACTAAGGTGAATTCATAGCCCCTCTTACTATTGCGCAATTTATTTAAATTTTTAGGGTGAGACACATGCTACTTTTACTATTTACAATTTAGACAAAAGTACTAACTGTTAAACTATGATATACCCGGCTATGTCCGACTAAGTCCCTACAGTGATATTTTTAGTTGCTCGTTAAATGCATTCTTAATTATTGGGGGTAGGCCTATTGGGAGTAACGTCCCCAATACATTTGACCAAGTCATTGTATTACTTAATAATGAAATTAAACCGACAAGATAGACACAACTTGTCATTGGGGCAAACTTGAACGTTTAGTCTAAATATCACGAATTGGCATAACTTTTTAATCCTTGCGAGATCAACTTTATAAACTAAATCTTGTGGTCTAAAACAACGGTCAAACATATTTGTTAAACCTATGAACTTCCCTCAACCTTTTTGGTTGACACTTTAGCATGTTTGTCTTATGTGCCGATTGATCAAGCTTATTTACTTACTGCTTATGTGATGCTACTTGGACTTAGGATCAAGAGATATCGCATTTATTATTCTTGCATTTGAAACAATTACTTTATTGTAATTTCCATTATTGTAACGACATTCATTTTTCGCTGCGTACTCAATAAAATTTATTCTTATCATTTAATATTGTTCTCGTATATTATAATATGTTGGTTTATTTGATATTAATGTCACAATCACCCAAGCCCTAATTGGGGGTGTGATAGATTGGTATCATAGCAAACCAGGATGTTATAAAGAACCATGATTGCATCTTTATGTGTGCCTTATTTGCTAGCTAGGGTGCCTTAGCAATCTAGGAAACTATAACCTTTCCTGCCTTAGACTTAAAGCACTTAGGATTACCTTATAATCTTAACACTTATGCTTTACTAAACTTGACTCAAAGATTCTAATCAAAGTCTCTTTCCTAATGTTAGGATGTCAAGCTCAAGCGTTAATCAACCAAACAAAATGACTCTCTTCAAATCTTCTGAAGAGATGGCTCGCTTCAACCCTACCACCGAAGTAGGTGTTGGACACTCTTCAACTTTGAGACGAGTCCAAAGCCTACCTTATGGTCTTGGTGGTCCTCCCTCACCAAAATATAGTCCGAATACTTTACCTAAGTCTCCCGACTACTACCCAACCCCAAAAATTGAAGACAAGGGGAAGCGCCCTGCTGATTTTAAAGAAGATGGCCCGTCTAAGAAAAGAGCCCGATCTCCTTCTTACGATAACCATGACACCATGTGTGAAAACATGAATTTGCGAACAACTACCGAGAAAAACTTCGATGGTTTGCTTTGCCATATTTCAAGGATCGAGGCTCGAATGGATGAAAAGGATCTAGTGATCAAGAAACTTTTGGAGGAGAATGCGGAGTTAAAGAAAGAGATAAAGTTGGTGAAGTATAAGGAAGAACGTAACACCCGTTGGGGAAAGCAATCGCTTGCTCATCTCAAGGAGAATGTTGATTTCTGGTTGGATATGGAAAGAAATCGAGTCAACAAGCAGCTTGCTCTAAAGGGGTACGATAACAACGCAGTCAACAGCCGCTTTACTCACCTCTATGATAACCTCGAGTACCTCTATGAGAAGCAAAAGGCGAGGAACGAGAAAGTTGATGAGTTTATGAAGAAGGTTGAGGACGAAAAGAAGAAATATGAAGATTACTTCAATCTTAATATTTCCTAGATTATTTTTCCAAATTCCTATCTATGTAAAGGTTATGCCTTAAACTATTTCTATTTCCGAATCGTGTATTAAAAAGGCTTATTAATGCCTCGTTCTAATAATATAAAGTGTTCTATTAATATCATGTGATATCAATGCTTTATTTTATTCATACTTATAATTGCCCAAACTCATAATTTGTCACCTTACCAAACTTATGTTCACTTCTATGTAGTGACATCATGGTTCGTCCAGCTGCACCTACCGTTAACAACATCGTATTGACCACTGAACAATTTCAACAGTTGCTTGCTGCCGCCCAAGACAATGCTCAAGCTAATAATGTTAATCCTCAATCGAAACCTTGTTCTTACAAGGACTTTACAAACTGCCACCCTCCCGCTTTCAAAGGAAATGAAGAGGCTGTCGAACTAGTTTGATGGTTCGAGAAGCTAGAGTCTATCTTTCGCATTTGCAACTGCGAGGATGACGATCGGGTTAAATATACCACTAGCTCATTAGCTGGAAATGCTTTGACTTGGTGGACTGCTCATGCTAAGTCCGTGGGAATTGACAATGCTAATGCAATCTCATGGGACGAACTCGTTAATAAATTCTGTCTGAGAAGTCAAGTTCAAAAACTTGAAGCCAAGTTCTGGGAACTCAAGGTGAAGGGTACTGATATTAAAAGCTACACCAATCGTTTTCTCGAGCTTTCAACTTTGTGTCCCGAGATGTTTCCTACCGAAGCTAGGAGGATTGAAAGGTATATTGAAGGTCTCCCCGAGGATGTTCAAGGGAATGTTATTGCTGCTGAGAAGGTTACTCTTGATGCTGTGATTCTCATGGCATAAAATCTAATGTTGGCCAAGAGAAGAAGGGCGCCGGCTAACAAGCAGGTTGACACTAAGAGCAATGAAGGTAAAAGGAAGTTTGAGCCGTCTCAAGGTTCAACTCAGAATGTTAGTAAGAAACCTGCTAATAGTACAAGGACGAATTATAAGGGTACCTATCCTTTCTGTATTCGTTGTGAAAGGCATCACCCGGGGCGGTGTACTGCTACTTGTTCGTTGTGTAAGAAAGTGGGACACGTTGCTAAGACGTGTAAGACTCCTCCAAAGGATAAAGCTATTGTTCCTGCCAAAGCTCCTCCTACTTGTTACACTTGTGGAGAAAAGGGACACATTAGTCCAAATTGTCCTAAGAAGAAAGATAATCCCGCTACTGGAGCCAATACTACTGCTGCAAAGGGTCGTGCATTTGTTCTTACTGCTGCTGAAGCCCGAGATGAAGATGAGGTCATCACGGGTACGTATCTTGTCAATAATTGTTATGCAACTATTTTATTTTATACGGGTGCCGACAAAAGTTACGTGTCTAGTGAATTTTGTACCCTATTTACTGAAAAGCCTCAACCCTTAGAATCTAAACGATTAGTAGAAGTAGCCAATGGAAAGATCATGAAAGTCGATAAAATCTATAAAAACTGCAACCTAATCTTAGCCAATAAATAAATTAAGATAGACCTTTTGCCGGTCGAGCTCGGAAGTTTTGATGTTATAGTTGGAATGGAATGGTTACGTCCATTACATGCTGCAATCTTGTGTTTCGATAAAACAGTTAACATTTCGTTGGGAACTGGAGAAACTCTAGTTATTCAAGGCGACAAGAGTGGTTCTAATCTCAACATTATCTCCTGTATTAAAACCTGCAAATACCTTATGAAAGGTTATCCAGCTATTCTAGCCCACGTTAAGATGATTGAATCGAAAGAGAGGTGTATTGAAGATGTACCAGTAGTTAAAGACTTTCCCGATGTGTTTCCCGAAGATCTTCCTGGTCTTCCACCTCCTCGACAAGTTGAATTCCAAATTGATTTAGCTCCCGGTGCTGCTCCTATTGCTAAAGCGCCATACCGTTTAGCACCTTCCGAAATGAAGGAATTATCCAACCAACTCCAAGAACTATTGGATAAAGGTTTCATTCGTCTAAGCTCATCCCCATGAGGAGCTCCTATTCTATTCGTTAAGAAGAAGGATGGTACGTTGAGGATGTGCATTGATTACCGCGAAATCAACAAGCTTACTATCAAGAATCGTTATTCAGAACCGTACAATTTCTTGGACATGTTGTTGATAGTAACGGAATACATGTCGATCCAGCTAAGATTACCGCTATTCAGAACTGGGAGATACCAAAGACTGCGAAGCATATTCGTCAATTTTTGGGACTTGCCGGTTATTATCGAAGATTCATAAAAGATTTTTCTCTTCTTCCTAAACCCCTTACGAAGTTAACTCACAAAGGGAAGAAGTTTGAGTGGTCCAAAGAACAGGAATCTGCTTTCAAGATTCTGAAGGAGAAATTGACCACAGCCCCGATTCTATCTTTACCTAAAGGTACTGATGACTTTGTTGTTTACTGTGATGCCTCAAAGCAAGGCTTTGGTTGTGTTTTAATGCAACGTGAAAAGGTTATTGCCTATGCATCTAGACAGTAGAAGAAACATGAGGAGAACTATACCACACACGACCTTGAGTTAGGTGTCGTGGTGTTTGCGTTAAAGATATGGAGACATTATCTATATGGTACTAAGTTTACGGTGTACACTGACCATAAAAGTCTTCGACACATCTTTGATAAAAAAACAGCTGGATATGAGGCAAAGTCGATGGCTCGAGTTATTGAACGATTATGAATGTAAGATGGAATATCATCCTGGCAAGGCAAATGTAGTTGCCGATGCCCTTAGTCAAAAAGACGATGTTAAACGTGTTCGTGCCTTAAACCTGAAAATCAAATCGAATCTCATATCGCGAATCTGTGAAGCTCAACTTGAGGCTATCAAACCAACACTTATCGAAGGTGAAGGACCTATCGGTTTCGAGAACCAACTCCAAGTGAAAGCTAATGGTACACGGTACTTTGGCAACCGAATTTGGGTTCCTCGCTTCGGTAATATCCGTGAACTAGTCTTGGATAAAGTTCATAAGACTAGTGTAATGACCCGTCCTAATCCATAAGAACGAATACAATAACATATGATTACATCGCGAGGCATTTGACCTCTATATGATACATTTTACAAACATTGCATTCGTTTTTAAAAGACAAACTTTCTTCACATCGAATGTTAACGGCATGCATACCATTTCATAATATATCCAACTATAATTGACTTAATAATAATCTTGATGAACTCGACAACTCGAATGCAACGTCTTTTGAAATATGTCATGAATGACTCCAAGTAATATCTCTAATATGAGCAAATGCACAACGGAAGATTTCTTTCATAATGAGAATAAACATGCTTTCAAGTGTCAACCTAAAGGTTGGTGAGTTCATTAGTTTATCATAAACATTCATTTTCATCATTTTAATAGACCACAAGATTTTCATTTCCATTTCTCATAAATATACGTCCCATGCATAGAGACAAAAATAATCATTCATATGGTGAACACCTGGTAACTAACATTAACAAGATGCATATAAGAATATCTCCTATCATTCCGGGAAATCCTTCGGACATGATAAAAATGAATTTGAAGTACTAAAGCATCTGGTACTTTGGATGGGGTTCGTTAGGCCCAATAGATCTATCTTTAGGATTCGCGTCAATTAGTAGATCGGTTTACTAATTCTTAGGTTACCAAGCAAAAGGGGCATATTCGGCTTCGATCATTCACCCATATAATGTAGTTTCAATTACTTGTGTCTATTTCGTAAAACATTTATAAAAATTGTGCATGTATTCTCAGCCCAATAATATAAAGGGTAAAAAGGCAAATGAAACTCACAATAATGTATTTTGTAGTAAAAATACATATGACGACATTGAATAATGCAGGGTTAGCCTCGGATTCACGAACCTATATCATTTGTGTATTCATTAATACATATATAATCATAATCGAATATATATATTATTATTAGTGAATTAATTGTTATTTTAACTATGTTTTTCATTAATAATCTAATTAATTACATTTATTAATATTTATTACAAAAATAATAATATAGTTTTGTTACACGTAGTAAATATGGATTTTATATAACTAATAGTTGTTTGATTGTTATAATTCAGTAGGTTTATAACTACCTTTAGTGGTTTGATTCTTGATGTTATAATTCAGTAGGCTTATAACTACCTTTAGTGGTTTGATTCTTGATTAAGAATGCTAATGATGAAGTGTAAGAACAAAGATGATAATGGAGAGAAAGAAAGAAACACTTTGTAAGTGTGAGAAAATGGTGCAAGTTTAATGCTTGCATTCATGGCTATTTATAGAAAAAATATCACAAGTTTAGGTAATACAATAATATTACTTTTGTGTATCAATAATTGACTATCTATTTATATATATATTTATATATTATAACACTCCCCCTTGGATAGCAATTTTGTTTGTTGAAGATCAACTGTAAGTTACTGTCTCGTTAAAAACCTTGCTAAAGAAAATCCAGTGGGAAAAAAAACTTTAGCTAAGGGAAAAAGAGTGCAGCATGGAGTTGACTCCCCCTCAAGTAGACATCGCTTCAGTTGTTACATCTTTTGAACATGTCTCATGCCAATGTTATGAACGTGTGTTCTGAAAATAGCAGTTGGAAGTGCTTTCGTGAAAAGATCAGCAGAGTTTTTGCTGGATTGAACATATCTCATTTCAATCTCATTGTCCTTAATGAGATTTTGAGTGTATGAGAAGAATCTAGGAGGTATGTGTTTGGTTCGGTCACTTTTGATATACCCTTCTTTCATCTGTGCTATGCAAGCTGCATTATCTTCATAGATAATTGTTGGACTTTTATCGCGTTCTAGTCCACAAGAATCAGTAATGATTTGTGTCATTGATCTCAACCAAAAACATTCCCGAGTAGCTTCATGTAATGCAATCACTTCGGCATGATTTGATGATATAGCAACAAGTGTTTGTTTTTTGAGAATGCCATGATATTGCAGTACCTCCATTTAGGAATACATATCCAGTTTGAGATTTAGCTTTATTTGGATCAGATAAATAACCTGCATCAGCATAACCAACCAAATCTTGTTTTGATTCGTTAGAATAAAATAATCCTAAATCAGTAGTTCCTCGAAGGTATCGAAATATGTGTTTGATCCCATTCCAGTGTCTTTTGGTAGGAGCAAAGCTGAACCTTGCCAACAAATTAACTGCAAAAGAAATGTCAGGTCTTGTACAATTTGTAAGATACATAAGAGCTCCAATTGCACTAAGATATGGTACTTCTGGTCCAAGAATATCTTCATGATCTTCACATGGACGAAATGGATCAGTTTCAACATTGAGTGATCTAACAACCATAGGAGTACTTAATGGTTTTGCCTTGTCCATATTGAAACATTTCAGAATCTTTTCAGTATATGTTGTTTGATGTACAAGTAAACCATTAGGCATATGCTCAATTTGTAAATCAAGGCAATACTTGGTTTTTCCTAGATCTTTCATTTCAAATTCTTTCTTTAGAAGTTGAATGGCTTCATGGATCTCTTTATTTGTACCTATGATGTTAAGATCATCAACATAAATAGCTATGATCATATATCCGGATATTGTTTTCTTAATGAAAACACAAGGACAAGTAAGGTTATTTGTA
The DNA here is from genome assembly GCF_046630445.1 of Rutidosis leptorrhynchoides. NCBI lineage: Eukaryota > Viridiplantae > Streptophyta > Magnoliopsida > Asterales > Asteraceae > Rutidosis > Rutidosis leptorrhynchoides. Next base: position 56,967,925 of record NC_092338.1, on the reverse strand, counting down.
TACCCTTTTCTTATCAAGTAATCACTTAATCGGTTATACCACATACGTCCCGATTGTTTTAACCCATATAAAGATCTTTGTAATTTAATCGAATACATTTCTTTGGGTTTTGCATTTGATGCTTCTGGTACCTTAAATCCTTCAGGTATCTTCATATATATATATCACTATCAAGTGATCCATATAGATAAGCAGTCACAACATCCATGAGATGCATTTCTAAATTTTTAGAAACTGCCAGGCTGATTAAGTATCTAAAAGTAATTGCATCCATAACAGGGGAATAAGTTTCTTCATAATCAATTCCCGGTCTTTGAGAAAAACCTTGAGCTACAAGTCTAGCTTTATACCTTGTAACTTCATTTTTCTCATTTCTTTTTCGGACAAAAATCCATCTGTATGCTACAGGTTTCACATCTTTAGGAGTGAGAATGATGGATTCGAAAACTTTTCTTTTATTGAGTGATTCTAATTCAGCTCGTATTGCTTCTTTCCATTGATCCCAATCATGTCTATTTTGACATTCAACCATAGATGTTGGTTCTGGATCATCATCATTATTCATGATGTCATATGCAACATTAAATGGAAATTTCTTATCAAGATTTTTCATTTCATTTCGGTTCCATAATATTTTTGAATGTGCATAATTGATTGCAATTTCTGTATTGACATCATCAATCTCCTCTGCAGTAGGAGTACTAATTTGTGGTTCTTCTTGAACACTTTCTTTTACCTTATTATCAGCTGATTTTCTTTTTCGAGGATTTTTATCTTTGGAACCAACTGGTCTCCCACGTTTCAGACGTGGCATATATTCTTGAGTGACTACATTATCAGTTTTCCAATTTGGAATCTCAACTCGAGCTGGAGTATTAACTGCTGGTATATATGATTTAGTCACCCTTTTTGTATCTGTGAATGCATCAGGCAATTGATTTTCAAGTTCTTGTATATGCATTATCTTTTGAACTTCTATCTCGCATTCTTTTGTGTGAGGATCAAGATACTTTAATTGAGGTTCACACCATGAAACATCATTTTCTTTATTTTTTATTTCTTCCCCTAATCTAGGAAACAATGTTTCATTAAAATGACAATCAGCAAAACGTGCTGTAAAAACATCACCTGTCATAGGTTCAATATACCTTATGATTGAAGATGTTTCATATCCAACATATATTCCCAACCTCCTTTGAGGACCCATTTTTGTACGTTGTGGTGGCGCAATTGGAACATATACTGCACAACCAAATGTTTTAAGGTGAGAAATATTTGGCTCTTGACCAAAAGCAAGTTGTAGGGGGGAATATTTATGACTTGCACTTGGTCTGATGCGAATCAATGCAGCAGCATGTAAAATTGCATGACCCCATATAGATACAGGGAGTTTTGTTCTCATTATCAATGGTCTAGCGATTAACTGTAAACGTTTAATCAGTGACTCGGCTAAACCATTTTGTGTATGCACATGAGCAACAGAATGTTCAACAACAATTCCTATAGACATGCAATAGTCATTAAATGCTTGAGATGTAAACTCACCAGCATTATCAAGTCTCACCTTTTTAATGATGTAATTAGGAAAATGTGCTCTCAATTTAATAATTTCGGCAAGAAATTTTGCAAATGCCACATTACGGCTTGATAACAGACAAACATGAGACCATCTACTAGATGCGTCTATTAGGACCATGAAATATCTAAATGGTCCACATGGTGGATGAATTGGTCCACAAATATCACCTTGAATTCTTTCAAGAAACATTGGTGATTCTTTCTCAACCTTAAGTGGTGAGGGTCTAGTTATCAATTTTCCAAGAGAGCAAGATATACATGAAACCATTGTATCATGAAGGATTTTTCTATCCTTCAGTGGATGTCCATGTGTACATTCAATAATTCTTTTCATCATTGTTGATCCTGGATGGCCCAATCTGTTATGCCATAAATTAAATACACCAGAATCAATATACTTTTCTTTAATCACCATATGTGCTTCTGGTACATTTATATGTGTATAATGTAATCCAAAATTAAGTCTTGGCAGTTTTTCAATCACGTGATTCTTGTTAGTGATACTTAAATATTTCTCATTTTCTGCCGTTACTGACTGATAATCATATCCATTAAGGTATATGTCAGAAAAACTCAATAAATTTCTGCTTGACTTAGGAGAGAATAAGGCATTATTAATTAAAAATATTGTACCGTTTGGTAATATGAATTTTTCCTTTCCTATCCCTTTTATCAAGTTAGCAGCACCTGATATTGTATGTATAGTTCCTTTCGTTGGTTTCAAATCAATGAAATATTTTTCAGATTTAAGTATAGTGTGTGTAGTACCACTATCTGCTATACAGAGATCTCCACTACTTGATTGATGTTGTGTTCCAGCAGAATTCATATTAAACTTCATATATAAGAAACAAGCAGTAAGTATATAAATGTTACACAAAATGTTTATTACACACAAATAGATAAAACTGAAACATTTGACATACATAGAATTGAAACATCAAACATAGAACTGGAACATTTGATAAAACATATAGAACTGAAACATTTGAGAAAACATGATGACAAAGGTTAAATCGTTTTATTTATAAAAGAAGCATATTAATTTAATTCAAGAAATCTTCATATAAATCAGATGGTTGCTCAGTGACTATTGGATCAATATTATCCACAAAATTTACTTCCTTTTCTTTACCTTTCAGCGAATCCTGATACATCTTAACAAGATGTTTAGATGTTCGGAAAGTATTAGCCCAGTGGCCCATTCTACCACATCTGTAACAAGATTCTTCAGAATTTTTAGAAGAATTTTCTTCAACATCTTGTTTAGTGGGCTTGTTTTGTGGTTGATATTTATATTTTTGTGGATTATTATTTCTTTGACCACCACGGCCACGACCACGTCCACGCCCATTCTCATTACCATAAGGATGGTTTCTACCATAGTTATGGCTTTTGGCATGATGATGGCGATGGTTATTATAACCACGACCTTGCCCGCGTCCTTGTCCCTGTTTATAATTATTTGCAGTATTTGCTTCAGGGATTGCAAGTGTACCAGTAGGACGGGATTGCTGATTTTTCATTAATAGCTCATCATTTTGCTCTGCAACCAAGAGATATGAATTAAGTTCAGGATATGTGTTGAACTTTAGCATTCTCAAATTTCTTTGCACTGTGATGTTGGCAGCATTCATTGTGGAGAAAGTTTTCTCCAACATGTCTGCATCACTTATTTCATGTCCACAGAATTTAAGTTGTGAGACTGTATTATACAGAGCTGAGCTGTATTCATTTACTTTCTTAAAGTCTTGGAACCTTAATGTTCTCCATTGATCCATAGCAGCTGGAAGTAAAATTTCTCTTTGATTATTGAATATGCTTTTGAGACCTTCCCATTAAACATGGGGATCTTCTACAGTCACATAATTATTTTGTAAGCATTCATCAATATGTTGATGAATAAAGCAACATGTCGTTGCTTGTTCTTTTTCAGAACAAGTGTTGTTTTCATTTATGGTTTCAAGAATGCCCATTGATTTAAGATGCATTTTTACTTTTATAACCCATGGCATATAGTTGTTTCCCGTTGATTCTAAAGGAGTAAATTTAAGCTTTTCCAGATTCGACATTTTCTATTATCAAAAATTAAAACAAACAACATGATAAATTAGAGTCAATTTATATTCATAAGTATATAAACATTAAACATAAATTTAATATAACATAAATGATAAGTAAGCGACAGTGTCGACCATATGTAAGCAATCATAAATAAATGTTATATAACATAAATGATAATTAGGTGACAGTGTCGACCATATAAATATTAGATAATAGAAATATAAATGTTAGTAACATAAATGATAATTAGGCGACAGTGTCGACCATATATTATTCAGGTGGTATAACTGACCATATATCATTTAGGTGGCAGAGCCAACTATAATTAGTATTAAGATTATCGTGCTGATAACGTGTTATAATTCAGTAGGTTTATAACTACCTTTAGTGGTTTGATTCTTGATGTTATAATTCAGTAGGCTTATAACTACCTTTAGTGGTTTGATTCTTGATTAAAAATACTAATGATGAAGTGTAAGAACAAATATGATAATGGAGAGAAAGAAAGAAACACTTTGTAAGTGTGAGAAAATGGTGCAAGTTTAATGCTTGCATTCATGGCTATTTATAGCAAAAATATCACAAGTTTAGGTAATACAATAATATTACTTTTGTGTATCAATAATTGACTATCCATTTATATATATATTTATATATTATAACATTGATAAAATAATGTTAATAATAATAAATAAAAAAAATTGTTTCATCCTATAATAATATTAATCATAGTTATAAAATGATAATTTTTATAAAAGTGATACTTTTAATAATAATGAATACTAATAATAATAATAGCTATAAAAATAATGATTTTTATTAATAGTAATAATACTACTATTTATACTAATAACTATAACGATAATAATGCTAATAATAAGGTTAACGATAATAATCAAAATAACAACTTTAATCATAATTATATATTATCTTATACTTATAATTTTTATCATTATCTTTTAAATCATAATACTGATAATTTCCTAATCACCTTATTTAGTATCTTTCCTTTTATCATCTCTTATATCCTAATTATAATTATATTTATAAGCAAAATAATAATATCAATAATCAATAATGGTAATAATAATAATAATAATAATAATAATAATAATAATAATAATAATAATAATAATAATAATAATAATAATAATAATAATAATAATAATAATGGTAATAATAAATAGGAATTCTACCTCAAAAAGAAAATGGCTTAAAATATAATGCCCCGGTTCGGGCTCGAACCCGCGACCTCCCGCTAACCCGTTAATGCCTTTAACCATTCCTCTATCACCTTATTTCAATCCTTTCCTAAATCTTGTTAACCCTTATATCTCTGTTTCAATTTCTTCTTCTTCTTCTTCTTCCATAATTCAATATCACGTAACAATATCATCAATAATCATCGTTATCATTTATTGTAATTCGTCACCCGTAATCATCATCCTACCCTCACGACATCTTATAGTAACATCAATTTACGTATCATGTATCATTTGTAAGTCCAGCCCACTACTAAAACGTTTTCACAGCCCATTTACTAAAAAGAATGGAACACGACCCAATCTAGGAACTAAAATATAGCGGCCCCATTTACTAAAATAAGTTCACGACTAAAAAAAAAATCATGGTGGCCTAATAAAATTTATGTAACCGATTTATTCTCTCTTTCTTTAATAATCAAGTGGTTAAATGGTTGGGTATGTCGACCAATAACTAAAAAGTAGAACACTCAATACAAGACAGCTCGATCATGTCTCATATTGACGTAATCATGATCCATCGTGTGCATCTATAATCAATCTCGTCATCTTCTTTTGTTTCCTAATCGTTACCATTTAACATTATCCAATCAATAAACTGCCTTCCCTTTCGTTGCTGTTATAGCAAGAAACAGAAACAAGGTAACAAGCATGATGATCCTTGTAGACATCGTTTCTGTTTCATCTGGGTGTCGATCAAAAAGGAGAAAAGAAAAAAAATAAAGTAACGTTCGATGGTATTTGAAGATGGTGATCAAAGATGATCTTCGGTGGTTGTGTGGTCGATGATTCTTCATACAGCGGTACAGTAGTTACAAGGTGTTCTTGAGTATTTTGAGATCGGAACAGAAATAGAAAAATTGTATAACAACCGAATGATGATCGAGGGTGTTGGGCTTCTTCGTATAGCAGCTGCATACAATTATGGTGATTGTTCTCGGTTATGGTGGTGAAGTTTTTAGGTGGTGAATCGTAGTGGCTTATGATGATGATGGTTTCATTAGGAAACAGAAAATAAAAAAAAAATATATAATCTCTTGGAAATAGTTGGCGGTGGATGGTGGTTTCAAATGGTGTTTGAAAGTTGGTTATGATGATGATTGATTGGAGAGGGTGTTGGTGGTAGAAAATGGTGGATCATGGTTGCAATGGAAACAGAATTGGTGATACTAGGTGGCTATTTTGCAGTTGATCAAACAGAAGGAAAACGAATGGTTTAGGAGAGAGAGAAGAGAGATGGTGTTAGATGATTGTAGGTTCTCAATTGTGATTATACGTTGTGGTGATTAAAGGTTGAAGATGGTGTGGAACCATGGTGGTTCGTGGTTACAAGTAAGAGAGTGAAAATGAGAGAAAGATGATGGAGGAGATGGCGGGACGTGGTGGATAACGGTGGTGCTCCGGTGGTCATGGGTGGTATGGTTGGCTTATACCTATCTAATGTGTATGTGTATATATGTATATATAATTGAGAGATTTGAATTTTTACTCTTATGAAAACCAAACGAACAGTATCTTCATGAATAAGTTTTTTTTTTTTTTTTTTTTTTTTTTATCATAATGATCTTATGATTTATGATGATATATGATGAGAATGGTAATGAACTGAAAATAATCATAAGGTTTGATCGAGTAATGAATTGTGTTCCGAGAGTTTGAAACAATTAAATAGGTTGTTGTAGGTTTCTATGTTGTCTAGGTTTAATGGTAACAAATGGGTTCATCATGAATTATGGTGATGGTGGCCGCCGGTTGTGGTGTTGGAGGTTCGATGAATGTAGACGGTTATCGGTTTTGAGAGTGAGAAGAAGAATGATTGAAGTTTGGTTGAGTTTATTCTATATGCATATGTGTATATCTTCTCTGTATATACAAAGATATTAGTTATAGATATATAGGATAAAATAATACATATAATAATAATAATAATAAACTAAATCACAAGCGTGATTTTAAACAGAAGCAGCCATGAAATGATTAATTGTACCGACAGTTTCCACTGAGAGGATATCGTGGTTCATTGCTAAACAGTTACTATATAAAAGTCTTCCAAAAAATCCCAAATTTTTATATTAAATTCATTTATTTATTCTGGTCATTACCTGTCTAAAACCTGATCAAAAAGGTTCAAAAATTATTTATTTTCTATTCCAAATTATATGTACGGAGTACTAACATTTAATCTAAAAAGGTAAAAATATTTTTATTAAAACTCAAATCTTCGTAATCGATTTACAGTTCAACTTTTATTTTGAATCTTCATAAACCTGTTTTAGATCTATATGAATACTACCGAAATGCCAACCGAGTATTACTATTAAGCTTGAAATCATTTATTTTTAATTTACTATATAAATACATTTTAGATATCAGTTTCATTATATAACTAAATATATTTAATATACATTTTCAAATAAATAAATTTATTATTTAATCTTACATGTATCTATTTACAAATAGTTGTTCGTGAATCGTCGAGAGCAGTCGAAGGTCAAATGATTTCATAAACTAGTTCAAAACTTTTGAAATTCAATTTAATAGACTTTGCTTATCATGTCGAAATCATATAAAGATCAAGTTTAAATTTGGTCAGAAATTTCCGGGTCATCACAGTACCTACCCGTTAAAGAAATTTCGTCCCGAAATTTGAGTGTGGTGGTCATGGCTAACAATAAGAATGTTTTCATGACGAATATTAGTCGATAAATAGAATTTTTATCGTTATTGAGTAATACATATAAAACAATTTGATTATTCGAAGCGTATGAGTGAAGTTATCACAAAATAGTGAAATGAAAGGATAAAGATTTGTCTTAGCTTTTGACAGAGTCAGGGTTGAATTTAGAAAATAAGATGTGTCTTAACTTTTGACGTTGTCTTGGTTGAATTCCGGAATTCGAGGGATTTAAAAGAAAATCTTTGGAAATCTATAAGATCTGATTCTTCGGCGAATAAGGAAATTAAGATCTCTATAATTAAATACGGTGATCTGCTTCGATTACTCTGTCTGATATTTCCATTATAAATTAAACTCTTCCGTTCCATTATTCTCACCATTCTTATACTTTCTTTCTTAGTTCATACATCCAAAAGATTATGAAAATGCTTAATCCCGTTCTAATCCTTGATATTGTCCTAATTATCATTCCTGTCATCCTTCTTTTCAATCTTCCACCGGAAGAATCTGTTTACTTCTACTATTACCTTGGGATGATACTATTCTTAATTATACCGTGTCTTTATATTGCTATTCGTATTAATATCCACGGTTTGTAATCTCCGTGTTGTTATTGGGCTTTATATTTTCTCTTATATTTTGGAGCTCTTTTGCCTTTTTATTCTCTTCTCGACCTCTAGTAAAGCGAGTAATGGTCCAGAATTTGTAAGTATGGAGTTTCGAATGACCTTAATTTTCTAAACAAGAAAGAACGTAATAGCACGATTTGATTTGTCAAATTACCAGATTTACTGAAAATAGAACTATCAAGAATATGCTTTCTTGATATGTTCAGAAGTTAAGCAGAATGAAAGAGTTATGTAATATGGCACATGATGACGTTATGATCTGTGAATCGTCATGTTCCATTAGAAACTCAACATGACTTACTGTAATATAATCACGTTGATCAAGTGTCATTATATTATACTAACTCATGCATCAATTTTCAACACTACTTCAAAAACATTCATATTTCAAATTCAAAATTTGTTTTTTTTTCTTCAGAATTTTAGAAACTAAAACAGTTTCTTTTAAGATATAACACAGATAGAGCAGAGAGATAATTAATATCGGACAAGATTATTTATGAAAATATCCTTAGAAATATCGATGATATTTATGATGATATTTTGGAATTTTCAAGTTCGAAGGTTGATGAAGAAAGATTTTTCACAAGATTTTAACATGAGTACAGAGCAAGATATTCGTTGGAGGTTTCATCGGATCCAGAATTACCTGGATTCTTTGAATATATGGTATGGTTCTTGTATTTGGCCTTAGTCTCCTTTATGGTTTGCTCAATCTGTTTTTCAGTACCAAATTTTCTATCGAGCGTTCCTAACACTCCCTTCTTTATCAACAAACTTTTGGCCGTTTAGACCATCTACAATTTTCTGTTCCCTCTGCATTTAATGCTATGATATCTGAATCATTGGTTATCAATCCGAGGTGGTTTCAGGAGAATTGTGTTTTTAGATGATTAAACGCTGATGGTAATATGGTGGAATATAAAAGGTTCTCCGGTAACAATAAAAGAGCATACATATAAATCAAGGTGATAATAAGGTTGTTTCGAACGAAAAGTTGAAGTTGGCTTGCTGGAGCTGTGACAAAATTTGCTACCTTGAAAAGGAATTGTGAAGTTATTTTGGGTATTAATAATGCTAAAAGAGCTAACACAGATACGGGTTAAACGTTTTACTCATGTTTCGAGTGTTTTCAGGTGCATAACTATATGCATCAATCTTTTCTTCCGTAGATGAAGTGCGGTTGGTTCACCCTCTCGTTTGAGGTGTTTTTAAGAATTATAAAAGGTTTGAACGCAGACTGTAATCGTCAATATACAAATGAGGTTTAAGATGAAATCAAGTGGCAAACTTGAAGAAATGTTTAGTTTCATATGTTATAATCAATATTTTAATTCATTTTAATTGTCCAATGTTATTAGTCCACAGTCGATAGTCCAGAGTTAACAGTCCAATAATTTATATATAGTTTAATATATAATATTCGAATTATTTAATACGTATCGTGACCCGTGTACATGTCTCAGACTCGATCACAACTCAAAGTATATATATTATTGTAGAATCAACCTCAACCCTGTATAGCTAACTCTATCATTACTGTATATAGAGTGTCTATGGTTATTCCAAATAATATATATAGATGTGTTGATATGATATGTCAAAACATTGTATACGTGTCCCGACATTTAAAGTGCATAAAATAAATAACAGGAATTAAATGACGATAAATAAAATTGCGAGAATATAAATTGCGATAAATAAATTGCGATAAATAAAATGTAATCAGTTAGCTAGGAACAGTTAGCGTGGATTCTTAACAAAATTTTTCATAGTTAATTTGTTTGTTTCTAACAAATTTTATTTTTTTCAATGTTTTCTTCATTATGCTACTTGTTGGATTATGATAAGTCAAAATCCAAATATGAAATTGAATGAATATGGTTACTTGTGATAAACGGATTTGTATATTTGTGAATGTAAGTAGGATAGTAAATGACCGTTGAATCAGATTCGAAGAATGTACAGTGTAACTTATTAATGTGAAATCTAAATATTCCTCAGGTATTACCTACCCGTTAAAATATTTTCATCATTAACAGTTTGTACATAAGAATTTTTTATTACAAACTTTATGAAAACATATATACATATATATTTTCTTCAGATGTAATCATAAATTTAATGAGTAGACATAATATTAAACTCATTTGATTTACCGTTAGATCTAGAATATATAATCTCTAGAACATTAGAGATTACATAATCACCATGTCGAACGAAGATAAATGATGTAGAACATCATGTAGAATGATGATTATACTCGAGGTACAGAATGAGATGTTGAGGCATGTGATGTTGAAACTTGAGTTGTTGGTGGTATTGGTATTGATGTTGGTGGTACTGTTGGTGTCGGTGATGTTGCTGAAGCTGGTACGTTTTGCACCATATTTTCCAAAATCATTACTCATACGCGAAGCTCGTTGACTTCTTCGATTACTCCGGGATGATTGGTGGTTTGAATGAGCGCATGAATATGGTTTTAGAATTTTAGATAGAATATAATCGTGGTGAAATATTCGAGAAATGAGGGTGAAAATGGTATTACGAACAGGTTCGCTGGTAAGTGCTTCAGGTTCTTTGCCAAGAGGAAATTCGATTGGTGAAAAGGATCGCCTTCTTAACGTCTCCATTGATTAAGTCGACTACGAACTCATCAGATGAATTGGGGATGGATGATTGGTTGATTCATTCTGGTGACACTGCTTTCAGAGTTTAGGTGAAACTCCTTATTGGAATAGCTGTCGGAATCCAAGGAATTTGAACTGGTTGAGGGATTCATCTCGTACGATCAGATGAAGGATTTTTGATAAGAAATAGATTATAGGATGTAGATTAGTACCCTGCAATACATAATTTACATATGCATATAATACTAAAATCCCATAAGTTACGGAGGAATCTACGGAAGCTGTCAGGCAAAGCTAACAATAACAGATACGCTAAGATATGAATTTATCTATACACTGTCTATGCAATAGAGGTAGTAAGATGTGTCTAGACTTTAAGGATGATAAGCAAATAATTTTCCGACATTAAATGATAAGCAAAACTTTTGACATGCAGACACGGTCGAAGTCCAGACTCACTAATGTATCTAAACAACTATCAGTTACACACACTAATGCAAGATCTGGTTCGCTAAGACCACCGCTCTGATACCACATGTAATGACCCGTCCTAATCCATAAGAACGAATAAAATAACATATGATTACATCGCGAGGTATTTGACCTCTATATGATACATTTTACAAACATTGCATTCGTTTTTAAAAGACAAACTTTCTTCACATCGAATGTTAACGGCATGCATACCATTTCATAATATATCCAACTAGAATTGACTTAATAATAATCTTGATGAACTCGACGACTCGAATGCAACATCTTTTGAAATATGTCATGAATGACTCCAAGTAATATCTCTAATATGAGCAAATGCACAGCGAAAGATTTCTTTCATACCTGAGAATAAACATGCTTTCAAGTGTCAACCTAAAGGTTGGCGAGTTCATTAGTTTATTATAAACATTTATTTTCATCATTTTAATAGATCACAATATTTTCATTTCTATTTCTCATAAATATACGTCCCATGCATAGAGACAAAAATAATCATTCATATGGTGAACACCTAGTAACAGACATTAACAAGATGCATATAAGAATATCCCCTATCATTCCAGGAAATCCTTCAGACATGATAAAAACGAATTCGAAGTACTAAAGCATCCGGTACTTTGGATGGGGTTCGTTAGGCCCAATAGATCTATCTTTAGGATTCGCGTCAATTAGTAGATCGGTTTACTAATTCTTAGGTACCAAGCAAAAGGGGCATATTCGGCTTCGATCATTCACCCATATAATGTAGTTTCAATTACTTGTGTCTATTTCGTAAAACATTTATAAAAATTGCGCATGTATTCTCAGCCCAAAAATATAAAGGGTAAAAAGGCAAATGAAACTCACAATAATGTATTTTGTAGTAAAAATACATATGACGACATTGAACAATGCAGGGTTGGCCTCGGATTCACGAACCTATATCATTTGGGTATTCATTAATACATATATAATCATAATCGAATATATATATTATTATTAGTGAATTAATTATTATTTTAACTATGTTTTTCATTAATAATCTAATTAATTACATTTATTAATATTTATTACAAAAATAATAATATAGTTATGTTACACGTAGTAAATATGGATTTTATATAACTAATAGTTGTTTGATAAAATAATGTTAATAATAATAAATAAATAAAATTGTTTCATCCTATAATAATATTAATCATAGTTATAAAATGATAATTTTTATAAAAGTGATACTTTTAATAATAATGAATACTAATAATAATAATAATAACTATAAAAATAATGATTTTTATTAATAGTAATAATACTATTATTTATACTAATAACTATAACGATAATAATGCTAATAATAAGGTTAACGATAATAATCAAAATAACAACTTTAATCATAATTATTTTTTCTTATACTTATAATTTTTATCATTATCTTTTAAATCATAATACTGATAATTTCCTAATCACCTTATTTAGTATCTTTCCTTTTATCATCTCTTATATCCTAATTATAATTATATTTATAAGCAAAATAATAATATCAATAATCAATAATGGTAATAATAATAATAATAATAATAATAATAATAATAATAATGGTAATAATAATAATAATAATAATAATAATAATAATAATAATAATAATAATAATAATAATAATAATAATAATAATAATAATAATGGTAATAATAAATAGGAATTCTACCTCAAAAAGAAAATGGCTTAAAATATAATGCCCCGGTTCGGGCTCGAACCCGCGACCTCCCGCTAACCCGTTAATGCCTTTAATCATTCCTCTATCACCTTATTTCAATCCTTTCCTAAATCTAGTTAGCCCTTATATCTCAGTTTCAGTTTCTTCTTCTTCTTCCATAATTCAATATCACATAACAATATCATCAATAATCATCGTTATCATTTATTGTAATTCGTCACCCGTAATCATCATCCTACCTTTATGACATCTTATAGTAACATCAATTTATGTATCATGTATCATTTGTAAGTCCAGCCCACTACTAAAATATTTTCACAGCCCATTTACTAAAAAGAATGGAACATGGCCCAATCTAGGAACTAAAATATAGCGACCCCATTTACTAAAATAAGATCACGACTAAAAAAAATCATGGTGGCCTAATAAAATTTCTGTAACCGATTTATTCTCTCTTTCTTTAATAATCAAGTGGTTAAATGGTTGGGTATGTCGGCCAATAACTAAAAAGTAGAACACTCAATACAAGACAGCTCGCTCATGTCTCATCATGATGTAATCATAATCCATCGTGTGCATCTATAATCAATCTCGTCATCTTCTTTTGTTTCCTAATCGTTACCATTTAACATTATCCAATTAATAAACTGCCTTATCTTTCGTTGCTGTTATAGCAAGAAACAGAAACAAGGAAACAAGCATTATGATCGTTGTAGACATTGTTTCTGTTTCATCTGGGTGTCGATCAAAAAGGAGAAAAGAAAAAAAATAAAGTAACGTTCGATGGTATTTGAAGATGGTGATCAAAGAAGATCTCCAGTGGTTGTGTGGTCGATGATTCTTCATACAGCGGTACAGTAGTTACAAGGTGTTCTTGAGTATTTTGAGATCGGAACAGAAACAGAAAAATTGTATAACAACCGAATGATGATCGAGGGTGTTGGGCTTCTTCGTATAGCAGCTGCATACAATTATGGTGACTGTTCTCGGTTGTGATGGTGAAGTTTGTAGGTGGTGAATCGTAGTGGCTTATGATGATGATGGTTTCATTAGGAAACAGAAAAGAAAAAAAATATATAATCTCTTGGAAATAGTTGGCGGTGGATGGTGGTTTCAAATGGTGTTTGAAAGTTGGTTATGATGATGATTGATTGGAGAGGGTGTTGGTGGTAGAAAATGGTGGATCATGGTTGCAATGGAAACAGAATTGGTGATACTAGGTGGCTATTTTGCAGTTGATCAAACAGAAGGAAAACGAATGGTTTCGGAGAGAGAGAAGAGAGATGGTATTAGATGATTGTAGGTTCTCAATTGTGATTATACATGGTGGTGGTCTCGGTTAGGAGAGAGGGAGAGAGATATAGGAAAATGGTGGTGATTAAAGGTTGAAGATGGTGTGGAACCATGGTGGTTCGTGGTTACAAGTAAGAGAGTGAAAATGAGAGAAAGATGATGGAGGAGATGGCAGGATGTGGTGGATAACGGTGGTGCTCCGGTGGTCATGGGTGGTATGGTTAGCTTATACCTATCTAATGTGTATGTGTATATATGTATATATAATTGAGAGATTTGAATTTTTACTCTTATGAAAACCAAACGAACAGTATCTTCATGAATAAGTTTTTTTTTTATCATAATGATCTTATGATTTATGATGATATATGATGAGAATGGTAATGAACTGAAAATAATCATAAGGTTTGATCTACTAATGAATTGTGTTCTGAGAGTTTGAAACAATTAAAGAGGTTGTTGTAGGTTTCTATGTTGTCTCGGTTTAATGGTAACAAATGGGTCCATCATGAGTTATGGTGATGGTGGCCGCCGGTTGTGGTGTTGGAGGTTCGATGAATGTAGACGGTTGTCGGTTTTGAGAGTGAGAAGAAGAATGATTGAAGTTTGGTTGAGTTTATTCTATATGCATATGTGTATATCTTCTCTGTATATACAAAGATATTAGTTATAGATATATAGGATAAAATAATACATATAATAATAATAATAAACTAAATCACAAGCGTGATTTTAAACAGAAGCAGCCATGAAATGATTAATTGTACCGACATTTTCCACTGAGAGGATATCGTGGTTCATTGCTAAACAGTTACTATCTAAAAGTCTTCCTCAAAATCTCAAATTTTTATATTAAATTCATTTATTTATTCTGGTCATTACCTGTCTAAAACCTGATCAAAAAGGTTCAAAAATTATTTATTTTCTATTCCAAATTATATGTACGGAGTACTAACATTTAATCTAAAAAGGTAAAAATATTTTTATTAAAACTCAAATCTTCGTAATCGATTTACAGTTCGACTTTTATTTTGAATCTTCATAAACCTGTTTTAGATCTATATGAACACTAGCGAAATGCCAACCGAGTATTACTATTATGCTTGAAATCATTTATTTTTAATTTACTATATAAATACATTTTAGATATCAGTTTCATTATATAACTAAATATATTAAATATACATTTTCAAATAAATAAATTTATTATTTAATCTTACATGTATCTATTTACAAATAGTTGTTCGTGAATCGTCGAGAGCAGTCGAAGGTCAAATGATTTCATAAACTGGTTCAAAACTTTTGAAATTCAATTTAATAGACTTTGCTTATCATGACGAATTCATATAAAGATCAAGTTTAAATTTGGTCAGAAATTTTCGGGTCGTCACAATTAGGTACTCTATTCATCCCGGTTCCAGTAAGATGTATCATGATGTGAAGGAATTCTTCTGGTGGCCTAATATGAAAGCCGACATTGCTACCTATGTTAGTAAGTGTCTCACTTGTCTAAAAGTCAAGGCTGAACATCAAAAGCTTTCTGGTCTGTTGACACAACCGGATATTCCACAGCGGAAGTGGGAATATATCACTATGGACTTCGTTACTAAGTTGCCTAAGACTTCAAATGGTTCGATACTATTTGGGTCATAGTTGATCGTCTTACTAAATCTGCACATTTCATACCGATCAAGGAAACTGACAAGATGGATAAATTATCACAGCTTTACATTAAAGAAATTGTCTCACGTCATGGAGTTCCTATCTCGATTATTTCAGATCGTGACGGTCGATTCGTTTCTAGATTCTGGAAAACTTTACAATCTGCTCTTGGAACTCAACTCGATATGAGTACAGCCTATCATCTACAAACTGATGGTCAAAGTGAACGAACTATTCAAACCTTGGAAGATATGCTACGTGCTTGTGTAATCGATTTCGGCAAAGGATGGGATAGACATCTACCTTTGGTTGAATTTTCTTACAACAACAGTTATCACTCTAGCATTAAAGCTGCACCTTTTGAAGCTTTATATTGTAGTGACCCGAACTTTTCCATGTTTATATATATTAATTGAGATTGATATTTACATGATTAAATATTTCCAACATGTTAAGCAATCAAACTTGTTAAGACTTGATTAATTGAAATATGTTTCATATAGACAATTGACCACCCAAGTTGACCGGTGATTCACGAACGTTAAAACTTATAAAAACTATATGATGACATATATATGGATATATATATAGTTAACATGATTCTATGATAAGTAAACATATCATTAAGTATATTAACAATGAACTACATATGTAAAAACAAGACTACTAACTTAATGATTTTTAAACGAGACATATATGTAACGATTATCGTTGTAAAGACATTTAATGTATATATATCATATTAAGAGATATTCATACATGATAATATCTTGATAATATAATAATTTAAAATCTCATTTGATATTATAAACATTAGGTTAACAACATTTAACAAGATCGTTAACCTAAAGGTTTTCAAAACAACACTTACATGTAACGACTAACGATGACTTAACGACTCAGTTAAAATGTATATACATGTAGTGTTTTAATATGTATTTATACACTTTTTAAAGACTTCAATACACTTATCAAAATACTTCTACTTAACAAAAATGCTTACAATTACATCCTCGTTCAGTTTCATCAACAATTCTACTCGTATGCACCCGTATTCGTACTCGTACAATACACAGCTTTTAGATGTATGTACTATTGGTATATACACTCCAATGATCAGCTATTATCAGCCCATGTGAGTCACTTAACACATGTGGGAACCATCATTTGGCAACTAGCATGAAATATCTCATAAAATTACAAAAATATGAGTAATCATTCATGACTTATTTACATGAAAACAAAATTACATATCCTTTATATCTAATCCATACACCAACGACCAAAAACACCTACAAACACTTTCATTCTTCAATTTTATTCATCTAATTGATCTCTCTCAAGTTCTATCTTCAAGTTCTAAGTGTTCTTCATATATTCTACAAGTTCTAGTTACATAAAATCAAGAATACTTTCAAGTTTGCTAGCTCACTTCCAATCTTGTAAGGTGATCATCCAACCTCAAGAAATCTTTGTTTCTTACAGTAGGTTATCATTCTAATATAAGGTAATAATCATATTCAAACTTTGGTTCAATTTCTATAACTATAACAATCTTATTTCAAGTGATGATCTTACTTGAACTTGTTTTCGTGTCATGATTCTGCTTCAAGAACTTCGAGCCATCCAAGGATCCGTTGAAGCTAGATCCATTTTTTTCTTTTCCAGTAGGTTTATCCAAGGAACTTAAGGTAGTAATGATGTTCATAACATCATTCGATTCATATATATAAAGCTATCTGATTCGAAGGTTTAAACTTGTAATCACTAGAACATAGTTTAGTTAATTCTAAACTTGTTCGCAAACAAAAGTTAATTCTTCTAACTTGACTTTTAAAATCAACTAAACACATGTTCTATATCTATATGATATGCTAACTTAATGATTTAAAACCTGGAAACACGAAAAACACCGTAAAACCGGATTTACGCCGTCGTAGTAACACCGCGGGCTGTTTTGGGTTAGTTAATTAAAAACTATGATAAAATTTGATTTAAAAGTTGTTATTCTGAGAAAATGATTTTTATTATGAACATGAAACTATATCCAAAAATTATGGTTAAACTCAAAGTGGAAGTATGTTTTCTAAAATGGTCATCTAGACGTCGTTCTTTCGACTGAAATGACTACCTTTACAAAAATGACTTGTAACTTATTTTTCCGACTTTAAACCTATACTTTTCTGTTTAGATTCATAAAATAGAGTTCAATATGAAACCATAGCAATTTGATTCACTCAAAACGGATTTAAAATGAAGAAGTTATGGATAAAACAAGATTGGATAATTTTTCTCATTTTAGCTACGTGAAAATTGGTAACAAATCTATTCCAACCATAACTTAATCAAATTGTATTGTATATTATGTAATCTTGAGATACCATAGACACGTATACAATGTTTCGACCTATCATGTCGACACATCTATATATATTTCGGAACAACCATAGACACTCTATATGTGACTGTTGGAGTTAGCTATACAGGGTTGAGGTTGATTCCAAAATATATATAGTTTGAGTTGTGATCAATACTGAGATATGTATACACTGGGTCGTGGATTGATTCAAGATAATATTTATCGATTTATTTCTGTACATCTAACTGTGGACAACTAGTTGTAGGTTACTAACGAGTACAGCTGACTTAATAAACTTAAAACATCAAAATATATTAAAAGTGTTGTAAATATATTTTGAACATACTTTGATATATATGTATATATTGTTATAGGTTCGTGAATCAACCAGTGGCCAAGTCTTACTTCTCGACGAAGTAAAAATCTGTGAAAGTGAGTTATAGTCCCACTTTTAAAATCTAATATTTTTGGGATGAGAATACATGCAGGTTTTATAAATGATTTACAAAATAGACACAAGTACGTGAAACTACATTCTATGGTTGAATTATCGAAATCGAATATGCCCCTTTTTATTAAGTCTGGTAATCTAAGAATTAGGGAACATACACCCTAATTGACGCGTATCCTATAGATATATCTATTGGGCCTAACAAACCCCTTCCAAAGTACCGGATGCTTTAGTACTTCGAAATTTATATCATATCCGAAGGGTGTCCCGGAATGATGGGGATATTCTTATATATGCATCTTGTTAATGTCGGTTACCAGGTGTTCACCATATGAATGATTTTTATCTCTATGTATGGGATGTGTATTGAAATATGAAATCTTGTGGTCTATTATTATGATTTGATATATATAGGTTAAACCTATAACTCACCAACATTTTTGTTGACGTTTTAAGCATGTTTATTCTCAGGTGATTATTAAGAGCTTCCGCTGTTGCATACTTAAATAAGGACGAGATTTGGAGTCCATGCTTGTATGATATTGTGTAAAAACTGCATTCAAGAAACTTATTTTGTTGTAACATATTTGTATTGTAAACCATTATGTAATGGTCGTGTGTAAACAGGATATTTTAGATTATCATTATTTGATAATCTACGTAAAGCTTTTTAAACCTTTATTGAAATAATAAAGGTTATGGTTTATTTTAAAATGAATGCAGTCTTTGAAAAACGTCTCATATAGAGGTTAAAACCTCGCAACGAAATCAATTAATATGGAACGTTTTTAATCAATAAGAACGGGACATTTCAGTTGGTATCAGAGCGTTGGTCTTAGAGAACCAGAAAATTTGCATTAGTGTGTCTTATTGAGTTTGTTAGGATGCATTAGTGAGTCTGGACTTCGACCGTGTTTTCTTTAAAAATGATTGCTTAACATTTTTGTTGGAAACTATATATTATTAACATATATATATTATGTGATATATTAATCTCTTAACATGTTTGATATTGTGTGATAGATGTATACCTCTAGCACAAATCCCATTGACTCACCTAATAATAACGAAGAGTCAAATGTAAATTGGAATGATTCGTGGACTGATTCACAAGTTCCCGAAGAGGAACCGGAAGAAGAGTCGGAACCGGAAGAAGAATCGGAACCGGATGAAGAAATAGAACCGGTGGGGGAAATAATAAAACGGTTAAGTAAAAGAAAAACCTCAACCAACCGACCAAGGTTAATTATGGTCAATGGTGTTTCCGCCAAGGAAGCAAAATATTGAGAGGATTACCAATTCTCCGATGAATCGGATTCCGACGAGAATTCCGATGATGCTATAGAAATTACCCCAACTGAATTTAAAAAGGCAAAAGAAAATAATAAGGGAAAGGGCATAAAAATAGAGAAATCTAATTCCAACCCCGATGAACTTTATATGTATCGTCAACCCCCGAAGTCCTTAAGTTGTAACAATGACCCGGGAACCTCTAAACCACCAGGTTTTTCTAAACCAATGTGGAAAACGACGGCTCGTATTAGGGGAACATCATATATCCCTAGAAACTTGGCAAAACGAACCAAAACCGAAGAAGAAGAAACAAGCGAGTCGGAATAAGATAGTTGTATTCGTGTGGTGTAATATATGTAATATAGTGTGCTTATGCTTTATGATATATGTAAAAATTGCTTGTATTAATAAGTATTTTTTTTTATGAATCTAACTCTTGTCTATTTTACAGTATAAAAACACAAAATGGATAGACAACCCAATATTTTAAGAGACCTACCCGGAGACATGATTGATGAAATCTTGTCTAGAGTCGGTCAGAATTCTTCGGCACAACTATTTAAGGCGAGATCAGTTTGTAAGACATTCGAAGAACGTTCTAAGAATGCCTTGGTTTATAAAAGGCTTTCGTTCGAAAGATGGGGGATATCACATTGGGAAATCCATAAGTTACGATGCGTTTACTTTGACGCATATATTGCGGGGAACCCAAATGCTATTTTACGCAATGGGTTAAGAAATTATTTTGACTCAATATATCCGAATATTGGACTTCGTGATTTAGAAAAAGCGGCTAACATGCAACATAAAGAAGCATGTTATGCTTACAGATTAGTAATGTTCGCTTCTCACCAAAGTGAGAACAAGAACATCGGGCTACAACTATTAAACAAAACGTTTCCACAAGTGACGGAGTCAGTAATTGGGGTAAGAAATGAGGTTTTTAGATTGTTATGGGACTGTTGGACATTACGTAACCCTCGTCCCTTTGACGGCGTTACAACACGCTATCTTATCAACGGCCATAACGGTTATGTTCCACAAGACCAAGGATGGGAAGTAGTCCTAGTAAAACCAGAATGCATGACTTGTTTCTGGACGTATGAATTACGTGTCTTTATTGCCTTTACTGATCGACTTGTGTACTAGCTAGAATTATCTTCACAACCATCTTGTATCAAATTTATTGTGTGCTATATTTCATGCTATATGTAAAATAAGCGGTATTGTAAGTTTGTAAAATATTGTGTAAAAGTTTGAACGCGAAATATTATTATAATCAGTTTTTCATATAGAATTGTAGTAGTTGAATTGTATATTAGCTACTAAGTATGAACTTAACGGGTAGGTACTACCCGAATTTAAACTTATAAAACGCTAATATGAAGAAAAAGCTTTTATAAATGAGTTCATATTATGCTACGAAATACTATTAACTACTCTTAATATTCTGTATGATTAACTTGTTCCATTTGACTATTTTGAAGGAAATGGCACCTACTACTCGACACACCGTGAATATGAATGAAGAGGAATTCCGTACTTTTCTAGCTTCAAACATAGCCGCAGTACAGGCTGCGCTACATACCAACAATAACCTTGGATCTAGCAGTACAGAAAATCGTGTAGGATGCACCTACAAAGAATTCACTGCCTGCAAACCTTTGGAATTTGATGGAACCGAAGGGCCGATCGGATTGAAACGGTGGACCGAGAAGGTTGAATCGGTGTTTGCCATAAGTAAGTGTACTGAAGAGGATAAAGTGAAGTACGCTACGCATACCTTCACAGGTTCTGCGTTAACATGGTGGAATACCTATCTAGAGCAAGTGGGACAAGACGATGCGTACGCACTACCGTGGTCAGCATTCAAGCACTTGATGAACGAGAAGTACCGTCCCAGAACCGAGGTCAATAAGCTCAAGACAGAACTTAGAGGGTTATGAACCCAAGGATTTGATATTACCACGTACGAAAGACGATTCACAGAATTGTGCCTATTGTGTCCGGGAGCATTCGAAGATGAGGAAGAGAAGATCGACGCGTTTGTGAAAGGATTACCGGAAAGAATCCAAGAAGATATAAGTTCACACGAGCCCGCCTCCATACAACAGGCATGTAGAATGGCTCACAAACTAGTGAACCAGATTGAAGAAAGAATTAAAGAACAGACTGCTGAAGAGGCCAATGTGAAGCAAGTCAAAAGAAAGTGGGAGGAAAATGGTGATAAGAATCACCAATACAACAACAACAGCAATTACAACAATAATCGCAACAATTATCCCAACAATCGCAACATCAATCGCAACTATAACAAACGGCCCAACAACAACAACAACAACAACAACAACAACAACAACAACAGCAACTACAACAATCATCCCAACAACAATAATAACCGCAACAACAACAACAATCAGAAGCAGCTATGCCAAAGGTGTGAAAAGTATCACTCGGGGTTCTGCACCAAATTTTGCAACAAGTGTAAAATAAATAGTCATAGCACGGCGAAGTGTGAGGTCTACGGACCAGGGGTTAATAGAACGAAAGGAACAAATGGTGTCAGAACGAGTAATGGCGGAGCAAGTAGTGTCGGAGCAAGTTATGCCAATGTAGTTTGTTATAAATGTGGAAAACCGGGCCACATTATTAGAAATTGCCCGAACCAGGAGAACACGAATGGACAAGGCCGCGGAAGAGTTTTCAATATTAATGCGGCAGAGGCACAGAAAGACCCAGAGCTTGTTACGGGTACGTTTCTTATTGACAATAAATCTGCTTACGTTTTATTTGATTCGGGTGCGGATAGAAGCTATATGAGTAGAGATTTTTGTGCTAAATTAAGTTGTCCATTGACGCCTTTGGATAGTAAATTTTTACTCGAATTAGCAAATGGTAAATTAATTTCAGCAGATAATATATGTCGGAATCGAGAAATTAAACTGGTTAGCGAAACATTTAAGATTGATTTGATACCAGTAGAGTTAGGGAGTTTTGATGTGATAATCGGTATGGACTGGTTGAAAGAAGTGAAAGCAGAGATCGTTTGTTACAAAAATGCAATTCGCATTATACGAGAAAAAGGAAAACCCTTAATGGTGTACGGAGAAAAGGGCAACACGAAGCTACATCTTATTAGTAATTTGAAGGCACAAAAACTAATAAGAAAAGGTTGCTATGCTGTTCTAGCACACGTCGAGAAAGTACAAACTGAAGAAAAGAGCATCAATGATGTTCCCATTGCAAAAGAATTTCCCGATGTATTTCCGAAAGAATTATCGGGATTACCCCCACATCGATCCGTTGAATTTCAAATAGATCTTGTACCAGGAGCTGCACCAATAGCTCGTGCTCCTTACAGACTCACACCCAGCGAGATGAAAGAACTGCAAAGCCAATTACAAGAACTTTTAGAGCGTGGTTTCATTAGACCAAGCACATCACCGTGGGGAGCTCCTGTTTTGTTTGTCAAGAAGAAAGATGGTACATTCTGGTTGTGTATCGACTACCGAGAGTTGAACAAACTTACCATCAAGAACCGCTACCTACTACCGAGAATCGATGACTTATTTGATCAACTACAAGGCTCGTCTGTTTATTCAAAGATTGACTTACGTTCCGGGTATCATCAAATGCGGGTGAAAGAAGATGATATTCCAAAGACTGCTTTCAGAACACGTTACGGTCATTACGAGTTTATGGTCATGCCGTTTGGTTTAACTAATGCACCAGCTGTGTTCATGGACCTTATGAACCGAGTGTGTGGACCATACCTTGACAAGTTTGTCATTGTTTTCATTGATGACATACTTATTTACTCAAAGAATGACCAAGAACACGGTGAACATTTTGAAGGTATTTCGTATGCCCGAGAGACATATTAAATTAACGTGGCTAACATGTTATGATCCAAGTCGGGTCATACCCAATAACAAACTTACCAACACTTTATATGTATTTAATCTTAACGACTGGATCGTTGAATAAATACGCGACACTTGAACTTTAGAAAATCGGTTTTCTGAAATGTTATTGCTTGAAATAAATTATTTGGATAATTTGTATTTAATTATTTATAGGTTTAAATAATTATGTTGTGTTATATTTTATAAGATTGGTTTATAAAATATATGACTTAACAAATGCACATTGTATATATATATATAACAAGTTTTATAAAATTGCAAAGTTTTATATAACAAGTCTTATAAAATATAAGCTTGGTTATAAAATATACATGTGCAGATTTTGGGGTTTCAAGGAGTCATACCCATGCTTGTTTTGTCACTTTTAAGACAACACAATTCCTTAGGCACATGCTTAAGAGGTTAACCAAGGTTTTGACCAAAAGAAACAAGCAATACACTTAAAAATAAGCAAGAAAAAAACTGCAGACTTCTCTCTTTGTAGCTGAACTGCCGTGGGTTTACAAAGGGAAAAGGAGGTTCATTTTTCTTTGAGCAAGCTTAATTTCAAGTGTTGATTAAATCCTAACCAAAGTACAAAGTGTTGGTGATAAGTTTGGGGTATAACAACTTGAGGTTTCACACTTTTGGAGCTCCATTCATCATCATCATCTTCATCATTTACTAGCAAGCTTGGAGTAGGTAAAATCTCCTTACTTGCTTGTAGTTTGTAAGTATATATCACAACTTGATCCTAATTGGGATTTAACTTTAATTGGTTAAAGTTTAACAAGTCTAAAATTGGTAATTAACATGCTTCCGCTTTCTTATTCTTAAAATGGTTTAAGTATATTATGAACTTGTTAAATCCCAACAATGGTATCTAGAGCCGAAGTTGTTGAAATATGCTTCGAGATGGTTATTAAACCCACTATAATTTTGCATTCTATGAACATGCATGAAGTAGAATGTAAAATTTTCGGTTTTGGTTGGTTGTCATTTTGGCCAAAATCACTTGTGATTCTGCATTCTGTACTGCCAATCACTTGTGATTCTGTACTGCCAATCACTTGTGATTCTGTACTGCCAATCACTTGTGATTCTGTACTGCCGATCACTTGTGATTCTGTATTGCCAATCACTTGTGATTCTGTGTTGCAGATCACTTGTGATTCTGTGTTTCCAATCACTTGTGATTCTGTATTGCCTATCACTTATGTTGATGATGTTCACAATCTAAGCCTTGACCTTGTGTTTGGTTGCATGCATGGTTGATTGATATTTATTCAATTGGTTTGTAATAATATTTATTCATTTGGCATGTAATAATTCATTTGGTTATGTAATTTATTTTATATTTGGTATGTAAAATAGATTAGGTTGTAATTTCATTTTTTAGATAAAATGTATTAGGATATATTTTGTAAAATGATGAAGAATGATGAAGACTTGAAGAACACATGAAGAAGCATTTGGATGCAAGGTTAAGTGGGAGATTTGAAATCTCCTACTTTGTGTAATTACCCCTTATCCGGTGGCATTTGTTTTCGGCTAAACAAATGTCTACCAAAATGGCTTGATTGTGAACATATTTGTTTTGCATGCATGGTTGTTTATTGTATGATTGTGGATTGTATGTTTGTATGCTACAAGTTAATCACACAAGTTAACAACAAGCAAAATGGAAATTTAATTGGTTAAATTATACATTAATTAACGACATGCAAAACGACAATTTAATTGGTTGAATTAAAAATGGCTAAAAGGACATTAATAAACGGTTATTAAGATCATGATTAGGATCATTTATATAAAATGGTTTATAGACATGAAATTGGCTTTTCATAATGAACTATACACCAAATGCATGTTGGTGTATGGCAAATGTTTTCTTAAACTAGAATTTATGAAAACTTAAAATCCCTTAACTAAAAACAAGGTAAACAAGTTAAACGCCATCCTTTTGTGGAAACACTTAGACATATTAGGAATCTCTTGATGGGATAAAGGTCACCTAACCGTCATGAGTGAACTAATATGAATAAGGTACACTTCGCATACATGTGGGATAAAGGTCACCTAACCACTTGTATGTTAAGTCTACATGTTTACACAAGTAGGACGACTTGATTTAGGAATCATGAACTTAGGGTCACCGAAGCATGAGGAACAAATAGGCGTTGATGGGATAAATATGCCATGCAAAAGGATTGCATGATCCCATAACTTAGAAGTTGCAAAAGGATTGCAATTGTCACATAAATGACTACCTAGCTAAATCAAATAACGGGATAAAGGTCACCTAACCGAAATTTGATTTACCGTTGGATTCTAAGATTTAATAAAACAATTAAAAATAAAAGGGTATTGTTTATTAAATTTAAAATCGATACTTAAAAGGACTTTGTTAAATTTTGTAGATGGCCGCAAATAACAACAACATGCAAAATGCACCACTTAACCTAAACAACCTATCATTAAGGTCTCTCCTCGAGAAAGACAAACTCAACCATACGAACTTTATGGATTGGTTCCGTAATCTTAGGATTGTCCTCAAACTTGAGGACAAAGCGTATGTGTTGGAGGACCCTATTCCCGACCAACCGGATGAGGAAGATATAGAGGGCATGGCTTATTATGACAAGTATTGCGCCGATTCGGTGCAAGTCGCTTGTCTAATGCTTGGGACTATGATACCCGAACTCCAAAAGGATTTCGAACATCATAGTGCATATGACATGATTACGCAATTGAAGGAGATGTTCCTTCAACAAGCACGTGTCGAGCGCTTCGAAACGGTTCGAGCGCTACATGCATGTCGTATGGATGACACCCAATCCGTCTCCTCTTATGTCCTCAAAATGAAGAGCCTTATTGATCGTGCTAACCGTCTTAACCTAAACATATCAAATGAGTTAGCCACCGATCTTATCCTTAATTCCCTATCAAAAAGGTTTGATCAATTTGTAATTAATTACAATATGAATGGGATGGATAAGAGCATTGGTGAGCTTCACGGTATGCTTAGAACGGCGGAAACTAGCATGGGTAAAAGGGCTTTACCCGTGTTGGCAATCGATCAAGGTGGGTCCAAAGGTAACACCTCTAAGCCAAAGGTGGCTAAGAGAAAAGGACCCGCCTATCAAGGCAAAGGGAAGGGGAAGATGGTTACCCCAACCATCAACAAGGCCAAGAAGCAAAAGGTCACCGAGAAGGCAAACCCCAAGGAAGACCCATGTTTCGGTTGCGGTGAGATGGGTCATTGGAAACGAAACTGTCCGGTCTACCTTAAGGAGTTGAAGGATAAGAGGGATGCAGGGCAAACCTCAGGTAATATATATATGGTATATATAGAGCTAAGTATTACTTCTTCTAATACATGGGTATTAGACACTGGATGTGGAACTCATATTTGCAATTCTTTGCAGGGGTTCAAAAGAAGTGATCATAAGGCGGGAACATCAAGTCTCTATATGGGCAATGGTGCAAAGGTGCATGTTAAAGCTCAAGGAGATTTTATTTTGAAGCTTCCAAGCGGATTGGAACTTATTTTAGAAAATGTTTTGTATGCTCCGGATTTGTGTAGAAACATTATTTCTATTTCTCGCTTAAAACAATGTGGTTACGTTGTTAATTTTATTGATGATGATATTCATGTTTCTAAAGATAATGTATTCTATTTCAAGGCTTCGCCTTCAAATGGAATTTATGAATTGGTTCATGATGACACATCATCTAGTAGCTCAATGTACCATACAAGCACCAAGAAACTCAAAAGGGATTTGAGTGATTCCTACTTATGGCATTGTCGCCTTGGTCACATAAACAAGAACCGAATACATACACTTCAAAAGAATGGACTTTTGAAATCAAATGAAATGGATTCGTTTGAAGTATGTGAATCTTGTTTACAAGGCAAGATGACTAAAGCACCTTTCAAAGGGACCTATGAAAGGGCTAAAGATTTATTGGGATTAATACATTCGGATGTATGTGGACCCTTTAAACCCATGACTAGGAAAGGTGAAAGATACTTTGTTACTTTCATTGATGACTTTAGTCGTTTCGGATATGTCTACTTATTAAGACACAAGGACGAAACGTTTGAAGCATTCAAAGAATATCAAAACGAAGTACAAAATCAACTCAATAAGACAATTAAGGTACTACGTACCGATAGAGGAGGTGAATACCTAAGCGATGCCTTCCAAGATCATCTTAGGAGTTGTGGGATTATCTCACAACTTACTCCACCCGGAACACCCCAACTTAATGGAGTTTCCGAAAGGAGGAACCGAACCCTAATGGATATGGTTCGATCTATGATGGCAAGAAGCTCGTTGCCTCTATCATTTTGGGGTTATTGTCTAAGCTCCGCGGCTCGTATTTTAAATATGGCCCCAACCAAGAAGGTGGAACGAACTCCTCATGAGATGTGGTTTGGAAAACCTCCTTCTCTTTCATACTTGAAAGTATGGGGATGTGAAGCTTATCCTAAGCGTTATGTAGCAAATAAGCTACATGCTCGATCCACAAAGTGTAACTTCATAGGATATCCCAAAGATGACATGGGATATTACTTCTATGATCCATCCGAGCAAACCGTATTTGTTGCTCGGAAAGCGGAATTCCTTGAAACCAAGTTCCTTATGGAAGGTGATGGTGAAAGGAAGATAGATCTTGTAGAGGTACAAGATCAAGCCGATGATACACAATTGGTTGACACTAGTACTCAACATGAGGATGTTGAAAATGATCAAGTAGATGATCAAGGTACACAAGACGTTCGAAGATCTAGTAGGATTAGTAATCTTCCCGAGAGATATGGATTTCTCGTGGAAGGTTGCTATACGGTTGATTTGGATGAACCGACAAACTACAAAGATGCTTTATCAAGAATTGATAAAGATAAATGGCAGGAAGCCATGAACGCCGAGATGCAATCCATGTATGAAAACCAAGTTTGGGAACTTGTTGTGCAACCTCCTAGCTCCAAGCTAGTTGATTGCAAATGGCTTTTCAAGAAGAAAACCGACATACATGGAAACTTGGATACATACAAAGCTAGACTTGTAGCAAAAGGTTTCACTCAAACTCAAGGGGTTGATTATGATGAAACTTTCTCGCCAGTGGCAATGCTAAAGTCTATTAGGATATTATTTGCCATTGCTGCTCACTATGACTATGAAATATGGCAAATGGATGTCAAAACCGCTTTCCTAAATGGATATCTTGAGGAAGATGTCTATATGGTACAGCCCGAAGGTTTTGTTGATCCAAAAAATCCTAAAAAGGTATGCAAGTTGAAGAAATCAATCTACGGATTGAAACAAGCATCTAGAATGTGGAATCATCGCTTTAATGAAGAGGCAAAGAAATTTGGCTTCATTAAAAATGGTGATGAAGCTTGTGTGTACAAGAAGGTTAGTGGGAGCTCTATAATGTTCCTTGTGCTATATGTGGATGATATATTATTATTTGGGAATGATATTACCACAATGCAAGGAGTCAAAACTTGGCTAAAGAGTTGCTTCTCCATTAAGGATCTTGGAGACGCACAATACATATTGGGGATAGGGATCTATAGGAATAGATCCAAGAGATTGATAGGTTTAAGTCAAAGTACATACATTGATAAAATCTTGAAAAGGTTCAAGATGGAAAACTCTAAGAAAGGTTTGGTACCTATTCAAAGAGGAACCGTTCTCAATTCATCTCAGTGTCCTACCACGAAAGATGAACAAGAGAGAATGAAGAAAGTCCCATACGCATCTGCTATTGGGTCTATCATGTATGCGATGATATGTACTAGCCCGGATGTGTCATGCGCTCTAAGCTTGACAAGTAGATACCAGAATAACCCAGGAAACAGTCATTGGATTGCTGTTAAAAGTATATTGAAATACCTTAGGAGAACGAAGGATATGTTTCTAATATATGGGTCTGGTGAGGAGGAACTCGCCGTAAAAGGTTACGTGGACGCGAGTTTCCAAACTGATCGAGATGACTCTCGATCACAATCCGGTTATGTCTTCATGTTAAACGGTGGTGCGGTCTCTTGGAAGAGTTCGAAACAGGAGGTTGTTGCGTTATCCACTACAGAGTCGGAGTACATTGCCGCCTCACTGGCAGCTCAGGAAGCTGCATGGATGAAGAAATTCATCGACGACTTAGGAGTGGTCCCTTCCATTCAGGACCCTCTTGAGATCTTTTGTGACAACGAGGGTGCGATTGCTCAAATCAAAGAACCTCGTGCTCATCAAAAGACTCGTCACATTGAGCGGAGATTCAACTACATCAGGGATGAGGTTGAAAAGGGAAAGATATGTATTCAAAAAGTTCACACAGATCATAATGTTGCGGATCCACTCACGAAGCTTTTACATGGGCCAAAACATGAGGGACATGTTTGTGCGTTAGGGCTTCGATATTCTAGTGATTGGAATTGATCTACTTTATGTATTGTAACGGAACGAATTAGTTCAAACTCATTAATATAATTATGGTATTAATTTAATTATGAGTCATGTTCCAATTTAGCATATTTCATCCATGAATAAACTATTATTCTAAATTCCGTAGTTGATCACATTTGTGGGAACAAGTGTGAGGTTTAGACTATTATGAACTCGGATTGGTAAACATTCATAGGTTGAATGTGGGGCAAGGTTGCAACCAAGGTTCATAGATATTTGTGGGAAACAAATATTGGAAGACCCGCTCTCAAGAATTACTGTATAGAACTTTTGTGGTTGATCACATGTAATCTTGAGTAAAGGAGAATATCATTGTATCCTCTGACCTGAGATACATATTGGGTTCTGACATTCACCGAGTATTATGCCTTGATTCTTTCCTTCGCTATTCTGAAACATGGTAGTACATAAGGAAGAACTCAGGTATATTACAAAGTGTATATCTAGGACGTATGTAGTCAAGATGGAATTTGTCCCTCTTATTCGTTGAGAGTCAGATGTCTAAGGCCTGAAAAGTTAAATCTATAAGAGAGTGATCACTCTGTATCTCTTGGATTTAACATGACATCTAGGACGAAAGGAAATAATGAAAGATTCACCTAATCATATTCGAAATGGGAACTCGAAAGGGATGATGTTATTGAATGGCACAAAGTCATAACATATTAGGGGTGATGGACGGTGTGTTAGGCTGTATCCATCACTTGCATTAATTTCTTATGTTTCTCGTGCAAGTGGGAGATTGAAGGTATTTCGTATGCCCGAGAGACATATTAAATTAACGTGGCTAACATGTTATGATCCAAGTCGGGTCATACCCAATAACAAACTTACCAACACTTTATATGTATTTAATCTTAACGACTGGATCGTTGAATAAATACGCGACACTTGAACTTTAGAAAATCGGTTTTCTGAAATGTTATTGCTTGAAATAAATTATTTGGATAATTTGTATTTAATTATTTATAGGTTTAAATAATTATGTTGTGTTATATTTTATAAGATTGGTTTATAAAATATATGACTTAACAAATGCACATTGTATATATATATAACAAGTTTTATAAAATTGCAAAGTTTTATATAACAAGTCTTATAAAATATAAGCTTGGTTATAAAATATACATGTGCAGATTTTGGGGTTTCAAGGAGTCATACCCATGCTTGTTTTGTCACTTTTAAGACAACACAATTCCTTAGGCACATGCTTAAGAGGTTAACCAAGGTTTTGACCAAAAGAAACAAGCAATACACTTAAAAATAAGCAAGAAAAAAACTGCAGACTTCTCTCTTTGTAGCTGAACTGCCGTGGGTTTACAAAGGGAAAAGGAGGTTCATTTTTCTTTGAGCAAGCTTAATTTCAAGTGTTGATTAAATCCTAACCAAAGTACAAAGTGTTGGTGATAAGTTTGGGGTATAACAACTTGAGGTTTCACACTTTTGGAGCTCCATTCATCATCATCATCTTCATCATTTACTAGCAAGCTTGGAGTAGGTAAAATCTCCTTACTTGCTTGTAGTTTGTAAGTATATATCACAACTTGATCCTAATTGGGATTTAACTTTAATTGGTTAAAGTTTAACAAGTCTAAAATTGGTAATTAACATGCTTCCGCTTTCTTATTCTTAAAATGGTTTAAGTATATTATGAACTTGTTAAATCCCAACACATTTGAGAAAGGTGTTAGAAGTATTGAGGAAGGAAGAATTGTACACTAAGTTTTCAAAGTGTGCATTTTGGTTGGAAGAAGTTCAATTCCACGGTCACATAGTGAACAAAGAAGGTATTAAGGTGGATCCGGCAAAGATAGAAACTGTTGAAAAGTGGGAAACCCCGAAAACTCTGAAACACATACGCCAGTTTTTAGGACTAGCTGGTTACTACAGAAGGTTCATCCAAGACTTTTCCAGAATAGCAAAACCCTTGACTGCATTAACGCATAAACGGAAGAAATTTGAATGGAATGATGAACAAGAGAAAGCGTTTCAGTTATTGAAGAAAAAGCTAACTACGGCACCTATATTGTCGTTGCCTGAAGGGAATGATGATTTTGTGATTTATTGTGACGCATCAAAGCAAGGTCTCGGTTGTGTATTAATGCAACGAACGAAGGTGATTGCTTATGCGTCTAGACAATTGAAGATTCACGAACAAAATTATACGACGCATGATTTGGAATTAGGCGCGGTTGTTTTTGCATTAAAGACTTGGAGGCACTACTTATCTGGGGTCAAAAGTATTATATATACCGACCACAAAAGTCTTCAACACATATTTAATCAGAAACAACTGAATATGAGGCAGCGTAGGTGGATTGAATTGTTGAATGATTACGACTTTGAGATTCGTTACCACCCGGGGAAGGCAAATGTGGTAGCCGACGCCTTGAGCAGAAAGGACAGAGAACTCATTCGAGTAAAATCTATGAATATAATGATTCACACTAACCTTACTACTCAAATAAAGGAGGTGCAACAAGGAGTTTTAAAAGAGGGAAATTTAAAGGATGAAATACCCAAAGGATCGGAGAAGCATCTTAATATTCGGGAAGACGGAACCCGGTATAGGGCTGAAAGGATTTGGGTACCAAAATTTAGAGATATGAGAGAAATGGTACTTAGAGAAGCTCATAAAACCAGATACTCAATACATCCTGGAACGGGGAAGATGTACAAGGATCTCAAGAAACATTTTTGGTGGCCGGGTATGAAAGCCGATGTTGCTAAATACGTAGGAGAATGTTTGACGTGTTCTAAGGTCAAAGCTGAGCATCAGAAACCATCAGGTCTACTTCAACAATCCGAAATCCCAGAATGGAAATGGGAAAACATTACCATGGATTTCATCACTAAATTGCCAAGGACTGCAAGTGGTTTTGATACTATTTGGGTAATAGTTGATCGTCTCACAAAATCAGCACACTTCCTGCCAATAAGAGAAGATGACAAGATGGAGAAGTTAGAACGACTGTATTTGAAGGAAGTCGTCTCCAGACATGGAATACCAATCTCTATTATCTCTGATAGGGATGGCAGATTTATTTCAAGATTCTGGCAGACATTACAGCAAGCATTAGGAACTCGTATAGACATGAGTACTGCCTATCATCCACAAACTGATGGGCAGAGCGAAAGGACGATACAAACGCTTGAAGACATGCTACGAGCATGTGTTATTGATTTCGGAAACAGTTGGGATCGACATCTACCGTTAGCAGAATTTTCCTACAACAACAGCTACCATTCAAGCATTGAGATGGCGCCGTTTGAAGCACTTTATGGTAGAAAGTGCAGGTCTCCAATTTGTTGGAGTGAAGTGGGGGATAGACAGATTACGGGTCCGGAGATTATACAAGAAACTACCGAGAAGATCATCCAAATTCAACAACGGTTGAAAACCGCCCAAAGTCGACAAAAGAGCTACGCTGACATTAAAAGAAAAGATATAGAATTTGAAATTGGAGAGATGGTCATGCTTAAAGTTGCACCTTGGAAAGGCGTTGTTCGATTTGGTAAACGAGGGAAATTAAATCCAAGGTGTATTGGACCATTCAAGATTATTGATCGTGTCGGACCAGTAGCTTACCGACTTGAGTTACCTCAACAACTCGTGGCTGTACATAACACTTTCCACGTCTCGAATTTGAAGAAATGTTTTGCTAAATAAGATCTCACTATTCCGTTAGATGAAATTCAAATCAACAAAAAACTTCAATTCATCGAAGAACCCGTCGAAATAATGGATCGTGAGGTTAAAAGACTTAAGCAAAACAAGATACCAATTGTTAAGGTTCGATAGAATGCTCGTAGAGGACCTGAGTTCACCTGGGAGCGTGAAGATCAGATGAAGAAGAAATACCCGCATCTATTTCCAGAAGATTCGTCAACACCTTCAACAGCTTAAAATTTCGGGACGAAATTTATTTAACGGGTAGGTACTGTAGTGACCCGAACTTTTCCATGTTTATATATATTAATTGAGATTGATATTTACATGATTAAATATTTCCAACATGTTAAGCAATCAAACTTGTTAAGACTTGATTAATTGAAATATGTTTCATATAGACAATTGACCACCCAAGTTGACCGGTGATTCACGAACGTTAAAACTTGTAAAAATTATATGATGACATATATATGGATATATATATATATAGTTAACATGATACTATGATAAGTAAACATATCATTAAGTATATTAACAATGAACTACATATGTAAAAACAAGACTACTAACTTAATGATTTTTAAACGAGACATATATGTAACGATTATCGTTGTAAAGACATTTAATGTATATATATCATATTAAGAGATATTCATACATGATAATATCATGATAATATAATAATTTAAAATCTCATTTGATATTATAAACATTGGGTTAACAACATTTAACAAGATCGTTAACCTAAAGGTTTCAAAACAACACTTACATGTAACGACTAACGATGACTTAACGACTCAGTTGAAATGTATATACATGTAGTGTTTTAATATGTATTTATACACTTTTGAAAGACTTCAATACACTTATCAAAATACTTCTACTTAACAAAAATGCTTACAATTACATCCTCATTCAGTTTCATCAACAATTCTACTCGTATGCACCCGTATTCGTACTCGTACAATACACAGCTTTTAGATGTATGTACTATTGGTATATACACTCCAATGATCAGCTCTTAGCAGCCCATGTGAGTCACCTAACACATGTGGGAACCATCATTTGGCAACTAGCATGAAATATCTCATAAAATTACAAAAATATGAGTAATCATTCATGACTTATTTACATGAAAACAAAATTACATATCCTTTATATCTAATCCATACACCAACGACCAAAAACACCTAAAAACACTTTCATTCTTCAATTTTCTTCATCTAATTGATCTCTCTCAAGTTCTATCTTCAAGTTCTAAGTGTTCTTCATATATTCTACAAGTTCTAGTTACATAAAATCAAGAATACTTTCAAGTTTGCTAGCTCACTTCCAATCTTGTAAGGTGATCATCCAACCTCAAGAAATCTTTGTTTCTTACAGTAGGTTATCATTCTAATACAAGGTAATAATCATATTCAAACTTTGGTTCAATTTCTATAATTATAACAATCTTATTTCAAGTGATGATCTTACTTGAACTTGTTTTCGTGTCATGATTCTGCTTCAAGAACTTCGAGCCATCCAAGGATCCGTTGAAGCTAGATCCATTTTTCTCTTTTCCAGTAGGTTTATCCAAGGAACTTAAGGTAGTAATGATGTTCATAACATCATTCGATTCATATATATAAAGCTATCTGATTCGAAGGTTTAAACTTGTAATCACTAGAACATAGTTTAGTTAATTCTAAACTTGTTCGCAAACAAAAGTTAATCCTTCTAACTTGAATTTTAAAATCAACTAAACACATTTTCTATATCTATATGATAAGCTAACTTAATAATTTAAAACCTGGAAACACGAAAAACACCGTAAAACCGGATTTACGCCGTCGTAGTAACACCGCGGGCTGTTTTGGGTTAGTTAATTAAAAACTATGATAAAATTTGATTTAAAAGTTGTTATTCTGAGAAAATGATTTTTATTATGAACATGAAACTATATCCAAAAATTATGGTTAAACTCAAAGTGGAAGTATGTTTTCTAAAATGGTCATCTAGACGTCGTTCTTTCGACTGAAATGACTACCTTTACAAAAATGACTTGTAACTTATTTTTTCGACTATAAACCTATACTTTTCTGTTTAGATTCATAAAATAGAGTTCAATATGAAACCATAGCAATTTGATTCACTCAAAACGGATTTAAAATGAAGAAGTTATGGGTAAAACAAGATTGGATAATTTTTCTCATTTTAGCTACGTGAAAATTGGTAACAAATCTATTCCAACCATAACTTAATCAACTTGTATTGTATATTATGTAATCTTGAGATACCATATACACGTATACAATGTTTCGACCTATCATGTCGACACATCTATATATATTTCGGAACAACCATAAACACTCTATATGTGAATGTTGGAGTTAGCTATACAGGGTTGAGGTTGATTCCAAAATATATATAGTTTGAGTTGTGATCAATACTGAGATACGTATACACTGAGTCGTGGATTGATTCAAGATAATATTTATCGATTTATTTCTGTACATCTAACTGTGGACAACTAGTTGTAGGTTACTAACGAGTACAGCTGACTTAATAAACTTAAAACATCAAAATATATTAAAAGTATTGTAAATATATTTTGAACATACTTTGATATATATGTATATATTGTTATAGGTTCGTGAATCAACCAGTGGCCAAGTCTTACTTCCCGACGAAGTAAAAATCTGTGAAAGTGAGTTATAGTCCCACTTTTAAAATCTAATATTTTTGGGATGAGAATACATGCAGGTTTTATAAATGATTTACAAAATAGACACAAGTACGTGAAACTACATTCTATGGTTGAATTATCGAAATCGAATATGTCCCTTTTTATTAAGTCTGGTAATCTAAGAATTAGGGAACAGACACCCTAATTGACGCGAATCCTAAAGATAGATCTATTGGGCCTAACAAACCCCATCCAAAATACCGGATGCTTTAGTACTTCGAAATTTATATCATATCCGAAGGGTGTCCCGGAATGATGGGGATATTCTTATATATGCATCTTGTTAATGTCGGTTACCAGGTGTTCACCATATGAATGATTTTTATCTCTATGTATGGGATGTGTATTGAAATATGAAATCTTGTGGTCTATTATTATGATTTGATATATATAGGTTAAACCTATAACTCACCAACATTTTTGTTGACGTTTTAAGCATGTTTATTCTCAGGTGATTATTAAGAGCTTCCGCTGTTGCATACTTAAATAAGGACGAGATTTGGAGTCCATGCTTGTATGATATTGTGTAAAAACTGCATTCAAGAAACTTATTTTGTTGTAACATATTTGTATTGTAAACCATTATGTAATGGTCGTGTGTAAACAGGATATTTTAGATTATCATTATTTGATAATCTACGTAAAGCTTTTTAAACCTTTATTGATGAAATAAAGGTTATGGTTTGTTTTAAAATGAATGCAGTCTTTGAAAAACGTCTCATATAGAGTTTAAAACCTCGCAACGAAATCAATTAATATGGAACGTTTTTAATCAATAAGAACGGGACATTTCATATATGGCCGGAAATGTAGATCCCTTTGTGTTGGGATGAACTCGAGGACATACATTTAACTGGTCCTGAAATTATCCATGAAACTACCGAAAAGATCGTTCAGATTAAGCAACCATTAGAAACTGCCCGTAGCTGACAAAAGAGCTATGCCGATAGAAAGCGAAAGGACATAGAATTCCAAGTTGGAGATAAAGTCATGTTGAAAGTATCCCCTTGGAAAGGCGTTGTCCGTTTTAGTAAACGAAGCAAACTCAGTCCACGATATGTTGGACCTTTTACAGTCACTCAAAGAGTCGGTCCCGTGGCGTACCGATTAGAATTACCAACTGAACTCAGTCAAGTACATGATAAGTTTCATGTCTCGAATCTTAAAAGGTGTCTTGCTGATGACACACTTGTTATTCCTTTGGATGATATCCGCATTGGTGAGCAAATGCACTTCGTTAAAGAACCTATAGCAATCATGGAAGGAGAGGCTAAACAAACGCGTAAAAGCAACATACCTATCGTTAAAGTCCGTTGGAATTCGCGTAGAGGCCCCGAATATACCTGGGAACGCAAAGACCACATGATACGAAAATATCCTCATCTCTTCTCAACTGCTGATGCAAACGAGGAATCTATCTAAAACTTCGGGACGAAGTTTCTAATAACGGGGAGGTACTATAACGACCCTCATTTTTCCATTCTATATTTTTCCAATATTAAATGCCCAACAATATAATTAAACTTAACGATTAAACTTTAATTAACGATTGTTAAGCATTAAGAATTATAAAATATAATAATTAAC
The DNA here is from genome assembly GCF_046630445.1 of Rutidosis leptorrhynchoides. Classification (NCBI taxonomy): domain Eukaryota; kingdom Viridiplantae; phylum Streptophyta; class Magnoliopsida; order Asterales; family Asteraceae; genus Rutidosis; species Rutidosis leptorrhynchoides. Next base: position 56,929,473 of record NC_092338.1, on the reverse strand, counting down.
TTTGTACAATAAATGACAAGTTAATAAAAGACGAAAATAATAGGCTAATTAATTTTCGTGAACAAAGTGTAATAAACTAAAGCTTAATGTATATAACTTAATTAATCTTAAACAAGTTTGGAACATTTAAGCTAATCTAAAGTACAAGGTTTAAAGTGAAAAATCCCAAAACTCCTCCTTGATTTTGCCCTAACCGATTTTAAAAAAATAATATATGAAATGCCCAAATTGCCCTCCCAAAATTGGCTCCCCTTAACCTCCTCATCAAGCTAACTTGTTCCCTAAGTAAAACTTAACCCTAACCTAATTCTAGAATTATCTAAACCCTCCTATAAATAGAGACCTAGGCTAGAGCTAATCTTGTACCAAAACACATTCACAAATCTCTCTCTCAAATCTCTCTCCCTCTCTCCTATTTTCGGCCAAACCGAAAACCACCACCACCCCCCATCGAAAATCATCAACATCATCAAGATCTTCAAGTAATCTTCAAGTTGTTCATCGTGTTCTTCGCGTTCTTCAAAGATCTTCAAGGTGTTTTTCGATCTTCAAGGGTTTTGATTTTCATCTTCAAGTGTTCATCAACTTTTTCTTGTTAATCTTCATCAAGGTAAAAACCCTAAATCCAAATCTTTTAAATCTTACTTTCAATTCATGTTTATGTTCATAATCATATGCATGTTCTTGATCTTATTCATAAACATATTGTGCATGTAAAAAAAAATAAAAGTATACATATACATGCATACACACGAAAAAAGAAGAAGAAGAAAGGTTTAGATCTTGAAAACCCTAATGATTTACCTAGATTGTGTTAATGTTTAATAATGGTAACAAGATATATACATGCTATAAATAGATACACCATGCATATGTAAAAAATAAAAATAATATATATATATATATATATATATATATATATATATATATATATAAATAATATATATGTATGTGCCGAAAATATTAAAAAAAAAAATTTTTTTGTTAAATCTTAAAAACCCTAAAGATTAGTTAGAGATTTTGTTAGTGTTTAAAAAAGGAAACAAAATATTTATACATGTACCACACATATATAAATGGAAACAAAATAATATATACATATATATATATACATACATATACACGATATATATATATACATATATACATATTAAATATTAAAACCCTAATTAAACCTAACCCTAATTTATTAAGCCTTAATTTAATAAAACCCTACAACATTAATTAAACCCTAATCATTTATTACTAAACCCTAATCATTTAATACTACTTTAATTAATTAAACCTAATTAATTAATAAAACCCTAATACTACTTATACTATTATTTAACACTTATACACTTATGTTATTATTAACACATATAATATACTACTACTTATATTATATTATACGATTACGTTAGTCATTCACGATAACGTGCGATTACTCGAACATCGACGCTGCTTAAGGCCTAGGGTGATCCTTGGTACCACTATGGGACGCTTGTGGATTACGAATGCCAAACTTAGATTTTGGTCAAGAAATCCTGGGCCAACCGGTAACAATTGGTCATTCTAGTGACTCGGCGGTGGCATAGATGTTTGGGTATGATGCACAATGTCAAACCCGACTATAGTAATCATACACTTAGTTATCTTCACACTTAATAAGTGGTAGACTTATTAAGGACAACTCACTAGTGTTCGACACTAACTTACTAAAAGTGGAAACTTACTAAAAGTGGAAACTTACTAAGAATGGAAACTTAGTAAAACGAACTATACTTAAAGCACTTGCATACTTAAACTTAAATTTGGGCAAAACACTTAACTACTCTTAAATGTCCTTAGGTTGACTTTCTGCTCATCCATCCAAACTTTCTGTTCCAAGGAATGACGATCTCTCTCTACTTACTAAGGTGAATTCATAGCCCGAATTCATAGCCCTTCTTACTATTGCGCAATTTATTTAACTTTTTGGGGTGAGACACATGCTACTTATACTATTTATAATTTAGACACAAGTATCAATTGTTAAACTATGCTATACCCGGCTATGTTCGACTAAGTCCCTACAGTGATATTTTTAGTTGCTCGTTAAATGCATTCTTAATTATTGGGGTAGACCTATCGGGAGTAACGTCCCCGATACATTTGGCCAAGTCATTGTATTACTTAATAATGAAATTAAACCGACAAGTATAGACACAACTTGTCATTGGGGCAAACTTGAACGTTTAGTCTAAATATTACGAATTGGCATAACTTTTTGATCCCTGCGAGATCAACTTTATAAACTAAATCTTGTGGTCTAAAACAACGGTCAAACATATTTGTTAAACTTATGAACTTCACTCAACCTTTTTGGTTGACACTTTAGCATGTTTGTCTCAGGTGCCGATTGATCAAACTTATTTACTTACTGCTTATGTGATGCTACTTGGACTTAGGATCAAGAGATATCGCATTTATTATTCTTGCATTTGAAACAATTACTTTATTATAATTTCCATTATTGTAACGATATTCATTTTCCGCTGCGTACTCAATAAAATTTATTCTTATCATTTAGTATTGTTCTCGTATATTATAATATGGTGGTTTATTTGATATTAATGTCACATTCACCCAGGCCCTAATTGGGGGTGTGATATGATCCTGGTTGACAAAGAGGTAAATTGATATTCGTTTTAATTTTTTAATTATTAATTAATTAATTGTATTATTCATATTAAATTAATATTAATATCATTTATTCAATTTTGCTATTTGACAAGCAGGGAATGAATTTCTTTGGAGGCACCTTCAAAGAAGGTGAACATTTTGAACTATCTAATTTTCATGTTGGAAAACATGATGATGAGGTGAAGTTGATTGGACATGATTATAAGATCCAAATTGAACGTACAACAAAAGTGCGTAAAACTATTGCTTTTGATATCGAAACAGATGTTTATAGGGTTGTCAGTTATGATGATGTTCATAATCTATTGAAACTAAAGTCTGATGATATCTTTGGTAAGACCTACATCTAATTTAATTGTTGTTTAGAATCTATACATTACTCTAGCATTTTTTTGATATATTAATTTTGATATGCTGTCAACCGTATGGTAGATGTTGTTGGCAAGTTAGTGGAGATGAACCCTTTACGCGTAACCAGGAGTAAGGGGATTGACACCAAATCAATTGAGTTCCAGCTGCAAGACCTAAGGTTCACATTCCCACTTTTAACAATATTTACTAAAACAACTATATTCAAATACTAATAGTTAAGTGTTACATATGATTGACTTACTGATAATCTATATTTTCTAAAAAGTATCTAACATCTATCAATATTAAAATAATTAGTGGTCAAAAAATAAAATGTGCACTTTGGATTTTGGAATCATCATGCTACCCACCTCCATGAGTATGTTTCTGCTTTGGATGATGCTAAGAAGGCCAAAGTTGTGATTTTCATGCACACCTGCAAAGTTAAAGAATGGAATGGTACGTATGCTACTACTGAAACAAACTTATATTCAATTATATGCAACTTTTTGTTTATCATTATATATGTTATCAGGAGCACCACAAGTTAGTAACCTTCTTTGGGGAACTCGCGTCTATATCAATCAGGCAGTCGCTAACTCAGAGTAAAATTTCCTTTTATTCACATTCATGTTTTAAAAAAAAAGTACTCTAAATTTTTCAGTTATTTTTTTTTTAGAATCTTTCTATGCATTTACCATTTTAGATTGGCTGCTAAACAAGACAATGTCAATGGTGCTGATGATATTTCCAATGCTATCAATGTTGGCATGAATGTCACTACCAATATAGACAAGTTCACAACCCCCACAACATATGTACTAGAGGAGGATGGCTTCATCAAAGAGGTTTGTGTAGCGCAACACTAAAAATAGCATTTCATACAATCGTATGTTTTTTCTTATAAGTTATATATAAAATCTAAAATATATTACTTAAAAACTATCATTTAATTTTTTTGTTTAGGCATCGACATTTGTAGTTCGTGGTACGGTGTTAGACATTGTCAAAACATATGGATGGTATAGCTATAAGTGCAGCAAAGACAACAGCAAAGTGATCAAGAAGTTCGATGTTGATACGGAAACCGCTGTGTTGGACTGTGTGCAGTGCGGTGTAGTTACTGATGTGTAACCACGGAACATTGCTTATACAGTTGGTTATATATATATATATATATATATATATATATATATATATATATATATATATATATATATATATATATATATATATATATATATATATATATATATATATATCATGAAACAAAAAAATAAGCATGCTAAAAAAAGTTGCTAAAAAAAGTTACTGTTAAATTTTAAAGACTAACTTATTGTTAAATTTGTATGACTTGTCTATTTACCGTCTAAGCCTAACGGTATTGTAATCAATTTACAGGATTCGACTACTTATGTCACAACCAAATATAATGCTTTAGATTGTAGAATTGTAATGCCTTAGATTGAAGGTTAACATGTAAAACAACGCTTAAAGAAATATTCAGTTTTATTATATTACGAAATATAATGCTTTACTTTGATGGATAGTAGATGAAAAAAATATTTAATTGTTAAATGATCGTATGAGAGTAGATATATAATGTTGTAATAGTTATGAATCGTACTCAACTTTGTTTGTAGAAATATGTTGTGTCTATTCCAATGTAGATAATCTACATATGAACTTTTTTTTTTTAATGTAGGCATATATAACTAATTTGGAAAAGACAGTTCGAGAACAAGCAACAGAGATTCAAAAGGATCTTCATGTAAAGGTACTTTTAAACATTTTTCATGACAATGTGTACAACACATTTATCGCCTATACAAATGTGTGTGTATTATATTACTTTTTTACCAACCAATAAAAAACCTCAACATATTTTACAGGCAAATATGCAAGAAGACATAAAGACTTGTAACATTTTTGCTTACTATACACATCTATATTTCTTTATTCTATTGTCATAGTATATATTTTACTGTGTCGTAAACACATGCATATAATAAAGATCCACTTGACTTTACAAAAATATATTCGGATTGGTTTGAAGAACATCAACGACTTATATTAACTCTGCGTAAAAAGATGATGTTAAACTTCAATGTCTGCAATTATTCCAACTCTGGATGCTATTTTTTTACATTACAATGAACTATTTTAAAAGAAGCAAACAGCTGCACAAATAAATATCTTCAGTATTTTATATGGTGTTTGGATGCCACCACCGGCCCGTTGTATAATGTGGATAGGTGACTCCGTCCATTTAATGTTATTGGAGTATTTATATTAACTTAAATATGTTACAAATTTGTATATTTTATTTACATACCCTACACATGTGAGATTGAGTTTTTTTGTTGTTGTTGTTGTTATTGTAACTAAAAATAACTTTTAACCCTTACTTTTTTATTTTCTTAGTTGCTAATCAATCATGTAGAGATGTCAAATGAGCAAAAGAAGATAATGCTTATTTTGAAAGCAATTTTGATGAAGGAAGAAACTAAAAGTACTATAGAGTTAGACAATTTGCAAAAAACCATTGCCACTTCTTTATCCGGACAAGATTTTGTCAATAAAGGGGATGCTTGTGCTATGACAAATTTTGCAACGCATATGTCAGCTTTAACAGGAAAATTTACCATTTTTTGGACTTAATGGAACAGGTAAAACAAATAATAAACTTTAAATCGATATTATGATCAATTCCAATGAAATTTTCAAATACTAACTTTTCCTTCTTTTTGATGTAGGGTGATAAACTCCGTGAGAAGAGTTTAAAGGATATTCGAAGTACACTTAAAGAAAAACAACAAATTGATTTTGTGTTGACACTAAATGAGTACTTCAAAAGATTCGTCACATTGAATCATCTTTGGAAAAGTCGTCAGAGAAATTTTTAGCTACATAATTGTGGTCGACTAGCAAAATGAAGTACTACTAATAAATTAAGTTGTTCCGCATTTTATTTTTTTATTCATTTGAACTTTAAGTATATTTTGTGTTTTTATTGAAATTCATTTATGTATGTGTTTTATATTATCTCTTACATAATAGACTATATTTGAAATTTTTGTTGCCGAAACTCGCAAATTTTGCGGGTCTTAAGCTAGTTTGATTATATATTATTATGTATATGTATATTTGTAACTTATAAAGTTATACTTAATGATTTTTATTTGTGATGATGTGTAAGGGTAATACTACTTTAAGTATGCCCTGCTTTTATTTAACGTCACCTTAATACTTTCTTTGGAAAGACTTAATACTATCAACAATAATACACTTCTTCAAAAGATTTGAACCCACTTATTATTATTTAATTAAAAGATCACATATTTTTTAAAAAAAAATATATTAAATAAGAATAAATGAGTGGAAATGCACGGATTACAAATAATAAGGGCTCCACTAAACTCATAAGTTACCTCTTTTTTGATTTGTAAAAAGAAGATTAAATGCAAATTTGTCTAGAAAAATAGGTAAAAAGGACTATCAAAGGCTTAGAGTGTCATTATTTTCATAAAAATCACGATATAAAAAGAGTAACCGTTGGTACTAGTCTAATTAATGTGCAAAAGAAATGTTAATTCAATTGTTTTGCTTTATATTGTTCATTTGTTCGGTTTTAAGAAAATAAATGAATTTAATATTTAAAGGTTGGGATGAGGAAAAAGAGAAAGGTCGAAGAGGGTCGCGCCCTCTTGCGTTGTTAAAGGGGAGACGACCTTTGTGGGGTATAGGGCATCGCCTCAGTCCCGAAAATTAACTGTATTACATATGTATACTCAAGATGTACATTTAAATAATTTTTCCAGCCAAAAGTTACATTTTTTTCTATAACAATTTTTTTCAACAAAAAATGAAGGGGTGCACCCTTTCGTCTTCAGCCGGATAAAAATGTTTTTCTCTAAAAATAAATAAATATGCTTTCGTATGAAAACATGTAAAACACAAATATACTATAATATCTTTAGTTTGCGTTTCATTGACAAATACACAAATATTCATTCTTGAATCATCCCAGTAAAGATTTCGTAAACCTTAACAAGTGTTGGTCGAAATACTTTATGCGTGTGTTTGTATGCAAGCTTACATGATTTTAAATTTTTTTTTTTTTTTTCATAAGCTATAGTTGTTCCCAAAAAAAAAGTGTTTATTTGACAGAGACACCTAACTTCATAAGCTATAGTTATAAGCTTTGGAGTAAAAAATCATAGAAGCTTTTTAGCAGTTTATTGAAAACATAAACTCTACAAATATAAACTATTTGAAGCAGCTTATGAGAAAAAAATAGAGGTTCTTAAACATAAAATTACTAAAAAGCCCTTCAACATATTATTTTATAGTTTCATGTGTTATTTTTTAAGTCGTGTAAAGAAAATAAGTTTCTAACTTCAACTATTTTAATAAACATTTATAACAAAATAAGCTACGACTTCCAGCTCCTAGCTTCCAACTCTAGGTACCAGCTAGTTCATCCAAATCAAGGTTGAAAAAGAATTGAAAGGGGGTCGAGACGGTCGGAACCTTAAAACGTGGATGTGGTGGACTAGGCAATGGGCGCACCCCTGAGCCCATGTTGTGACGTGGCGCACCCCTCGGTACGGCGTAACGATGGGTGGATTCATCTATCGTTCGAGGAGAGGCCTAAGAGTAGGACTTACGTTTGAGGGGAAGTTTGTAAAGGTGCAAATCACAGTCTCAAAATTGATCATGAGACAAAACAAATGTATACATATAAGTCTAAGGAGAATTCCCTCTACTGTCAATTGATTTTAAAGAAAACATGGACTCTTGAACTTATATTGTGAGGTTACTAGATCATTTAATTTAATTCAGTTCAATATTTTATTTTATTATAGAAACAAAAGTAAAACATGTCACAAATACAAAATCAACAGAATCAAAATATTCTAAATTTCAAAGTTACCAACCATCCTGAGCTTAGTTACTAGACTTGAATTGCGGGTCACCACTTAGCTAAGTGATCTGCTAATGTTCTTACCTCTGTTTAAAAAATGTCACATATATTCATACGGAGTATAAAATATGAATAGTAGTAAGTAGTACACTTGACAGTATAATGGTAATTATTGGGCCCTATGATTTATTTACCTACACAATGATAACTGGGCTGGGCCTACATGATGCAAAACTATATATACCATCAAAGCCCTGAACCCCTTTATTTTGTCACCCAGTCCTCAAACCTTACCTCCCAAATTCTTCCGCTAAAATTAAATCAAAATACCAAAATCCATCTGTCAATCTGCCGATTTTTTCTCTATGAATCGTTCGTTTATGATAATATAATTTCCCAGGTGAGTAATTCCACATTGATTATTCTAATTTATATATCAATTTCATAATTATCTGGATTTTAAAAATTAGGTCTTAATTTGTGAATTCTTCGATTGTTATCTCTTTGCTTTGAAAGTTTGAATATTTCAATTGTTTGCACCGTTGATAATCATGAAATGTAATAGACATACAGCGATTGTTAATTTTATATATAAATCTGTATATCTTTGTGCATATTCACTAGCTAGGGTTTCATCAAATTAGGTTATTCTTTTTTAACATTTTGTTTATTTTGAATTTTTATGTTATTTACATGGTGCTAAAGGAAATCAAATAAGCCAATGGTACATGCTAGTAACTTACCCCATCTTATTACATTTCTGTAAATCGAACTCATTGTGTGGATATAACTTATCTCATATGTACTAATGTGGATATATAAGAAGTATACATAGGTTTGTCTATATTACTCCGCAATAAGTAATAGTTATAATATGTAACTTTTGTATTCTGGTAACCTAAAACATATTTGGGGGTTAAAACAGAGACCAGCAGTGTTATTATTGGAATTTGAATTGAAATCTGTTCACTCAATGCAAAGTAGAAATAAGTACCATGACTACTGAATAATGACTATATTTTCTTTGAAAAGCTTGTAACTTTATGCGGGGTACATTGGCTCTGATAGAATTAGGTCATAGTTTTTGTAGCGCGTGCTTTAAGTAATTTAACTTAATTATTTCTGATTATATTACTGCATTAATATTTTATTTGTGTCATTAATGTGTCTAAAAGTAACGTTGTCATTGTCCCTATAGTGTGTGTTTTCTGTACTGCTTCTATGGATGACTCAAGGACAAGTAAGACGAGATCTGCTAAACTTGGACCTGCAAGAGGCAGTAACAGAGAAAAACTAGCAGGTAAGAAACTTCAATTGCACCTTTTTTCCCGTACCCTAAACCTTTTAAGTATCATATATGATAAATTTGTATTTTTAAAGCTGGATATTTCCAAATATGTTAACTTTCTAACGTAAGATAATGCGACAGAAGCGAGCAAACTGCCACAAGTACCTGCCATGAAAAGAAAATTCCAGAAAACTGCAGGCCCATCTCTGAAGGCCCATTCACCAACTTATAATTTAAGGAGTAAAGATCAGTTAACTGTAGGTGGCAAAGATTCTCCCGATTATAATCTGAGAAGTAAAGTTCAGAAAACAGAAGTCGAAAATGTTTCAACAAGTATAACAAAGATGAAAATCCCTAAACAGGAATGTTCTAAAGATTCTTCAGCTGCTTTACAGAAGAATGGAATCTTGAAAATTTCTGCACCGCCTATTAATAATAGTGATACAACAAAACCTTCAACTACATCCATCGTTAGCCTTGACAAGAAAAATGAGCCTTTGACCAGTCAATATGAATTGCTTTTCCGTGAACCGATGTATCATATCAGATGGGAAGGTATTTTCAAAGATATCTCTTCAAAACTTATGTTGTCATGCCCAGTACTTAGAATTTTAATAGCGTAAGGGTCTCTAATATTATGAGACATTACTCCAAGATTACCATAAAGCTACAAGAAGATGGTGTGATATTAGAATGTATGTGTTACTAATCTTATGAATCACTAATAGTTGGTAAAAAGCATAGATCTTTTAGTTTAAAGGCTCTTAACTTATATATTGTGTGGGCCTATTTGTGATCAAAATGTGCTTTCATATTCGTAGGTGACGAGGACATGGAAAATCGGCCATTTGGACAGAATTGTATAATATGCAATAAGGATCTTTCGGGTGTAACAGAAGACGATAATTCTGAATCTAATGATGATTATCAATATGAAGATGACGATGACGATGATGATGATGATGATGATGGTGATGGGTACAATGATGATGTCACTCCTGCACTTCTTCCAGCTGTTGATATTCTGCCATGTGGCCATGCGTACCATACCGAATGCTTGCAACAAGGTACACCTCAAGAATCCTCGAATGATCCTAAATGTACTTTTTGTTCAAAGATGGCGTGAAGAACAATCTGTTGATACAATTTTGCTGAAGGTGAAACCGGTTTTAGTACATGATAAAAATTCCCCATAGGCGATAGAAAATACAGAAACTAAAACTGGAACTTCTTGATTACATGATTGTATTTATGTGCCATTCTTAACTTCTGGAAACAAAATTGATAAATTATCATTATATTCCTAATCTATGTTCTCTTTAGATCTTAGATGATTGGTTTTTTAATCCATAACGGCCATCACCCCTCACATGTACTACACCAACCATATTGCATCATGTATGCTCGTTAGATGTGACCTGTTATTTAATGACAAGACCATATCTTTGTGGACCTCACATACCAACTCTTACAACTAAGCTTCTAAAACCTTATTACAAGTAATTGATCCTCTTAACCACCATCAATCGATTCTAAATCCGAACAAAGTTTGCATGTTAATCGAAATATTAACGATTAATCATTCATACATCTACAACTCTTAAAAGATGAAATAGTATTGATCAGAACACTTTCCTTCAACTATTACCTGTAAAATATAATGTTCTTTTCAGTGGTCACTGTACCAACATTATCTTGATTGTTATGCTTACATATGACTCACATTAGCCGGCCGGTGAGCCGGTCCCTTATCTTTCATTTTGTGTTATAAATACTCTTAAGTAATTTAACGATATATCGGTAGATTCTTTGGGATATTATAAGTCGTGTTAAATGACTTAAGAGAAAGATGACGTGGCAATGAGAAAAGTCATTGACATTTTTCGTAACGGGGATGCTCTTAAATGGTGTTAAAATTTAGATAATTTGATTCATGAACATGTATTTTTTTATGCATTTGAACATGTAGGCAATTTTGGTAAAATAACTACTTGTGATGTTGATTGGAAACAAGTTGTAACAAACCAAGTTGGAGGTCAGACATGTTATATATATTTTACTAGTTACATTTCAAGTTTTATGCAAGGCAATAACCGAGTAAATAAACTAAGAAAGTTTTGTCATTAGTCGTAATTTGTCATTAGTCAGTAGTAACAAGATTAGAATATGAAACCAATGTAGCAATAGCTCAGTGGTACCCGGTACCTTTGAAGCTAGGACCCACCATGTGGAAGTTTGGACCTAAAACAGGCGCATGTTCAATCCTCACTCGCCGCAAGAATTTACAACTCTTGTGGCAGTGGGATGATGATGATTGCTTGTGTCACATGAGTAGGGACCCGGTTGGAGGTAATTTACCGGCATCCGACTCTTTCGGGGTGGGTCCTATGGGTTTTCAAAGGAGGAAACACAGGGACACACCCTGCCAAATATACACCTTTTGGACCTAAGATTAGAATATGAAAAGTTTATGACTATTGTACTTAGTTAGCGTTGATAACAGGGGCGGAACATAAGGTAGTTCGGAGGGGGTGTTCGCCCCCATCCTCTTTTTTTGGGAAAAAAAAATTACACTAAAAATACTAAAAAATAAGGTTTCTTTTAGTGTTTACCCTTCCCGTCACCAATTTACCCCCCTGTGTGGTTGAGTTCAAGTTCCGCCACTAGTTGATAAAAACTTATATATGGGATACTCTTTTAGAGAAATAATATTATGATTCTAAAACATATGCAAAACATCCAAAAAGAATCAAGGTACAAGAATATTAAAACTTCTATAACAAACTGAAAACAGAGTACAACGTTAATCATAAGTTCATCTCTAGCCGTCTACATATAACACTAGAACTAGAATAGTGCAAATTTCAGAACATAATTCTGTTAATTAAACTTATTACTATCAAACTGAAGTAATGCTAGTCATTTTAAATTGCGCAAATCACTCATTAATTAACTCAGATCTTTTTCTAATTCTCACACTTAACCCATTTTTCATCCTAATCGTTAACGCCAATACATGCTCCGGCGGGTTTTTCTCATTCGCAACCGGCACCACCTCCACCTTAAACCTCTCAATTATCGAAGCCGCGACTAACTTCATTTGAATATACGCCATTTCCTTCCCTAAACAAATTCTCGGTCCACCATGAAAGACCGGAAACTTAAAACTGTTTTCCGGTCTATAAACAACATTTCCATCTTCTTCGACCAGCCATCGTTCTGGTCGAAACTCCAAACAATCCTTCCCCCAAACACTCTCTATTCGCGCCATAGCGTACGAGTGGTATGTAATGTACCAACCTTTCCCAACAAACGTCCCATCCGGCATTACGTCATCTTTTAAACAATCTTTTGTGTCTAGTGGGACCGGTGGGTATAGCCGCAATCCCTCAGAGATTGCGGCTTGCAAATAATGCATGTTTCGAAGCTCGTCAAAAGTGAAACAATCCGGAGCAACTCCACCAGAGCTGCTCCGGATTGTTTTCAGTTCATCCAGTATTTTTTCCTCGACTTCTGGATGGGAAGATAAAAGCCAAAAGAACCACGTTAAAGCGGACGATGTCGTATCACGACCCGCTAATATAAAACTTATGACGATATCTCGAAGATACTCCGGTGAGTATTCCGATTCTTCCATAAATCGAGATAATAAATCCTCGTCCGGTTTTCGATTCTTTTCCTCCATTCTCGACTTTATGATATCTTCCGCGAACTTATGAACCGTCGTGATAGATTTTTGCAACTTCAATTCCGAACTAAATCTCAAAAGTTTCTTAATTTTGTATGAACTAGGATATAAGGACAAAAATCTTTGAAAAATAATCGCAGCTGCTTCTTCGAAAGCTTCCATGAATTCACGACCAGAAGTTAAGTTGCCAGCGAGACAACCGGGATCGACGTTAAACGCCACCATACAAATATTATCAAAAGTGTAGCTTTCAAGAAGATCTTGAAGATCAACAACTCGGTTCAAATCTGCATTTTTTGCAAGAACCGGTATGAACCGGTTATGTAACTCAACGGCTGCAGTTTCCATAACAAAGTTTTTAAGCGACCGCGTGTTGAATTCATAGCTAGCGATTTTACGTTGTGCACGCCATGATTCGCCTTCAGCGTTGAATATTCCACGTCCAAGAAAATCGTCAAGGAGGGAGATTAATCGGGCTCCTTTCGGGTAGTTGTCGAAATTGGTTTTGAGAATGTGTTCGACATTTGCGGGGTTGGCTGTGATGAAACCTTTGATTTTTCCTGGGCGGTCAAAGATGCCGGACTTTGTTGGAGACCGAGAAATGACTTCGGTGGTCCATTCGAGGAAACGGTGACGATTTAGGATGAATTCGGGCACAGTGCCTACTAACGGGTAGCTTGAGAAGCCGATTTGGGCACGGGTGGCTTTGTGTGGGGATTTGATTAGGTTGAAGAAGATGAAATAGTAAAAGATTAAAAAGAAGATGATTAAAAGTAGAGTTTGGAGAGAAAGAATGTCCATGTTTAACAATGGAGTGAAGAAGCTTGAGAGAACTCTGTATGTTTATATGGTTGTAAATAAGTTATAAAAGTGTGGTTTCTTACAATATAATTCAAAGCACAACTTTAGCTACACACCTTTCATTTAAAAAATATAAGCTACAACTATTTGATAAAAAATTAAACCTCTACTGTTACCACAATTTCAAGATAAAAGTTTCTTACATAAACACATTTTTTTTCATAGGATTTTAGTTTTTATTTTTTTGATAAAATGTAATTGTTTAAAAGTCAACATTTAGTCGACTTATGTTAGAAAGCACCTAATTTTCTTTTCTTATTTTCGGTATTCTTCTGTTTCGATATGTTTGGTTCATTAAAGAAAATGATGGTGGATATTTGGTTCTCAAATTAACAAACCTTGTTAAGTTACTTTCCACTGCCAAACATTTGAAGCAACTTAAATATGAAAACCAAGTTAAAACCTAAACGGATAAAGATTTTCTTCTTCAGACAACCCAGAGAGGTCAAATATTTGTGAATGGATGTACACGGCCTAACCGAATTGATTACTTGAAAAGTAAACAAGGTTTCAGTTTAATGGAAGCAACGGTATGTCATAAGTTTAAGCTTTAGGTAAGTGGGTGGACTCCTTTACACTAACGTAAAAAGTAAATGTTCAAATCAAGACTACTAGAGAAAAATTATTTGACACAAAACCCGGTTGCAGTATCAATTTTACTGTATTTACTCGGATTAGATGTAAAATGGGATCCAATTTTAGATAAAAAGATATGGGATTGAATAAGTGAATACCCAATGAAGTTGACATCAAATATAATATGTAGTAAAAACTTGATTTTTTTTTTCTTAGTAAAAACTTGATGGTTGAAGACTTGGAGCACACAGTGTGTTTCTTACTGATCCACCTCATTTTTTTTCTCACTGAAACTTTGAACTAAGGACACTGAACGACATTCCACTTTAATCAATTTCAAAGTCTATTTTCAACTCTGATAAGTACACCGAAAAATAGACACTGACACCTCGTGCTCTTAGAAGCCTCATAAACATAAACAAGAATGAAGATTAAAGTACAAACATAAAAGAAAGAAAAGATGAAAGGCCAAGTAATACAGAAACAAAAGTAACAACTCAAAGCTGAATTTTAGCATTCAACACACCCCTTGGCAATTTTGGAAGATTTTCAATATTATCGTTATATACGAATCTTCAATAATATTTGTCAGACAGTAATGATGGATCCAAGTATTGTAGTTACTGGTGTTACTAGTTAAAACTTAAATTTTTTCCACTGGATGGCTTATTTTGAGAGGCGGAGCTAGAAATTAGAGTTGAGAGGGACTTAGTATATTGTAAAACGAAAACTTAAATATTGAAACAAATTGATATACCGGTATTTATTTTCCGACCAGTATTTAATAAGTCCATATTTATTTTTTAGATTGTCTCAAATTAATAGTTAACTTTATAGATAGATAAATATAATAAGTTAAAGTTTTCTTATGCCATTCATAAATGTAGGTAAAACTTAAGAGTAAATTATAACGTGAACAGAAAGTACAATATAATAATAACTTTTCGTAGATCCTGTATTTTTCGTCCGGTGACAGTTAAATTGACACGAAAAGAATATATGTTTGGCTTGTACAAAGCTACAAATATTTTTCGTCGGATTGCCTAGTATTCCACCAATAAGTAAACCATGATTCCAGATTTTTATGAAATGAGAGAGAAATTCATCAGGGCAAAAATACTATAGATGCAAGATGTAAAAGAGAAGCGAATGCTTTCTTTCTTTTTTTCCATTTTTTTCGTCTGTACTCTGTTTGTTGGAATTTAGTAAGTCAATGATTACACCAACTTGTTGGTGATTTTGTCTTCTAATGAATGATTTTGGTGTAATTGGATTTGATAAGTAGAGAATGGAAGTAATCTATCTATACTATAAAACGGATTCGGTGAAGTGTGGGGTACACGTTCACAAAGAGTAAATAGATTGTGGTAGTCGAACCTGAACTTGGTGAGCTTGAAAATGGCTTAAAACCGTGCAACCTGACCAAACTGGGGGTGGCACACCGTGCCAGAAAGTGGCACGTCGTGCCACATGAAGGGTGGAAAAGCGAGGAACTAAGTGGCACGCCATGCCAAGGCCGTTTTCTGACAGTTTTAGACAGTTTTGTGTATTTACATGCTATTTTCAACCAACTTTTACACACAGCTTGACAGACGTTTTCCATTCATATTCTCTACAAAAGAAACAGAAAACACCCTCTACATTCATCAAGATTAAATCTATTTTAGCCTAAAGATTAATCTATCCTTGTCTTTTCCCAATCGAGATTTCATGCAACCCGAGGCTAATTGGGACGATTCAAGGATCAATCCGGTTGTTACGATTCTGGAAACCCGAGACCATTTATATAACAAGTCACATCAACATTAAGAGAACCATTGTGAAGGGTAAACATTGGAATCACGTTTTCCTTTCTTTTCATAATCAACTGATAGCCTTACGAGAGATAAGGATCCAAGTCCTACCACTCAGTTCATGGAGCATTAAAAACAATTGTAACCCCCGTGCATGTACACAAACTTGCTGATACGGTTAAGGCACAAATCCACAACCTTCTTGCCAACAGTATAGTGACCTAAAGGTAGTATATGAATATTTTTTGACAACAATGAGCTTCTGCGGGTGAAAGAAGTGCTTGTCAGTTCCATTTCTCACCTCATCAATTATAATTGGTCCCGGGTCTACAAAGACAGCTCCCTGCTCGTGTTTCCCAACACCGATTCCGCGAAAAACTGGTTGATATCATCATAGTTAAATGCGTTCAATGTATTCCTTGTTAAATCTGATGAAGATATCAACCATGTATTCCATTCGGATGTATCCTCAACCTCATCAACCAGTTTTGATCTTTTACAATTCTCAAGAACTGTTCTAAATGAAAAGATGAAGTGTACTTGGCTTCCATATTATTTCAGCTGCATTGCCTCTACTAACCTTTTAGAAGCCAATTCAAAACTTGTAATATAACCAATATCCACTTGAACTGCTATCATCTTTTTGAAGTTAGGATTTTTAGTAGTTGAATATTTTGCATCATCATTAGTCAGCCCCAAAAAGCTTAAGAAAGAGTGATCTGATGATTTAACATCTACCCTTTTATCAACTTCTTTAGCTACGTCATCACAATCCACCCCACAAAGGTTGTTATATGTCACTTTATTTGAGTCTTTTGAATGATCTTCAACCCCTAGAAAATTTAGTACACAGTTTCACAAATAGTGAATGATATAGTGATTGAGCTTATATACCTCTTTGGCATCCAAAAGAAAAATTGAGTGAGCTTTGATCGACTCTTAGTGCCTTTCACATTGACGGATTGAGTTCTTGCTGACTGCATTTTTTTTGTGTTCTTGAAAACAACTGATGAAATTTAAGGGTCCTTAAAACCTCAGGTTTCACTTGCAGTTCAGTATCCATTCTATCGTTGATAAATGGTGACACCAACTCTTTCCTCAAATAATGATCAAAATGTACATTTGTCTTTTTTATACCATTTTCATAAATCGAAATGCAATTTTGTTTTTATCCTATACCAATTCCAAAAACCACACTTCAATGGCAAGAGATTAACTACATGATTATGCTCTATGGTTTAGAAAAGAAAGTACCCCATTTCTTGTTTATAACAATGGAAGCCTTTTCTGGTACTTGATTCTGATCAGATGCAATTGAATGTGTATACACCTTATGACCTGGATTAATACGACTGGTCGTTACATAATCATCTGTAAAACCATTTCTACCACGACTACATCTTTGATTCACTCTTCTACTAATGTCGGGTTAAACTCATTTTGATCATCTTTATCAACTTGTTCACAAATATAATCATCAACAACAACAATAACTAACCCGCTTTGATCATCTTTACCAACCTCTTCACAAATATCAACAACAACATTTACAATATATATATCATTACCGTTCTTTACCACTTCTATTGACTTATCAGAATTGACCCAAAAAAAAAACATTATTCACTTTGTTTGAATGATCTGAAATAGGGTGCAATGAGGGACTAGTTCGTTTTTATTCACTTCATTTTAATGATCTGAAATAGGGAGCAATGAGGGACTAGTTCATTTCTTAATAACATTGTTGATATCTTCTTGCGCTCTAGCCAAACAACAAGCATGAAGGGTTTTAGGTTTGAACATACTAACCCCCTTACTAACTTCGGGTTTCAACCCCCAAACGCAAATTTCAGTGACAGTGACATATGATTTATCTATCCTATCATTGAAGAAATTACAAATGTATCATAATATTCTTGAACCGTATCGTTTTGTTGATACTTCCTTACCACTGACATTTCGTCGAACACATTATGTGCAACTTTCTTATCCTCACCATTCCTCCATTTTCCACTTTTATATTCCCAAAATCAGTTTATCTCCATTATTACTAAAACCAAATGATTTCTTCATTTGAATAAGCTGATCAATTCTCGCCATGGATGAACAGTGAGTGTCTTTCATTTATGTTTCAACAAGCTCTTTTAAGCTTCTACTTTTTAGCATAAGTTTTTCAGAAATTGCTCAAGAAATTGCTATGATTACCAATTGATATGATCTTCTTGAATTCAATTGAATCGAAGAAGATCTAGTAAACAACTAGGAAGCTTCGCAAGAAAAATCGGCTTCGAAATTTATTATAAAGATTGAAATTACAATTCAAATGAAAATGTTATTACAATCTGAGTTACAGAAGTTCATATGCTACCATCTATCTACTAACTAACTGATCAATACTTATAGTTATTACATGTGTAGTTACTAATAAACTCACGTGCATAGCACGTAGACAATTGACACATAACAGGGTGTTTATGTTAAAGAGTTGGAAACGGTTACGCAATAAGGTGGTTAAGCCGAAACATACTCTTTTTCCATGGGTAATGTGAACATGAACACCTGAAACACCTTACCCGAAATACCCCTATGATAAATACATATTCATCTAAGATGAAACACGTTACATATATGAGTTTTTTTTCCAGGTTAAAACGTAGCTTCATATCTTTGGGTGGCTAGGGATATATGATTTTTTTCTGTTGCTGGAGCCGTTTTTACTCATTATCGATATATTACTCTTTTCTTTCTTTCTTTTTTTTTTTTTTTTTTTTTTAATCTTTTGTGTGTTTTTTTTTTCTTTTTGTATAAGGGGGGTTTTCCCAAATTTTCTATGTAGATTGATAATTTTGATTTGGGCTTTACATTTTCCCACTAAGTGCACCATTTAGATAAAAGTGAAATTTGGGTCAAGATTGTTTGGATTAGTTATATAAACCTTATGGATTATAGAGTTACATTTAGGGTTGTGTGGTAAATATCATCTAACCCGCACATGGTGTGGTTACATATACATACTAGTTTTATGAGCTCGTGCGTTGCATGGTATTTGTATAAATTAGTAGTCGATAACGTTAATATTGAAACTTATCAAATGTATAATACAACTACAGTAAAAAAAATCATTTACTACTAATAACATTTGTATCAAAAACTCTAATATTGGATACTGATGCATAGATTATGAGTCCGTCCGTTGAAATCATTTTAATTTCAATTGACAAGTAATCGATAAAACACCAAACATGAGCCACTAAAAAAGTTGTTCTAAAACCGATCGTTACGAATAATATTTTATGTACATCTCTAATTGTATATGTTTTTGTACAAACTAATGCTATTATGTCAAAATCTCAAACGAAGCAGAGCAGACATACATCTAAATATCTATAAGGATTATTAAATAACTATTTTAACCTCAGCTGATAACATTAGCTCGTGCGTTTATATAATATTCTACAAATATTATATTACGTAATTTTTTAAATTTATGCTCAAACTGTAAATTAATTTTATATTATATAAAATATCATTCATAAATAATATTATAATCTTAATAAAGAAATATATCTATTTTATAATTTTTATTACAATAAAAAACACTGTAAATGATTTTCAATATATGATTTTCAATATATGATTGTTTATAATAAATATAAATATTCTCAATATTTATATTGATTTTAAATTAATGTGTCGTTTAAAACAATATTAACTATGACCATTTAAAACAATTTCATAATAATAATATAATATAGTATATAATATTATATTATTAATATAATATTAATATTTATATTTATATAATACAAAATATGGTAATATAATATACTATTTTAGGTAATAAAATAAAATTTGTATATTAAAATAAATTAGGAATATAATAATTCAATTAATAGAGGAAATAACTTTTTTTTTTTTGGCAAATAAACAAAAACTTATATAACGAAATCTCCAAAGCGGAGATAAGAAAACATAAGGACCTCCACTATAGAGTGATACATGGCAAGAATAAATGAGGAGTTGACACGTGGCATGAATTAATGAAGAGTTTACACGTAAGATTATTATCACGCGCTTAATATAATGTATAGATTCGGTGTTTTAACCCTAACCGTGATAGTGTTAACCCGCACACTATCATTGTACACATTTTGTTGAACGAGTCAAATAGGTTAGCAGGTTAGTTTCAGGTTGCGTCAGGTCAAACGATTTCTTTGGTCAACTTGTTTAAATTTACCATGCATTTAAATTCATAGTTTAGTTTTTATTTGTAATCTAAATGAGGTTTAAAGTTTGGTTAGTGGTAACTTAAGCTCCATGGGTGATATTGTAGTTTTAACTTATTTGTAATTTGTATGGATTGAGGAAATGTTGATCGTTAATATAGATTCTATGCTTAAATTAACCAAATCTGCAATGTTCTTATTGATTCTGTAGTAGTTCTGGAAAAATAGCAAATCTATTCACATGCTCTTATGGTTAACTATCTAATATATCTAGTCTAGATTATATTTATATATGCATTTATTATTAATTTTCTACTTTGGTTATTAGTTGCAAATAAATAAATAAATACGCTCAACATATTTTTGCTTCGACTTTGAAATGTGGTTAGAACTTGAATGGTATGTGCATTATATAGGGAGATGATCTAGTGAGAACTCAAATTGAGTGAAAACTCTGATGTAGTGACCCGAACTTTTCCATGATTATATATTATATGAGATTAATATTTACATGAATAAATGTTTCCAACATGTTAAGCAATCAAACTTGTTAAGACTTGATTAACTGAAACGGATTTAGTGTTACCATTTGACCACCCAGTTTGCCTGATGATTCACGAACGTCGTAACTTGTGATAATTATATAATCGTTTTATTTATTTTATGATGTAAGTTTTTATTATATATATATATATATATATATATATATATATATATATATATATATATATATATATATATATATATATATATATAATCGTTTTATTTATTTTTTGATGTAAGTTTTTATTATATATATATATATATATATATATATATATATATATATATATATATATATATATATATATATATATATATATATCTATAAGAAATACAATTAAATCAAAGATGTACAGTAAAACACTATTTGCTACAGTAAATTTTCGCTTTGCTACAGTAAAACACTATTTGCTACAGTAAAATACTATTTGCCTACAGCAAAGTACTATTTGCTACAGTAAAATACTATTTGCTACAGTAACACTATTTGCTACAGTACACTATTTACTACAGTAACACACTATTTACTCGTATTCAATCCGTATTCATACTCGTACAATACCCAGCTTCTAGATGTGTTTACTATTGGTATATACCAATAGTAAACACCAATGATCAGCCATGAATGAGTCCACAACATGTGGGAACCATTACTTGTCTTCATGTATAAATTATTACACAAAATAACAAAATGAGGAGCCTTTGTTCCATGATAAAAATCACGCCACCACCATCATTTACTACATCATTTTCATTCTATAATTTCACATACAAATCCTCTCTAACTACCTACTCCAAGAACACTTTCATTTCCAGAGAAATAACCTTCAACTTCATCAAAAACTACATCAAGAACATCCAATTTATCTCAGTAACTTTTCTTTCTAATTCAAGGTAATAATCATATTCAAACTTTAATTCAATTTCTATAACTATAACAATCTTAATTCGAGTAGAAATCTTACTTGAACTTGTTTTCGTGTCATGATTCTACTTCAAGAACTTTCAAGCCATCCAAGATCCTTTGAAGCTCTAGATCATTTCTTGTCATTTCCAGTAGGTTTACCTAATATACTTGAGGTAGAAATGATGTTCATAACATCATTCGATTCATATATATATAACCATCTTATTCGAAGATTTAAACTTGTAATCACTAGAACATAGTTTAGTTAATTCTAAACTTGTTCGCAAACAAAGTTAATCCTTCTAACTTAACTTTTAAAATCAACTAAACACATGTTCTATATCTATATGATATGCTAACTTAATGATTTAAAACCTGGAAACACGAAGAACACCGTAAAACCAGACATACGCCGTCATAGTTAAACCGATGGCTGTTTTGGGTTAGATAATTAAAAACTATGATAAACTTTGATTTAAAAGTTGTTCTTCTGGGAAAATAATTTTTCTTTTGAACATGAAACTATATCCAAAAAATCATGGTTAAACTCAAAATGGAAGTATGTTTTTCAAAATGGTCATCAAGATGTCGTTCTTTCGACGGAAATGACTACCTCTTTCAAAAATGACTTGTAACCTGTATTTCTGACTATAAACTTATACTTTTTCTGTTTAGTTTCATAAATTTCAGTTCATTATGAAACCATAGCAACTTGATTCACTCAAAACTGATTTATAACGAAGAAATTATGGGTAAAACAAAATTGGTTAGATTTACTAGTTTAGCTACGAAAATTTTATAACAAATCTATACTAACCATAACTTAACTAACTTATATTGTATTATACATGTAATCTAACATATATTATGTAATCTTGATAGACCATAGACACGTATACAATGTTTTGACATATCATATCGACGTCATATATATATATATATATATATATATATATATATATATATATATATATATATATATATATATATATATATATATATATATATTATTTGGAATAACCATAGACACTCTATATGCGGTAATGCTCGAGTTAGCTATACAGGGTTGAGGTTGATTCCAAAATAATATATATACTTTGAGTTGTGATCGAGTCTTAGACTTGTATACACTGGGTCGTGGATTGATTCGAGATAATATATATTGATTTATTTCTGTACTACTAACTGTGGACAACTAATTGTGGACTACTAACGTTGGACTGTTAACTTAACAAATTTAAATCGTTAAAAAGTAATAAAAAAATTTTTGTTAATATATTTCGATCATACTTTAATATATATGTATATATTTGTTATAGGTTCGTGAATCGACCCGTGACCAATTCTAATTCTCGACGAATTGATAATCTGTGAAAGTGAGTTATAGTCCCATATTTACTACCAAATATTTTCGGGATGAGAATACATGCAGTTTTATAAATGTTTTACAAAATAGGCACAAGTACTTGAAACAACATTCTATGGTTGGATTATTAAACCGAATATCACCCCTTTTTAGTCTGGTAATCTAAGAATTAGGGAACAGAAATCCTAATTGACGCGAATCCTAAAGATAGATCTATTGGGCCTAACAAACCCCATCCGGGTTACGGATGCTTTAGTACTTCGATTTTATCATGTCCGATGAGAGTCCCGGAATGATGGGGATATTCTAGATGCATTTTTGTTAATGTCAGTTACCAGGTGTTCACCATATGAATGATTTTTAATTCGCGGGTTATGTAGCGACCCGACCAAATCATGTTTGACGGCGCCGACTACTTAGGTCCCGTTACGTGGTCATAAGTCTTTAACATGACGTTTGACCAAAATATGTCGCATTCATTTCATAAGAGAAGGATGTTTCAAGTTTACAAATGTAGTTCAAAAGACTAGTTACATTACAATGTTTAACATACGAATGAAACCCTTGCGACACAATTTAAAGTAGTCAAAAGACGCTCCAACTATGCATGTATACTCGACATCCAAGCAAGTATCAAAAAGAGTGCGGAAGCATGTATCAAGTAGCTTTCAGGGACCTGAGAAAACATATAGAAAACTGTCAACGGAAACGTTGGTGAAATCATAGGTGTTTTAGTAAACGTTGCATTTGAACCACAAGATTTAATATAATATGATTATCAAAAACATTTGCATTCCAAAGTTGTTATCTGTTTCGCGGGTGTAGTGACCCGAACTTTTCCATGTTTATATATATTAAATGAAATTGTTATTTACATGATTAAGTGTTTCCAACATGTTAAGCAATTAAACTTGTTAAGACTTGATTAATTGAAATAGGTTTCATATAGACAATTGACCACCCAAGTTGACCGGTGATTCACGAACGTTAAAACTTGTAAAAACTATATGATGACATATATATGGTTATATATATAGTTAACCTGATATTATGATAAGTAAACATATCATTAAGTATATTAACAATGAACTACATATGTAAAAACAAGACTACTAACTTAATGATTTTGAAACGAGACATATATGTAACGATTATCGTTGTAACGACATTTAATGTTTATATATCATATTAAGAGATATTTGTACATCATAATATCATGATAATATAATAATTTAAAATCTCTTTTGATATTATAAACATTGGGTTAACAACATTTAACAAGATCGTTAACCTAAAGGTTTCAAAACAACACTTACATGTAACGACTAACGATGACTTAACGACTCAGTTAAAATGTATATACATGTAGTGTTTTAATATGTATTCATACACTTTTGAAAGACTTCAAGACACTTATCAAAATACTTCTACTTAACAAAAATGCTTACAATTACATCCTCGTTCAGTTTCATCAACAATTCTACTCGTATGCACCCGTATTCGTACTCGTACAATACACAGCTTTTAAATGTATGTACTATTGGTATATACACTCCAATGATCAGCTCTTAGCAGCCCATGTGAGTCACATAACACATGTGGGAACCATCATTTGGCAACTAGCATGAAATATCTCATAAAATTACAAAAATATGAGTAATCATTCATGACTTATTTACATGAAAACAAAATTACATATCCTTTATATCTAATCCATACACCAACGACCAAAAACACCTACAAACACTTTCATTCTTCAATTTTCTTCATCTAATTGATCTCTCTCAAGTTATATCTTCAAGTTCTAAGTGTTCTTCATAAATTCCAAAAGTTCTAGTTTCATAAAATCAAGAATACTTCCAAGATTGCAAGTTTACTTCCAAGTTTTCTAAATCCATTCCAAGTAATCATCCAAGATCAAGAAACCTTTGTTACTTACAGTAGGTTATCTTTCTAATACAAGGTAATAATCATATTCAAACTTTAATTCAATTTCTATAACTATAACAATCTTATTTCGAGTGGAAATCTTACTTGAAATTGTTTTCGTGTCATGATTCTGCTTCAAGAACTTTCAAGCCATTCAAGGATCCTTTGAAGCTAGATCCATTTTTATCATTTCCAGTAGGTTTATCCAAGGAACTTGAGGTAGTAATGATGTTCATAACATCATTCGATTCATACATAAAAAGCTGTCTTATTAAACGTTATAAACTTGTAATCACTAGAACATAGTTTAGTTAATTCTAAACTTGTTCGCAAATAAAGTTAATCCTTCTAACTAGACTTTTAAAATCAACTAAACACATGTTCTATATCTATATTATATGCTAACTTAATGATTTAAAACCCGGAAACACGATAAACACCATAAAACTGGATATACGCCGTCATAGTAAAACCGGGGGCTGTTTTGGTTGGGATAATTAAAAGCTAAGAAGAACTTTGATTTAAAAGCTATACTTCTGGAAAAAATGATTTTTCTTATGAACATGAAACTATATCCAAAAATCATGGTTAAACTCAAAGTGAAAGTATGTTTTTCAAAATGGTCATCAAGATGTCGTTCTTTCGACGGAAATGACTACCTCTTTCAAAAACAACTTGTAACTTGTATTTCTGACTATAAACCTATACTATTTCTGTTTAGATTCATAAAATAGAGTTCAATATGAAACCATAGCAATTTGATTCACTCAAAACGGATTTAAAATGAAGAAGTTATGGGTAAAACAAGATTGGATAATTTTTCTCATTTTAGCTACGTGAAAATTGGTAACAAATCTATTCCAACCATAACTTAATCAACTTGTATTGTATATTATGTAATCTTGAGATACCATAGACACGTATACAATGTTTCGACCTATCATGTCGACACATCTATATATATTTCGGAACAACCATAGACACTCTATATGTGAATGTTGGAGTTAGCTATACAGGGTTGAGGTTGATTCCAAAATATATATAGTTTGAGTTGTGATCAATACTGAGATACGTATACATTGGGTCGTGGATTGATTCAAGATAATATTTATAGATTTATTTCTGTACATCTAACTGTGGACAACTAGTTGTAGGTTACTAACGAGGACATCTGACTTAATAAACTTAAAACATCAAAATATATTAAAAGTGTTGTAAATATATTTTGAACATACTTTGATATATATGTATATATTGTTATAGGTTTGTGAATCAACCAGTGGCCAAGTCTTACTTCCCGACGAAGTAAAAAAATCTGTGAAAGTGAGTTATAGTCCCACTTTTAAAATCTAATATTTTTGGGATGAGAATACATGCAGGTTTTATAAATGATTTACAAAATAGACACAAGTACGTGAAACTACATTCTATGGTTGAATTATCGAAATCGAATATGCCCCTTTTTATTAAGTCTGGTAATCTAAGAATTAGGGAACAGACACCCTAATTGACGCGAATCCTAAAGATAGATCTATTGGGCCTAACAAACCCCATCCAAAGTACCGGATGCTTTAGTACTTCAAAATTTATATCATATCCGAAGGGTGTCCCGGAATGATGGGGATATTCTTATATATGCATCTTGTTAATGTCGGTTGCCAGGTGTTCACCATATGAATGATTTTTATCTCTATGTATGGGATGTGTACTGAAATATGAAATCTTGTGGTCTATTGTTACGATTTGATATATATAGGTTAAACCTATAACTCACCAACATTTTTGTTGACGTTTAAAGCATGTTTATTCTCAGGTGAATACTATGAGCTTCCGTTGTTGCATACTAAAATAAGGACAGGATTTGGAGTCCATGTTTGTATGATATTGTATAAAAACTGCATTCAAGAAACTGATTTCGATGTAACATATTTGTATTGTAAACCATTATGTAATGGTCGTGTGTAAACAGGATATTTTAGATTATCATTATTTGATAATCTACGTAAAGCTTTTTAAACCTTTATTTATGAAATAAAGGTTATGGTTTATTTTAAAAATGAATGCAGTCTTTGAAAAACGTCTCATACATAGGTCAAAACCTCGCAACGAAATCAATTAATATGAAACGTTTTTAATCAATAAGAACGGGACATTTCAGTTGGCATCAGAGCTGGTATAACGCCGTCCATGTGTGGCGGGTTAGTCATAAAGGAGGTTCTCATAGTGTTACCTGTGACGAAGCATTGGCTCTTACTCCTTGCGATCCCTTACGAGGGTTGGCAGTAGCCGAGAGGCAGGCCCTAAAATCAGT
The DNA here is from genome assembly GCF_046630445.1 of Rutidosis leptorrhynchoides. Lineage (NCBI taxonomy): Eukaryota > Viridiplantae > Streptophyta > Magnoliopsida > Asterales > Asteraceae > Rutidosis > Rutidosis leptorrhynchoides. Next base: position 56,902,043 of record NC_092338.1, on the reverse strand, counting down.
ATCTGAGGTACACTCAGTGGTCACCAGGCGGTTAGCTGGGAAGGCACTGGGTGGGGTCGGTGGTTGTCCCCAACTGTATTTCAGTTGGTATCCGAGCGTTGGTCTTAGAGAACCAGAATTTTGCATTAGTGTGTCTTATCGAGTTTGTTAGGATGCATTAGTGAGTCTGGACTTCGACCATGTTTACTTGAAAAATGATTGCTTAACATTTTTGTTGGATCTTAACATGTTTGATATTGTGTGATAGATGTCTACCTCTAGCACAAATCCCATTGACTCACTTAATAATAACGAAGAGTCGAATATATATTGGACTGATTCACAAGTTCCCGAAGAAGAACCGGAAGAAGAATCAGAACCGGAAGAAGAATCAGAACCGGAAGAAGAATCAGAACCGGAAGAGGAGGAACCGGAGGAGGAAATAGAACCGGTGGGGGAAATAATAAAACGGTTAAGTAAAAGAAAATCCTCAACCAACCGACCAAGGTTAATTATGGTCAATGGTGTTTCCGCCAAGGAAGCAAAATATTGGGAGGATTACCAATTCTCCGATGAATCGGATTCCGACGAGAATTCCGATGATGTTATAGAAATTACCCCAACTGAATTTAAAAAGACAAAAGAAAATAATAAGGGAAAGAGCATAAAAATAGAGAAATCTAATTCCAACCCCGATGAACTTTATATGTATCGTCAACCCCCGAAGCCCTTAAGTTGTAACAATGACCCGGGAACCTCTAAACCACCAGGTTTTTCTAAACCGTTGTGGAAAACGATAGCTCGTATTAGGGGAACATCATATATCCCTAAAAACTTAGCAAAAAGAACCAAGTTCGAAAAAGAAGAAACGAGTGAGTCGGAATAAGATAGTTGTATTTGTGCGGTGTAATATATGTAATATAGTGTGCTTATGCTTTACGATATATGTAAAAATCGCTTGTATTAATAAGTATCTTTTATGAATCTAACTCTTGTCTATTTTATAGTATAAAAACACAAAATGGATAGACAATCCAATATTTCAGAAGACTTACCCGGAGACATGATTGATGAAATCTTGTCTAGAGTCGGTCAGAATTCCTCGGCATAACTATTTATGGCAAAATCAGTTTGTAAGACATTCGAAGAACGTTCCAAGAATGTCTTGGTTCATAAAAGGCTTTTGTTTGAAAGATGGGGGATATCACATTGGGAAACCCATAAGTTACGATGTGTTTACTTTGATGCATATATTGCGGGGAACCCAAATGCTATTTTACGCAACGGGTTAAGAAATTATTTTGACTCAATGTATCCGAATATAGGACTTCATGATTTAGAAAAAGCGGCTAACATGCAACATAAAGAAGCATGTTATGCTTACGGGTTAGTAATGTTCGCTTCTCACCAAAGTGAGAAAAAGAACATCGGGCTACAACTATTAAACAAAACGTACCCACAAGTGACGGAGTCGGTAATTGGGGTAAGAAATGAGGTTTTTAGGTTATTACGAGACTGTTGGTCATTACGTAACCTTCGTCATTTTGACGACGTTACAACACGTTGTCATACTATCGGTCACAACGGTTACATTCCACAAGACCAAGGATGGGAAGTGGTATTAGTAAAACCAGAATGCATGACTTGTTTCTGGACGTATGAATTACGTGTCTTTGTTGCCTTTGCTGAACGCCTTATTTATTAACTAGAATTATCTTCGCAACTACTTTGTATCAAAGTTTTATGTGCTATATTTCATGCTATATGTAAAATAGCGGTATTGTAAGTTTGCAAGTTATTGTATAAAGGTTTGAATATGATATATATTTTTTGTGATTAGTTTTTCATATAGAATTGTAGTAGTTGAAATGGTATGTTAGCTACTAAGTATGAACTTAACGGGTAGGTACTACCCGAATTAAAGAGTATAAAATGCTAATATGAAGAAAGAGCTTTTATAAATAAGTTCATATTACGCTACGAAATACTATTGACTACTCTTGATATTCTATATGATTAACTCGTTTCATTTGACTATTTTGAAGGAAATGGCACCGACTACTCGACACACCTTGAATATGAGTGAAGAGGAATTTCGTACCTTTCTTGCTTCAAACATAGCCGCAGTACAGGCTGCGCTACATACCAACAATAACCTTGGATCTAGCAGTACATGAAATCGTGTAGGATGCACCTACAAAGAATTCACTGCCTGCAAACCTTTGGAATTTGATGGAACCGAAGGACCGATCGGATTGAAACGGTGGACCGAGAAGGTCGAATAGGTGTTTGCCATAAGTAAGTGTACTGAAGAGGACAAAGTGAAGTACGCTACGCATACCTTCACAGGTTCTGAGTTAACATGGTGGAATACCTATCTAGAGCAAGTGGGACAAGATGATGCTTACGCACTACCGTGGTCAGCATTCAAGCACTTGATGAACGAGAAGTACCATCCCAGAACCGAGGTCAATAAGCTCAAGACAGAACTTATAGGGTTACGAACCCAAGGATTTGATATTACCACGTATGAAAAGACGATTCACAGAATTATGCCTATTGTGTCCGGGAGCGTTCGAAGATGAGGAAGAGAAGATCGACGCGTTTGTGAAAGGATTACCGGAAAGAATCCAAGAAGATATTAGTTCACACGAGCCCGCCTCCATACAACAGGCATGTAGAATGGCTCAAAAACTAGTGAACCAGATTGAGGAAAGAATTAAAGAACAGACGGCTGAAGAGGCCAATGTGAAGCAAGTCAAAAGAAAGTGGGAGGAAAACGGTGATAAGAATCACCAATACAACAACAACAACAATTACAATAATAATCGCAACAATTATCCCAACAATCGCAACATCAATCGCAACTACAACAAACGGCCCAACAACAACAACAACAACAACAACAACAACAACTACAACAATCATCCCAACAACAATAACAACCGCAACAACAACAACAACAATCAGAAGCAGCTATGCCAAAGGTGTGAAAAGTATCACTCGGGGTTCTGCATCAAATTTTGCAACAAGTGTAAAAGAAATGGTCATAGCGCGGTGAAGTGTGAGGTCTACGGACCAGGGGTTAACAGAACGAAAGGAACAAATGGTGTCGGAACGAGTAATGGCGGAGCAAGTAGTGTCGAAGCAAGTTATGCCAATGTAGTTTGTTATAAATGTGGAAAACCGGGCCACATTATTAGAAATTGCCCGAACCAGGAGAACACGAATGGACAAGGCCGCGGAAGAGTTTTCAATATTAATGCGGCAGAGGCACAGGAAGACCCGGAGCTTGTTACAGGTACGTTTCTTATTGACAATAAATCTGCTTACGTTTTATTTGATTCGGGTGCGGATAGAAGCTATATGAGTAGAGATTTTTTGTGCTAAATTAAGTTGTTCATTGACGCCGTTGGATAGTAAATTTTTACTCGAATTAGCAAACGGTAAATTAATTTTAGCAGATAATATATGCCGGAATCGAGAAATTAAACTGGGTAGCGAAATATTTAAGATTGATTTGATACCAGTAGAGTTAGGGAGTTTTGATGTAATAGTTGGCATGGACTTGCTGAAGAAGGTGAAAGCAGAGATCGTATGTTATAAAAATGCAATTTGCATTGTACGAGAAGAAGGAGAACCCTTAATGGTGTACGGAGAAAAGGGCAACATGAAGCTACATCTTATTAGTAATTTGAAGGCACAAAAACTAATAAGAAAAGGTTGCTATGCTGTTCTAGCATACGTCGAGAAAGTACAAACTGGAGAAAAGAGCATCAATGATGTTCCTGTCGCAAAAGAATTTCCCGATGTATTTTCAAAAGAATTACCGGGACTACCTCCACATCGATCTGTTGAATTTCAAATAGATCTTGTACCAGGAGCTGCACCAATAGCTCGTGCTCCTTATAGACTCGCACCCAGCGAGATGAAAGAACTGCAAAGCCAACTGCAAGAACTATTAGAACGTGGTTTCATTCGACCAAGCACATCACCATGGGGAGCTCCTGTTTTGTTTGTCAAGAAGAAGGATGGTACATTTAGGTTGTGTATTGACTACAGAGAGTTGAACAAACTTACCATCAAAACCGTTATCCACTGCCGAGAATTGACGACTTATTTGATCAACTACAAGGCTTGTCGGTTTATTCAAAGATCAATTTACGTTCTGGATATCATCAAATGCGAGTAAAGGAGGATGATATTCCAAAGACTGCTTTTAGGACGCGTTATGGTCATTACGAGTTTATGGTTATGCCGTTTGGATTGACTAACGCACCAGCTGTGTTCATGGACTTTATGAACCGAGTGTGTGGACCATACCTTGACAAGTTTGTCATTGTTTTCATTGATGACATACTTATTTACTCAAAGAATGACCAAGAACACGGTGAACATTTGAGAAAGGTGTTAGAAGTATTGAGGAAGGAAGAATTGTACGCTAAGTTTTCAAAGTGTGCATTTTGGTTGGAAGAAGTTCAATTCCTCGGTCACATAGTGAACAAAGAAGGTATTAAGGTGGATCCGGCAAAGATAGAAACTGTTGAAAAGTGGGAAACCCCGAAAACTTTGAAACACATACGCCAGTTTTTAGGACTAGCTGGTTACTACAGAAGGTTCATCCAAGACTTTTCCAGAATAGCAAAACCCTTGACTGCATTAACGCATAAAGGGAAGAAATTTGAATGGAAGGATGAACAAGAGAAAGCGTTCCAGTTATTGAATAAAAAGCTAACTACGGCACCTATATTGTCATTGCCTGAAGGGAATGATGATTTTGTGATTTATTGTGATGCATCAAAGCAAGGTCTCGGTTGTGTATTAATGCAACGAACAAAGGTGATTGCTTATGCGTCTAGACAATTGAAGATTCACGAACAAAATTATACGACGCATGATTTGGAATTAGGCGCGGTTGTTTTTGCATTAAAGACTTGGAGGCACTGCTTATATGGGGTCAAAAGTATTATATATACCGACCACAAAAGTCTTCAACACATATTTAATCAGAAATAACTGAATATGAGGCAGCGTAGGTGGATTGAATTGTTGAATGATTACGACTTTGAGATTCGTTACCACCCGCGGAAGGTAAATGTGGTAGCCGACACCTTGAGCAGGAAGGACAGAGAACCCATTCGAGTAAAATCTATGAATATAATGATTCACAATAACCTTACTACTCAAATAAAGGAGGCGCAACAAGGAGTTTTAAAAGAGGAAAATTTAAAGGATGAAATACCCAAAGGATCGGAGAAGCATCTTAATATTCGGGAAGACGGAACCCGGTATAGGGCTGAAAGGATTTGGGTACCAAAATTTGGAGATATGAGAGAAATGGTACTTAGAGAAGCTCATAAAACCAGATACTCAATACATCCTGGAACGGGGAAGATGTACAAGGATCTCAAGAAACATTTTTGGTGGCCGGGTATGAAAGCCAATGTTGCTAAATACGTAGGAGAATGTTTGACGTGTTCTAAGGTCAAAGCTGAGCATCAGAAACCATCAGGTCTACTTCAACAACCCGAAATCCCGGAATGGAAATGGGAAAACATTACCATAGATTTCATCACTAAATTGCCAAGGACTGCAAGTGGTTTTGATACTATTTGGGTAATAGTTGATCGTCTCACCAAATCAGCACACTTCCTGCCAATAAGAAAAGATGACAAGATGGAGAAGTTAGCACGACTGTATTTGAAGGAAGTCGTCTCCAGACATGGAATACCAATCTCTATTATCTCTGATAGGGATGGCAGATTTATTTTAAGATTCTGGCAGACATTACAGGAAGCATTAGGAAGTCGTCTAGACATGAGTACTGCCTATCATCCACAAACTGATGGGCAGAGCGAAAGGACGATACAAACGCTTGAAGACATGCTACGAGCATGTGTTATTGATTTCGGAAACAGTTGGGATCGACATCTACCGTTAGCAGAATTTTCCTACAACAACAGCTACCATTCAAGCATTGAGATGGCGCCGTTTGAAGCACTTTATGGTAGAAAGTGCAGGTCTCTGATTTGTTGGAGTGAAGTGGGGGATAGATAGATTAAAGGTCCAGAGATAATACAAGAAACTATCGAGAAGATCATCCAAATTCAATAACGGTTGAAAACCGCCCAAAGTCGACAAAAGAGCTACGCTGACATTAAAAGAAAAGATATAGAATTTGAAATTGGATAGATGGTCATGCTTAAAGTTGCACCTTGGAAAGGCGTTGTTCGATTTGGTAAACGAGGGAAATTAAATCCAAGGTATATTGGACCATTCAAGATTATTGATCGTGTCGGACCTGTAGCTTACCGACTTGAGTTACCTCAACAACTCACGGCTGTACATAACACTTTCCACGTCTCGAATTTGAAGAAATGTTTTGCTAAAGAAGATCTCACTATTCCGTTAGATGAAATCCAAATCAACGAAAAACTTCAATTTATCGAAGAACCCGTCGAAATAATGGATCGTGAGGTTAAAACACTTAAGCAAAACAAGATACCAATTGTTAAGGTTCGATGGAATGCTCATAGAGGACCCGAGTTCACCTGGGAACGAGAAGATCAGATAAAGAATAAATACCCGCACTTATTTCCAGAAGATACGTCAACACCTCCAACTGCTTAAAATTTCGGGATGAAATTTATTTAACGGGTAGGTACTGTAGTGACCCGAACTTTACCATGTTTATATATATTAAATGAAATTTTTATTTACATGATTAAGTGTTTCCAACATGTTAAGTAATCAAACTTGTTAAGACTTGATTAATTGAAATAGGTTTCATATAGACAATTGACCACCCAAGTTGACCGGTGATTCACGAACGTTAAAACTTGTAAAAACTATATGATGACATATATATGGTTATATATATAGTTAACATGATATTATGATAAGTAAACATATCATTAAGTATATTAACAATGAACTACATATGTAAAAACAAGACTACTAACTTAATGATTTTGAAACGAGACATATATGTAACGATTATCGTTGTAACGACATTTAATGTTTATATATCATATTAAGAGATATTTGTACATCATAATATCATGATAATATAATAATTTAAAATCTCTTTTGATATTATAAACATTGGGTTAACAACATTTAACAAGATCGTTAACCTAAAGGTTTCAAAACAACACTTACATGTAACGACTAACGATGACTTAACGACTCAGTTAAAATGTATATACATGTAGTGTTTTAATATGTATTCATACACTTTTGAAAGACTTCAAGACACTTATCAAAATACTTCTACTTAACAAAAATGCTTACAATTACATCCTCGTTCAGTTTCATCAACAATTCTACTCGTATGCACCCGTATTCGTACTCGTACAATACACAGCTTTTAAATGTATGTACTATTGGTATATACACTCCAATGATCAGCTCTTAGCAGCCCATGTGAGTCACCTAACACATGTGGGAACCATCATTTGGCAACTAGCATGAAATATCTCATAAAATTACAAAAATATGAGTAATCATTCATGACTTATTTACATGAAAACAAAATTACATATCCTTTATATCTAATCCATACACCAACGACTAAAAACACCTACAAACACTTTCATTCTTCGATTTTCTTCATCTAATTGATCTCTCTCAAGTTCTATCTTCAAGTTCTAAGTGTTCTTCATAAATTCCAAAAGTTCTAGTTTCATAAAATCAAGAATACTTCCAAGATTGCAAGTTTACTTCCAAGTTTTCTAAATCCATTCCAAGTAATCATCCAAGATCAAGAAACCTTTATTAATTACAGTAGGTTATCTTTCTAATACAAGGTAATAATCATATTCAAACTTTAATTCAATTTCTATAACTAAAACAATCTTATTTCGAGTGGAAATCTTACTTGAAATTATTTTCGTGTCATGATTCTGCTTCAAGAACTTTTAAGCCATCCAAGGATCCTTTGAAGCTAGATCCATTTTTCACATTTCCAGTAGGTTTATCCAAGGAACTTTAGGTAGTAATGATGTTCATAACATCATTCGATTCATACATAAAAAGCTGTCGTATTCAACGTTATAAACTTGTAATCACTAGAACGTAGTTTAGTTAATTCTAAACTTGTTCGCAAATAAAGTTAATCCTTCTAACTAGACTTTTAAAATCAACTAAACACATGTTCTATATCTATATGATATGCTAACTTAATGATTTAAAACCCGGAAACACGATAAACACCATAAAACTGGATATACGCCGTCGTAGTAAAACCGGGGGCTGTTTTGGTTGGGATAATTGAAAGCTAAGAAGAACTTTGATTTAAAAGCTATACTTCTGTAAAAAATGATTTTTCTTATAAACATGAAACTATATCCAAAAGTCATGGTTAAACTCAAAGTGAAAGTATGTTTTTCAAATTGGTCATCAAGATGTCGTTCTTTCGATGGAAATGACTACCTCTTTCAAAAACGACTTGTAACTTGTACTTCCGACTATAAACCTATATTTTTTCTGTTTAGATTCATAAAATAGAGTTCAATATGAAACCATAGCAATTTGATTCACTCAAAACGGATTTAAAATGAATAAGTTATGGGTAAAACAAGATTGGATAATTTTTCTCATTTTAGCTACGTGAAAATTGGTAACAAATCTATTCCAACCATAACTTAATCAACTTGTATTGTATATTATGTAATCTTGAGATACCATAGACACGTATACAATGTTTTGACCTATCATGTCGACACATCTATATATATTTCGGAACAACCATAGACACTCTATATGTGAATGTTGGAGTTAGCTATACAGGGTTGAGGTTGATTCCAAAATATATATAGTTTGAGTTGTGATCAATACTGAGATACGTATACACTGAGTCGTGGATTGATTCAAGATAATATTTATCGATTTATTTCTGTACATCTAACTGTAGACAACTAGTTGTAGGTTACTAACGAGGACAGCTGACTTAATAAACTTAAAACATCAAAATATATTAAAAGTGTTGTAAATATATTTTGAACATACTTTGATATATATGTATATATTGTTATAGGTTCGTGAATCAACTAGTGGCCAAGTCTTACTTCTCGACGAAGTAAAAAAATCTGTGAAAGTGAGTTATAGTTCTACTTTTAAAATCTAATATTTTTGGGATGAGAATACATGCAGGTTTTATAAATGATTTACAAAATAGACACAAGTACGTGAAACTACATTCTATGGTTGAATTATCGAAATCGAATATGCCCCTTTTTATTAAGTCTGGTAATCTAAGAATTAGGGAACAGACACCCTAATTGACGCGAATCCTAAAGATAGATCTATTGGGCCTAACAAACCCCATCCAAAGTACCGGATGCTTTAGTACTTCGAAATTTATATCATATCCGAAGGGTGTCCCGGAATGATGGGGATATTATTATATATGCATCTTGTTAATGTCGGTTACCAGGTGTTCACCATATGAATGATTTTTATCTCTATGTATGGGATGTGTACTGAAATATGAAATCTTGTGGTCTATTGTTACGATTTGATATATATAGGTTAAACCTATAACTCACCAACATTTTTGTTGACGTTTAAAGCATGTTTATTCTCAGGTGAATATTAAGAGCTTCCGCTGTTGCATACTAAAATAAGGACAAGATTTGGAGTCCATGTTTGTATGATATTGTGTAAAAACTGCATTCAAGAAACTGATTTCGATGTAACATATTTGTATTGTAAACCATTATGTAATGGTCGTCTGTAAACAGGATATTTTAGATTATCATTATTTGATAATCTACGTAAAGCTTTTTAAACCTTTATTTATGAAATAAAGGTTATGGTTTGTTTTAAAAATGAATGCAATCTTTGAAAAACGTCTCATATATAGGTCAAAACCTCGCAACGAAATCAATTAATATGGAACGTTGTTAGTCAATAAGAACGGGACATTTCAGCGGGTACCCAATTATCAAACTTAACTGTTTTGCACCCTTTGCGTAGTGTTAGAACATACACTAGACCCGAAAATATATTTCATCCGCCAACGGTAGCGAACTGTCCGAATGAGGCTCGTCAAGCCCATGTGATCACATAATATAAGTTCACGTTTACACCCTGCAAGTGTAACTAATGATAATTGAATTGAGGATTTTCGTTCAAACCCGTACGTGGAATGTTCGTTTTCGTACTTGTGTTCAATGTGTAAAAGTATGATACGTATATGTTTCTCATCCCATAGTTTAAGGCATAAAAGTTGTTTGAAAGATGGGACTATGATCTCACCTTGAGTGCACGTATGAAAAGTACTTCACAAAGTAACGTGTGCGAAGGATAGTGCTAGTCTTGACCTAAACAAATAGGTCGTATCAATAACGGTAAACCCGATAGGTCAAAGATGTTCAATTAGTCATATGGCTCGTTACGACTCGATTATGTAGCATGTGAATCAAATTGTCGAGTTTCATGCAAGATACAAATATAGAAACAAGTTAGGAAGGATGCATAATCATTTGGTTAAGTTTGAACAAAAGTCAAACTTTGGTCGGTCAAAGTCAACGAAAAAGTCAACACGTTCGGGTCGGGTCCCGAACTATTTTTCTGAGGTTTTTATTCATATATAAACATGTTAGAACAAGTCTCATGTGAATCGGAGGTCCATAGGGTGCCAAACATTTTTCATATAATTGACATGTAGGTCAGAACCTGAACACGGCTTAGGCCGCGCCGCGACCCAGGATTGCCGCGCCGTGACAATACACGGGAGCTGGTACCTGGTCAGTCTCAAATGTCTAAGTCTCAATTCAAAACACTTTCAAGCATAACTCGCAAACCGCTAATACTTAGAACTCGTATCTTATATCGTTAGAAAGGTAAATTGACAAAGAACACAACTATATATATATATATATATATATATATATATATATATATATATATATATATATATATATATATATATATATATCATTTCACCAACTAAAAACGTTATTTGTAACAATCGGCTTTCCAAAGTAAATGATCAATTAATGCACACATTTAATACTCAAATTTGATAAGTGCACATTTATGATTCGGGCATTTAATGCATACATACAACATGCCGTCTTGTAGGTAATCGAGCATATAATACAACTAACTACTTACTAACAATAATTCATGGCATTCAATGCATCAAATATTCATTTCAAGCTTATCAAACCCTAACCCAAATTCACCAAAATCACTAATCAAGTTTATGGAGTTTTCTCAAGCAACCTACACATGAAATTGAAGCTAGTGATGTTAGGAACACATTTAATACATGCATTTATGACATTTAACATCATTCAAACAACCAAATCACCAAATCAAACACACCAAAGTTTATGTTCATGCTAGTTACTTCAAATAACAAAATCGAACATATAAATCATATATTCATGTTAGACTTGAGCCATAGACACTAATTAACAACTTTATAAGTTAAAAACATCAAGAACACCAAATCTAGTGATTTTAGAAAGTTACCCAAATGTAATGAAGTCGGTATGGAATCGAAGAGGAAGTTGCAAGGATTCCAAATATGTAATTTGTTTTGCAAGACACCTGCTAGCTTGGATTTAGATGATGATTCTTCAAAATGGAGAATTGAAAGAAAATGTGGAAGTAGAAGAAGAAAAGGAAAAATGAAAAAGATAGGTGGTGGGGTGACTAGTCACAAGTTAGTCACCTCTTTGGCTCTTTGGCGAAACTAGTCCCTCGAGTTCGGTTGCGGGTGCGTGAATTACCTAAACGAGATATTTTAAAAACACGAATTAACGAGGGATGTCATAATCATATAACGGAATTTAAATAGTTAAATGGAAAAGTAAACGGAAAAAGGCGGGATGTTACATTACCTACTCCTTAAAAGAAATTTCGTCCCGAAATTTAAGTAGGCGTAGTAGTCGTTGTTTCTTCCTCGAAATTTTGCGTTCCCGGAATCGGGAATAAGTGAGGGTATTTCTTTTGCATTTGATCTTGCCTTTCCCAAGTAAACTCGGGTCCTCTTTTAGCATTCCAACGAACCTTGATAATCGGGATTCGGCTTTGTTTCAAAGTCTTGACGGAGGTGTCCACAATTTCAACCGGTTCTTCCATAAAATGAAGTTTGTCATCAATAGTAAGTTCCTCAAGAGGGATGACGATATCGGGTTCGGCAAGACACTTTTTCAAGTTAGATACATGGAAGGTAGGATGAACGGAGCTCAATTGGGGCGGAAGATCTAAACGATAAGCAACGGTTCCAATACGCTCCAAGATTTCGAAGGGACCAATATACCGCGGATTTAATTTCCCACGTTTTCCAAAACGAATGACACCTTTCCAAGGCGCGACTTTTAACATGACGCGGTCACCGACTTGAAATTCAAGGTCGTTGCGTCTTTTGTCGGTATAGCACTTTTGATGACTCCGGGCCGTCCGAAGCCTATCTCGGATTTGAACGATCTTCTCGGTGGTTTCTTGAATGAGTTCGGGTCCGGTGATTTGTACGTCGCCTACTTCGGCTCAACAAAGAGGAGAACAGCATTTTTGGCCATATAACGCTTCAAAAGGTGCGGCTTTAATACTCGCGTGATAACTATTGTTGTAAGAGAACTCGGCGAGAGGTAAGTGCTTGTCCCAAGCTTTTCCAAAATCAACCACACAAGCCTGTAACATGTCCTCTAAGGTTTGAATTGTGCATTCGCTTTGTCCATCGGTTTGGGGATGATATGCGGTGCTCATGTCTAAACGCGTTCCCAACGCTTCTTGCAAGGTACGCCAAAATCTAGAAACAAAACGGCCATCTCGGTCGGAGATAATCGATAAAGGTACACCGTGTCGGGCTACGATCTCTTTGATGTAAAGTTGTGCAAGTTTCTCCATTTTGTCGGTTTCTTTCATAGCTAGAAAGTGTGCGGATTTGGTGAGACGGTCAACAATAACCCAAATGGTATCATAACCGCCCGTTGTCTTTGGTAACTTGGTGATGAAGTCCATCGTTATTCTTTCCCACTTCCATTGCGGGATTTCGGGTTGTTGAAGTAACCCGGATGGTCTTTGGTGTTCGGCTTTGACTTTGGAACATGTCAAACACTTGGCAACATAAGTAGCTACGTCCCTTTTGATGTTCGGCCACCAATATTGTTCTTTAAGGTCGTGGTACATCTTATTGGCACCGGGGTTAATCGAGTATCGTGACTTATGGGCTTCATCTAAAATAAGACTTCGTAGGTCCCCATAACTAGGCACCCAAATCCTTCCGGCGAAATATCGGAGTCCGGTTTCCTTAGTTTCGAATCGAGAGACTAGAATGTTTAAGAGCTCGTGTGAAACGTTTTCATCCTTGAGAGCCTCATCTTGGGCTACCCGAATTTGGCTATTAAGGTTGGTGTGGATGGTGATGTTTAAAGCTCGGACACGAAGAGGCACCGCTCTTTCTTTTCGACTTAAGGCATCGGCTACTACATTTGCCTTCCCGGGATGGTAATGAAGCTCGCAATCGTAATCGTTTAAGGTTTCAATCCACCTTCGTTGTCTCATGTTTAGTTGCTTTTGATCGAAGATGCGTTGGAGACTTTTGTGATCGGTAAAGATAGTACTCTTGGTTCCATAAAGATAGTGTCTCCACATTTAAAGTGCAAAGACAACGGCTCCGAGTTCGAGATCATGTGTCGTATAGTTTCGTTCATGAATTTTGAGTTATCGAGAAGCATAAGAAATGACTTTTGTTCGTTGCATCAACACACACCCAAAACCATGTTTCGAGGCATCGTAATATACAACAAAATCGTCATTGCCTTCGGGAAGTGACAAGATAGGAGCGGTGATTAGCTTTGTTTTCAAGATTTGAAATGCAGATTCTTGTTCGGTCGCCCAAATGAATTTCTTTCCTTTGTGAGTTAATGCGGTTAGAGGACGAGCAACCAAAGAGAAATCTTTGATGAATCTACGATAGTATCCGGCGAGACCCAAGAATTAACGAATGTGAGTAGGAGTAGTAGGGGTCTCCCATTTACTAATGGCTTCGATTTTTGATGGATCGACTTTAATACCTTGGTCACTTACAACATGACCAAGAAATTGAACTTCCTTTAACCAAAATTCACACTTGGAGAATTTGGCATAGAGTCGTTCTTGTCTTAAAAGTTCAAGCACAAGTCGGAGGTATTCCTCGTGTTCTTCTTCACTTTTTGAATAAACCAAAATATCATCGATGAACACGATAACGAATTTGTCAAGATACGGTTTGCACACGCGGTTCATAAGATCCATGAACACTTCCGGTGAGTTAGTGAGACTAAATGGCATTACAAAAAATTCATAGCTACCATAACGAGTTCGGAAAGAAGTTTTGGAGACATCTTCCCCCTTAACCCTTAATTGATGATAACCCGAGCGGAGATCGATTTTTGAATATACACAAGACCCTTGTAGCTGATCAAAGAGGTCATCGATGCGAGTGGTTTTTAACCGTCAATTTGTTTAGTTCACGATAATTAATGCACATTCGTAGGGATCCGTCTTTCTTTTTAACAAACAAAATTGGAGCACCCCAAGGTGAATGGCTAGGTTGGATAAAACTACGATCAAGTAGTTCTTGGATTTGACTTTGCAATTCTTGCATTTCGGATGGAGCGAGTCTATATGGTGCACGTGCTACGGGTGCGGCTCTCGGAATAAGATCGATTTGGAATTCAACCGGTCGATGAGGTGGAAGACCCGGCAATTCGTCGGGAAATACATCGGAATAGTCACTAACAATTGGCACATCATCGATGTGCTTCTCATCGGACTCGACTTTCTTAACGTGAGCAAGGATCGCAAAACAACCCTTACGGAGTAGTTTTCTAAATGAAACGAGGTTGAGTCCGGTGCAACTCTTATCGCCATAGACGATCAAAGGTTCACCATTCTCGATAGGAATTCGAATTGCGTTAAGATCACAAAGGATGTGAGATTTAGTTTTGGCTAGCCAATTCATACCGATTATTACATCGAAGCTTCCTAGTTCCATGGGTATCAAGTCCATTTCAAACTCATTACCCAAAATGTTTAACGTACACCACCGGTAATATGTGTCGGCACTCAATAGTTTTCCGTTGGCCACTTCAATGGTATAAGTAGTATCTAGTGGAAGTGGTGGAGTATTAAAAGAATGAGTCAAAGTCTTAGATGCAAAACTCTTATCGGCACCCGAATCGAATAAACAAGTAACATAAGTGTTGTTGAGGAGAAACGTACCCGTGACAAATTCATTGTCATCTCGGGCTTCCTCGGTGTTGATGTTGAAAGCTCGTCCGCGTGTGTTGGTGTTGGCTTTCTTCTTCGGACACGCATTTCTAAAATGACCCGTTTGGCCACATTCATAACAAGTACCCGGTTTTGGTGCATTGGGCACCTTTTGAGCGACGGGGGTGGCACTTCTACAATCGTTGGCCACATGACCACCCCTTTGGCACCGGTGGCAAAATAGATTGCTACATTCACCATAGTGGTGTTTGTGGCATTTGTTGCAAAAGGGTTTATTTCCGCCATAACTTTTCTTGGCGTCGGAGGTGAAAGGCTTTTTGGTGAAGTTGTTGTTGTAGTTGTTGCTTGATTGGGGGGATTCCCATTTTCTTTTGTTGCCGCCCGATTTATCCTCGGCCTTAGGTGCCAGAACTACGATTTCGTCAACCGTTTCGATCAATTGATGGGCCATGTTCAAAGCTTGTTGTAGGTTAGCGGGTTTGGATGACATCACTCCTTGTTTGATGCTCTTTGGAAGACCATCCATATAGAGTTCAACCCTTTGAGATTCAGGGTACACGAGGTTGGGACACATCAAGGATAGCTCGGCGTATCATTGATTGTAGGCCTTGAGATCATTTCCGACCGCCTTTAAAGTTCTTAGCTCTTGTTCGAGCTTTCGGGTTTCTTCACGAGGAAAAAATTCGACGATCATCCTTTCTCTCAAATCGGCCCAAGAGAGGGTGTGAGCTTCATCGGTACCCACCGATTGTACATGCATGTTCCACCACGTGAGGGCGATACCGGAAAAGGTGTGGGTGGAATATTTGACTTTATCTTGGTCCAGACAACCGCTTATGCTAAAAACGGCTTCTGTTTGTTCGAACCATCGAGTGAGCACAACCGGTCCCCCGGTTCCATCAAAAGTGTGAGGTTTGCACCCAATGAAGGCTTTGTAGGAGCACCGTTCGCTTGAGTTACCGGCCCCTTGATTGTTGTTGTGGTTGTTGTTATTGTTGGAGGAGTGATCGGCCATGGCCGCTTCCACGGCAGTGGCTATCATTCGTTGTAGTGCTTGTTCGGGAGTCTCATGGCATGGCACACGACGAGGAGGCATTGTTCCTTCATAACACAAGAATACCGTTGATTAGTATTCTTAATAATACTAACCATGATATGGAATAAGGATAGAGAGAAATTTTCCTTGACTCGCCTTAAATTCTTTATGTCATAATGTCGGAATGTTCGTATGAGTCACCGTAATATAATCCCGGAAATTATATTACCCTAATTCATATGTGCATTCGACACTAATTCATATAGTCAAGGTGGCGCGTCAATTAAATCAAGTAACGTGAGATTAAGATTGAATAAGAATTAGATATGATAGACGAGTTCGAGTATAATGCACAAGTAGTCAAGTAATTCCTACTTCAAGTCTATATGCCGGTTGTAGTCTAGACTCACCAATGTACCCTATGACTCGGGGTCGACACCAATGAACTCTAAATCCCTACAACCAACGCTCTGATACCATCTGTAGCGACCCGACCAAATCATGTTTGACGGCGCCGACTACTTAGGTCCCGTTACGTGGTCATAAGTCTTTAACATGACGTTTGACCAAAATATGTCGCATTCATTTCATAAGAGAAGGATGTTTCAAGTTTACAAATGTAGTTCAAAAGACTAGTTACATTACAATGTTTAACATACGAATGAAACCCTTGCGACACAATTTAAAGTAGTCAAAAGACGCTCCAACTATGCATGTATACTCGACATCCAAGCAAGTATCAAAAAGAGTGCGGAAGCATGTATCAAGTAGCTTTCAGGGACCTGAGAAAACATATAGAAAACTGTCAACGAAAACGTTGGTGAAATCATAGGTGTTTTAGTAAACGTTGCATTTGAACCACAAGATTTAATATAATATGATTATCAAAATCATTTGCATTCCAAAGTTGTTATCTGTTTCGCGGGCACCCAATTATCAAACTTAACTATTTTGCACCCTTTGCGTAGTGTTAGAACATACACTAGACCCGAAAATATATTTCATCCGCCAACGGTAGCGAACCGTCCAAATGAGGCTCGTCAAGCCCATGTGATCACATAATATAAGTTCACGTTTACACCCTGCAAGTGTAACTAATGATAATTGAATTGAGGATTTTCGTTCAAACCTGTACGTGGAATGTTCGTTTTCGTACTTGTGTTCAATGTGTAAAAGTATGATACGTATATGTTTCTCATCCCATAGTTTAAAGCATAAAAGTTGTTTGAAAGATGGGACTATGATCTCACCTTGAGTGCACGTATGAAAAGTACTTCACAAAGTAACGTGTGCGAAGGATAGTGCTAGTCTTGACCTAAACAAATAGGTCATATCAATAACGGTAAACCCGATAGGTTAAAGATGTTCAATTAGTCCTATGGCTCGTTACGACTCGATTATGTAGCATGTGAATCAAATTGTCAAGTTTCATGCAAGATACAAATATAGAAACAAGTTAGGAAGGTTGCATAATCATTTGGTTAAGTTTGAACAAAATTCAAACTTTGGTCGGTCAAAGTCAACGAAAAAGTCAACACGTTCGGGTCGGGTCCCGAACTATTTTTCTGAGGTTTTTATTCATATATAAACATGTTAGAACAAGTCTCATGTGAATCGGAGGTCCATAGGGTGCCAAACATTTTTCATATAATTGACATGTAGGTCAGAACCTGAACACGGCTTAGGCCGCGCCGCGACCCAGGATTGCCGCGCCGCGACAATACACGGGAGCTGGTACTTGGTCAGTCTCAAATGTCCAAGTCTCAATTCAAAACACTTTCAAGCATAACTCGCAAACCGCTAATACTTAGAACTCGTATCTTATATCGTTAGAAAGGTAAATTGACAAAGAACACAACTAAATACATTTCACCAACCAAAAACGTTATTTGTAATAATCGGCTTTCCAAAGTAAATGATCAATTAATGCACACATTTAATACTCAAATTTGATAAGTGCACATTTATGATTCGGGCATTTAATGCATACATACAACATGCCGTCTTGTAGATAATCGAGCATACAATACAACTAACTACTTACTAACAATAATTCATGGCATTCAATGCATCAAATATTCATTTCAAGCTTATCAAACCCTAACCCAAATTCACCAAAATCACTAATCAAGTTTATGGAGTTTTCTCAAGCAACCTACACATGAAATTGAAGCTAGTGATGTTAGGAACACATTTAATACATGCATTTGTGACATTTAACATCATTCAAACAACCAAATCACTAAATCAAACACACCAAAGTTTATGTTCATGCTAGTTACTTCAAATAACAAAATCGAACATATAAATCATATATTCATGTTAGACTTGAGCCATAGACACTAATTAACAACTTTATAAGTTAAAAACATCAAGAACACCAAATCTAGTGAATTTAGAAAGTTACCCAAATGTAATGAAGTCGGTATGGAATCGAAGAGGAAGTTGCAAGGATTCCAAATATGTAATTTGTTTTGCAAGACACCCGCTAGCTTGGATTTAGATGATGATTCTTCAAAATGGAGAATTGAAAGAAAATGTGGAAGTAGAAGAAGAAAAGGAAAAATGAAAATGAAAAAGATAGGTGGTGGGGTGACTAGTCACAAGTTAGTCACCTCTTTGGCTCTTTGGCGAAACTAGTCCCTCGAGTTCGGTTGCGGGTGCGTGAATTACCTAAACGAGATATTTTTAAAACGCGAATTAACGAGGGATGTCATAATCATATAACGGAATTTAAATAGTTAAACGGAAAAAGGCGGGATGTTACAGGTTACACGTATTATTTTGTATATGGGTTACGTGTGCGGTTATAATTGAAATCTTGTGGCCTATTATTATTATTATGATTTATGATAAAGATTAAACCTATAACTCACCAATATTTTTGTTGACGTTTAAAGCATGTTTATTCTCAGGTGATTATTAAGAGCTTCCGCTGTTGCATGCTAATTAAAGACAAGATTTGGAGTCAGCATGCTTGTATTATATTGTTTAAAAACTACATTCGAAATTACCTTTTGTTGTAACATATTAATGTAAACCATTATGTAATGGTCGTGTGTAAATGCTATATTTTAGATTATCATTATTTGATAATCTACGCCTTGTCCTTTAAATCTTTGTCGATAAAATAAAGGTTATGGTTGTTTTAAAAACGAATGCAGTCTTTGAAAAACGTCTCATATAGAGGTCATAACCTCGCAACGAAACCAATTAATATGAAACGTTATAATCCATATGAACGGGAAATTTCATCTGAGAACTCCAATTAGAGCAAAAAAGTGGCGGGCGAGCAAAAACAAGTGAAGTCGAGCAAAAAAGCACGCGGGCGAACAAAAAAAAATAGGTGGGCGAACAAAAAAGCAGTCGGGCGAACAAAAAAAAAGTATTCGAGCAAAAATTTAGGTTCATTTTATCACATGTTCCACATTTTTTGTTTGGTTCTACAAAATTGTAGAACGAAAATACGTTCGAATTGGAGCAAAATTCAGAAGGGCGAACAAAAATTCGGGCGGCGAACAAAAAAAAAGATATTCGAGCAAACATTTCAGCTGCATGTTCTACAATTTTGTAGAACAACATGCTACATGTTGTTCTACAAAATTGTAGAACATGATGCTTAAATTTTTGTTCTCCCGCCAAATATTTTTTGTTCGCCCAAGTCTTTTTTTTGTTCGACTTCCTAGTTCTCATAGTTCTCAATCCAAAAAAGTTCTCATTTGATTCTTTTACTATATATATATATATATATATATATATATATATATATATATATATATATATATATATATATATATATATATATAATAGGTTTTTTTTGAGCCCGTGCGCACGGGTGTGTAAAAATCCGTGAAAAATGTAATTTGCAGTTCATGTTAATATGTAAATAGTGATATTAAAAAAATAGGAAAAATATAAGAATTATTTAAGAGCCCGTGGTATTGACAAATTTTAAAAAATGTGCGTTTCATGGTGGGTAAAATAATCGTGCAAAAATTAATTAATTTTTCAAACAATTATTCTTTTGAGTTTAAGACCTCGTGGTGTTGACAAATTTTAAAAGTTCTTTTGAGTTTAAGAACTCGTAGTGCTGACAAATTTTAAAAGTGGTTTTGGGTGGTGTTAGTAACTTAATATCTACAATTATTATTATTATTCTCACAATTAATATTTTTTTAATTATATGTAAATTATATACTACGTAAAATAGAGAAAATATGAGTACGTTGAAAATTTGTCATGAAATGTAACGTTAGTAAAGTCAAAGTTATATTATTCTAAAATTATTATATACAATTATTTTTTTGAATAAAAGTGTAACACATGAGTTTAATTTTAGAAAATTTGTTAGTCATTTCAGCAAAATAATGGTACTCGGGGGAGTCGTCATGTATAATTAATATTATAATAGTTATATTTGCGTGTTCATAAATATTTTAAGGACTTAAACTGTAAATTTAAATCACTTTCATATTTATTGCTAAAAAGACTTGCTCCGTTGATAGTGCAATGAAGCTCCGTGTCAAGCACAATTTATATATATATATATATATATATATATATATATATATATATATATATATATATATATATATATATATATATATATATATATATAAAATTCAAATTAATCACAAAATGAAACGTCAGCAAAAACATTTTTGGTTTATATATATGTATATACAGATATCCTTTGAGTAACCTAATTAGTGATGATATGATCATTTAAAAACTGCCTTGGGTTCAATCCCCATCATTAGTAAGAATGAGCTTAATCTATTAGAACAATGTCTTGGTGGTGTTGGATCAATTGGTTAGACGACCATTAGCTAGGTAGATAGGATTTTATTCATTTACTCGCCAATTTACTATATATTGTTGTTTGTTGAACACTAATAAGTTCACTTAAATCGCTATTTAATTATTTCGTTGTTTGTTGTTCGTTGAAGACTGATAAAGTCTCTTAATTCTCTATTTAATTTTATCGTTGTTCGTTGAAAACCATTTAATTTACATGTAACTCGCATTTGCTTTGGTATTGAAACCCGTATAAATACTGATGTTTTCATTCAGAATCTTCAATCGAATTTTCACTTTCTTTACAATTGTTCATTATTTCATTTCAGTTGATTCTTTTAAATAAAAAGATCATCTCAATCACATGTGCATCTAGTTTTCTTTCCTATATTGTTCTTCCTTTGATCAGATCTTTAAGTGTTAACACTTTCTCGATCAAAAACTATTTCCTATATTTCGAATTTAGTGGATCGAATTAGTAACTTACCCGATAAGCTTATTTTACGCATAATCTTTCTCCTTACAACCAAATATAGTAGTGAACCAAATTCTTCTACTTTCAAGCAACAATTTAGTGCAAGTAATGTTCAAGGTGGTTACTATTTTTATGGTGATGGAGGTGAAAACTTTAACCATGGAGGTGTAAACTTTGACTATGGAGGTGGAACGGAAGTGCTCAACTTTAAAACATCTACACAAACCGCAAAAGTGCAAGCCCCATATGAACAACACTTGATGTAACAACCCAACCCGTTAACCAACAAAAAACGCAGCATAAAAAAAAAATTAAAACTGAGCTGACCAGATGAGGTGCGCGGCGCGCACAGGGCCTGGCAGCCCGCTTTCCACTTTTTCCAATTTTCGTAAAAAGATCTCTTGCTTCCCAACACTTTTAGACCAAACGCTTTTCACAACATTTTATATTAGTTAAAACTAACACGTTCCAATAATAAAATGAGTTTTACGAGACCGGGCCCACATCGGCCGTTTTACGACTTTCGTACAAAATACAAGTTTTCAACCACATGATTTTTAACACAAAATAAAGACCGAGCATGGTGATTGGGGATACGCTACCCAATCCTAACCAATCCAAAAGCACGTCTTCTAAAGCAAACTACGCAAGTCCACTAGTTCCCACGCTTACCCGAGCCACCAACTTCATGAAAATCTATAAAAATGTAAACAACGAGAGGGTAAGCTAACGCTTAGTGAGTGAGAATATACTACATACATATATATGCATAAAATGGACACGCCACACAATAATAATCAAATAGCACATACCGGAGCATCCAAGCATAAAGGCAAGCTAATCTAAGCATACCGTACGACCGCTATACAACAAGCTAAAAATATCAACAACGTAAGTTCACATACGATGATATGAACAACGCCATCAAGCTACACCCGGGAGTTAGCTACATCACAACAATACGACAAACATCGATGTTCACAACATCCACTAGTATTCAAGATCTCAAGGCTAGCCCAACGAATGGTATCGTCAACGTCGAACTTAATTCTCATCCGTCCTAATAAATGTGGTATCGTCAACATCGAACTTAAACCCACATATGAGGTATCGTCAACATCGAACTTAAACCCTCATCGAATGAATTAATGTGGTATCGTCAACATCGAACTTAAACCCACATATGAGGTATCGTCAACATCGAACTTAAACCCTCATCGAATGTTACTACAATAGTGGTATGGCTTCGTCAATATCAAACTTTAAATCCATACATGAGGCATCGTCAACATCGAACTTTAACCCTCATCTAAACCATCAAACAATATACTCTAGGATATGGTATCGTCAACATCGAACTTTAACCCATACCCCACAAATAAATAAATCATATACATACATATATAATTTTTTTTCACTCACAAGCCCATGTGATAACGTACACACGAAGTGTGCACCTCGCCAAAGATGGTCAACCCAAACGCACAACCGTGCCAATTGGACATGTACACAAGTCCATCAAATCCACCTATATGTGAAGTGAGCTCTATAGCCGAGAATCACTTCACCCGACCCGCACCCATCCTACACATACATATGCACATAGGATATTAACACTCACCTTGAAGTCTTGATGGATGCCAAACCAAAATCCGCAATCGCCGATGGAATGTACCTATTCCATTCATCACATAATAAGTAACACAATTAGGGTTGACTTACAAACCAACCCAATTGACACTTAGTGCAATTTCGACCCAAATGCACTTCCAAGTACAAACCGCTCCCAAAATTAACCAATAATCACTAACACAAGTGAGAATGGTCCTAATACGCCAATTAAACCCAATCATAGGTGTTAAACACCTATCTTGCCCAAAATGACACTTAAACCCTATTTTTGACTCAATTCAAAATTAGTCATTCGAATACACTAAAATGGGTTCCAACACTTCCATAATCACCAAACCTAGTGATTAAACCCAATTCCAAGTCCTAAATCATGGCCAAGTCGGTTTCCAACCCAAAAACCACCAACAACAACAATAAACCCGATTACTAACATCAATAAACTCACTTCAAGAGTTTAAATGGGTTTCTCTACAAATCAAGTTCAAACCCTAACTTTGGATATCAAATCATACATTGAAATTCGGAGTTAGAACTTACCACAACAACCAAAACGTAGCTAGGAACGAGGTGAACAACTTTAAAACCCGAGCTTTGGTGAGAATCCAACTCTTTCTTCTCCAAATGAAGCTTCCTCTCTCTAAAACTCTTCTCTCTCTAGGGTTTGAAGATGAGAGTGATGAATGGATGTGAAAATGATCCAAAGTTGGATCCAAACCAACTGATAAAGCCCACAGATCCGGCCTCAAGTGAAATGACCAAATTGCCCTTCATTAAACTCAAAATAGAAAAAGGCTGAAATCTGTCGCTGGCAAGGTGCGCGGCGCGCACAACAGTCTGGGCAGATTCTGACCATCGTTTAATTCCACAATACTTCCTGCATTCAACGTAGCATAATTACACTTCCGTACAATAAATATTAGAGTCTTACAACTCTCCCCCACTTAGAATCGATCACGTCCTCGTGATCCTCGTCACTTAATCAAACGGACCACGCTCCACGGTCCTTAAACGTAAGTCCCAAACCGACTTTCCTAGGCAATTCTTCCCAATGAATCGCTTTTAACAACCAAAATCGTCACACGCGATTTATCAAGTCACAATCCGTGCACTAAACCTTACTCAATCCCTCACATCGGGAAAACTCAGCAAATCTCGAACCGAGATATCAACCCTCTAGCGTACCATTACCAAGTACAATGCTAAAGTAACCACACATCAAAATAAAGTCAACCATCTAAACCGACGAAGACCGAATAGAAGCGAATCCTTACAGATAGCGCTCACCACTTAACATACTTTGTAGTGCGCAATACGACCAATACACAACTACCGTAACATCATAATCCAACGGCTAAAACCGATTGCGCCCAACGACTATGGCAACGCAAATACCAAGGTGTACAAAATCGACTATCGTCACACCCGTAACATCATGTGAGCGAAACACGGCTATCGCATCACTAATCATACAACATGGTCCTCACGACCCCACCATCGGTCTATGAAACAACCGATATATCAAACATCACGAAGGCTGGCCGAAAACTACACGTGATCCACTTCCTAAATCTCAACACAGGAATGGTACTCCCATTCCCCATCGGTACTTGCATTTCCCGATAACGTTATACCATACCGATATAACACTACTCTCATGGTAAGTTAGTGGACCGAGCCGACGGCCATAACCCACCAATCATATACGCTCTTTTGGCCTCATACAACGAGTAGTGCAACATTGCGCACTGCTACACTATAGTGAACCCTAGCGGGATACACTAACCATCCATCTCGAACGAAGTATATATGCATATTTAAAATCATTCCACCCCGCTTGGAATTTCCGCACATGAATCAAATGCACACGCGAACATTGCCATCGCAATCGAGCAAGAACCACCTATAACGAACATAGGTACAAAACAATAATTCCCTAGAAGAGAATCCGATACGCACATCCCTTAACCGAGGGACTTCACCTCGATCGTCAAACACTTCCATTACCTCTCAACGAGGTTTACCACATTACCACCCCGGTGATAATTCAAATCCAAAATCATAAGTACAATTTAACCAAAATCGTACTCTATCACAATCGACCAAAACTAGGTCCCAACACAATTTCCGGATCTACTAAGAGCATCATCCGAAATCTCACACTAAAACCTTCTCGTGCGGGAGTGTAACTCCCCCACTTGAAACTACGTTCCCTAATCGCCTCGCCGTGGTAACATCACCCGCGATAATTACCACTATCCGCCATACGTGACCAATTTCTCCATCGGTCATAACACTCGAATTCCCACGAATTCATTTCGCACACTAGAAATTGACGTCCACCGTCACCCGTTAGCTTTACTTAAACAATGACACAAAACCAACACAACACGCACATTGTACAACCGTACAATGCTACCGGAAAGTAGACTTTACTAACAATTTTTACACAACCCATCACCACATCTTGCTCCATCCTTGAGCACACGAAGGATTTTAACCTATCCTTAAACAATTCGAACGAAGAGTTCACCACAATTTACACAAACTTTACTCTCACAATCATCCAATTGCTATAGCTTGTCAAATTCTACCTAGTCACTCATGTACCTAAGGGTTTCACTTCGGTACCCTAAGTACAATGTAACCGCAACACCATCGGAGTCGAACACCATACTAGTAGGTATAAAAGAGGCACCTAACGTCGCGTCATGTAGACTCCATTACCAACATACATCGAGATCCAAGACGCTCGATCTCAAGGGTTCCAACCACCCGACGAACCTAACGGTTCATCAACTTTAACGCGAGAGCGAACACGCTCTAACGTCCGAACGCCAAAGCCCACACACATGGCTTGGTAGAAACATTTTCCAATACTAAGGAATGCTTGGTTGCACCAAGTCTTACGCCCTTCGCCCATAAATCAAAACGTCACCATAGGGTACTTCCATTAGGAACGTCACCCATATCAGTAGCATGTACAACACCATGCATTTAACCAACTCAAACTCAACGGCACATAATAAATAATCAAAAGGACATATTTATTAAAACAAAATGTACCTTAATGTCTCCTTGTCGCACCCGTCCCCGCTAACTTGGGACAATCCATCTTACGATGTCCTTCCTCTTGGCAAACGAAGCACACCATGCCATCACCCTTTGGCACAGAACATTCCCAAGACCTGTGACCCCTCACGCCACAATTGTAACACTTAGGCGCACTAGAGTCCGATATACCCGTCCGTGTACCACCCGTGCTCGCACTCGGACCCTTAGTCCTCTTACTTGGAGCACCATACGAATCAACTATTCTCTTACTTGAAAGCTCCCTAACCTTCGATCGCGAATAAGATTCGAAACCCCTAGCCATGTTAAATAACTCCGCAAACGAGTTCACTTGGCCAACGCTAATTTTGCCCTGCAACTCATCATTCAAAGTCCGATAGAAATCTTCCATCAATATTCGATCATTACCAATATACTCCGGGCAAAAACGAGCCTTCGATATAAAGGTCGTCTTTAGAGTATTCAAGTCCATCGATCCTTGTTGCAAATTCCGCAACTCATTTCGCATTTCCGACAAATCGGCTGAAGTCCGGAACTCCTCGAAGAATTCCTTCTTAAACTCATCCCACGATAACGCCATAAACGGTTCACCACCGACAAGATCAATCTTACCATCCAACCAATCCTTCGCCCTACCCCGCAACAAACTAGTAGTGAGTCTTGTCTTTTTCTCAGGAGGGCATTCAATAGTACGAAAACACCCTTCGACATCCGAGATCCAAGTTGTGCTTATCAAAGGATCCTGTTTTCCGTCGTACATCGGGGGTTTAGTCCTCATGAAGTTCTTAAGACAATGCTCCATTTCACCACTACTCTGAGATTCGGAATACTTCCTAACCATTTCTTCTCGAAACGCACTCATTTGCTCCGCAACGGCGGCCGCAACTCTAGCGTTAAACTCTAGATTGTTCGTCTCGATCCCGTTTCCCGTCGCCATTCTAAGGAATGCAAAAGCGATTAGATCACGAACGTATAAAACAACACGCATAACACCGCCCCATCTTGCTCAACACTCGTCGTACATCGCTTGTTAGACACGATTTGCACCCGTAATAAGATTTGCAAGTCCTTATTACGCACACACGTCGTCTCAACTCGTTAGTACAACGACCACCTCGCTCGATGATATAACCAACACAACGACAATTTTACGCGATATAAACACACGCGAGAATTATTATCATAACACGATAATATATTAATAATATCCGCATTACTAATATAAACGTTAGACCACCTACAAACAAGGCACTAACTATAACCTATTCCGACCCGTACTCCTACAAGTCCCGCAACAAATTAAGCACACACAAAAGTCACCTATCTCCAGTCACCTAAATCCCTTAGACCATGCTCTGATACCACTTGTAACAACCCAACCCGTTAACCAACCAAAAACGCAGCATAAAAAAATTAAAACTGAGCTGACCAGATGAGGTGCGCGGCGCACACCCACACCTGTGCGCGGCGCGCACAGGGCCTGGCAGCCCGCTGTCCACTTTTTCCAATTTTCGTAAAAAGATCTCTTGCTTCCCGACACTTTTAGACCAAACGCTTTTCACAACATTTTATATTAGTTAAAACTAACACGTTCCAATAATAAAATGAGTTTTACAAGACCGGGCCCACATCGGCCGTTTTACGACTTTCGTACAAAATACAAGTTTTCAACCACATGATTTTTAACACAAAATAAAGACCGAGCATGGTGATTGGGGATACGCTACCCAATCCTAACCAATCCAAAAGCACGTCTTCTAAAGCAAACTACGCAAGTCCACTAGTTCCCACGCTTACCCGAGCCACCGTCTTCATGCAAATCTATAAAAATGTAAACAACGAGAGGGTAAGCTAACACTTAGTGAGTGAGAATATACTACATAGATATATATACATAAAATGGACACGCCACACAATAATAATCAAATAGCACATACCGGAGCATCCAAGCATAAAGGCAAGCTAATCTAAGCATACCGTACGACCGCTATACAACAAGCTAAAAATATCAACAACGTAAGTTCACCTACGATGATATGAACAACGCCATCGAGCTACACCCGGGGGTTAGCTACATCACAACAATACAACAAACATCGATGTTCACAACATCCACTAGTATTCAAGATCTCAAGGCTAGCCCAACGAATGGTATCGTCAACGTCGAACTTAATTCTCATCAGTCCTAATAAATGTGGTATCGTCAACATCGAACTTAAACCCACATATGAGGTATTGTCAACATCGAACTTAAACCCTCATCGAATGAATTAATGTGGTATCGTCAACATCGAACTTAAACCCACATATGAGGTATCGTCAACATCGAACTTAAACCCTCATCGAATGTCACTACAATAGTGGTATGGCTTCGTCAACATCGAACTTTAAATCCATACATGAGGCATCGTCAACATCGAACTTTAACCCTCATCTAAACCATCAAACAATATACTCTAGGATATGGTATCGTCAACATCGAACTTTAACCCATACCCCACAAATAAATAAATCATATACATACATATATAATTTTTTTTCACTCACAAGCCCATGTGATAACGTACACACGAAGTGTGCACCTCGCCAAAGATGGTCAACCCAAACGCACAACCGTGCCAATTGGACATGTACACAAGTCCATCAAATCCACCTATATGTGAAGTGAGCTCTATAGCCGAGAATCACTTCACCCGACCCGCACCCATCCTACACATACATATGCACATAGGATATTAACACTCACCTTGAAGTCTTGATGGATGCCAAACCAAAATCCGCAATCGCTGATGGAATGTACCTATTCCATTCATCACATAATAAGTAACACAATTAGGGTTGACTTACAAACCAACCCAATTGACACTTAGTGCAATTTCGACCCAAATGCACTTCCAAGTACAAACCGCTCCCAAAATTAACCAATAATCACTAACACAAGTGAGAATGGTCCTAATACGCCAATTAAACCCAATCATAGGTGTTAAACACCTATCTTGCCCAAAATGACACTTAAACCCTAATTTTGACTCAATTCAAAATTAGTCATTCGAATACACTAAAATGGGTTCCAACACTTCTATAATCACCAAACCTAGTGATTAAACCCAATTTCAAGTCCTAAATCATGGCCAAGTCGGTTTCCAACCCAAAACCCACCAACAACAACAATAAACCCGATTACTAACATCAATAAACTCACTTCAAGAGTTTAAATGAGTTTCTCTACAAATCAAGTTCAAACCCTAACTTTGGATATCAAATCATACATTGAAATTCGGAGTTAGAACTTACCACAACAACCAAAACGTAGCTAGGAATGAGGTGAACAACTTTAAAACCCGAGCTTTGGTGAGAATCCAACTCTTTCTTCTCCAAATGAAGCTTCCTCTCTCTAAAACTCTTCTCTCTCTAGGGTTTGAAGATGAGAGTGATGAATGGATGTGAAAATGATCCAAAGTTGGATCCAAACCAACTGATAAAGCCCACAGATCCGGCCTCAAGTGAAATGACCAAATTGCCCTTCATTAAACTCAAAATAGAAAAAGACTGAAATCTGTCGCTGGCAAGGTGCGCGGCGCGCACCCATAACTGTGCGCGGCGCGCACAACAGTCTGGACAGATTCTGACCTTCGTTTAATTCCACAATACTTCCTGCATTCAACGTAGCATAATTACACTTCCGTACAATAAATATTAGAGTCTTACACTTGAACCCAATTTGAGGATTTTGAGGATATTGGTTATGAAAATAACAAATAGTTGAAAACCGATAAAAACTTCAAACACTACTTTTCATAACCAAAATCCTCAAAATTGCTTCAAGTGTTGTGCATAAATATGGGGCTAGCACTTTTGAGATTTTTGTAGATGTTTCAAAGTTGACCGCTTTTGTTCCACCTCCAAAGTCAAAGTTTCCACCTCCATGGTCAAAGTTTCCACCTCTATCACCATGACAATAGTAACCACCGTGATCATTACTTGCACCAAATTGTTGGTTGAAAGTAGAAGAATTTAGTTTTGTACTTTCTTTGGTTATAACGAGAGAGATTATGCGTAAAAGAAGCTCGTTGGGTAAGTTACTGATTCGATCCATTGAAAACGAAATATAAAATAGCTTTTGATCAAGAAAGTGCTAAGACTTTAAGATCTTACCAAAGGACAATATAGGAATTAAAACTAAATGCACCTGCGATTGTAATGATTTTTTTATTTGAAAAACTAAGTCGAAATGAAATCATGAACAGTTGTAAAGAAAGCACAAATTTGGATGTAATAATCTGAATGTAATCATCAATGTTTAAAGGGGTTTAAATACCAAAATACACGTCACTTTTAATTATTGGTTTTTGATGTGGTTTAAACAGACATTTTATTTTTCGGCGGTGTCGTTAGGGGTGAGAGGGGATCTGGTTTTAAATTTATAATATGCAGGGATTAAATCTACTACTCCTTCCTATGAGTGAGCAAGGGAAGTACATGCTTCGTCATTGTGGATTCATTATATGTTTCTACTTTAGAATATGAACATCTGTTTCTACTTGTTCCAGTTTGTGCACTATATATGTTTATACGATTAGCATAATTACAATCTACTTGTTCCAGTTTGTATATGGATCTTGAATTGAGTGAGAATATCAATTTCTCTATATATATTGGATGCTTTTTAGTTACAAGTTATAAAGACCTTCAAATTTTCATTCTTGAAATGACTAATTTACTCTTAGGGTTTCTGCATGCTTATTTAATATTATAATTAATAGGTTATTACTATATAAATAATTCAACGTTGACTAAATATTTATTTTTAGACGACACTTAATATTAATTAAAGTTTATATTTATTATATAATTAACTTAGTTAGTATTTCAAAGTATTAAATTATAATGTGACACTTTTGTAAAATGAAAAACTATAAGTAACTTTATTAATAATTGAATGATAAAATTATTATAAATATTTAATTAATTAATTAAAACTGATATATTAATTATTGATGTTAAAATCGGTTAAATTAAAAAAAAAAAAAAGGATAATAACAATTTTTATTATTTTCTAGAATGTTTCAAATTTTATCAACTTTTTATTTTAAGATAAGATTTACATTTAAATTTAAAAATTATTTAAAAAAAAACTTTTGGCCAAAATTTTTTAAAAGGAAAGGGGAATTTTTTTTTAAATACAAATCTTATTCTCCAAACATTATAATTTAATCAAAAAACTAGATACATTTTCTTATTCTTTAAGCAAAATCTTTTATTTTTTTTTAAAAAAAAAAATTCGCCATTATCACTTATTTATTTATTTATTTTTTTATTTTTCCACCTCCTCTTTTCAATTATAAATACCCCATCAAACTTCATAAAAATTTGCGTCAAAAATTGGAAAAGCTCTCTATATTTTGGAAAAAGCTTCCAAGGTAATATTTTTTTTCGGTTTCTTTATTTTTTTGGCAGAATACCTTTATTTTTATAAAAAATTTATAGCTTAATCAAATTAATATTATTATTATGTTGGTAAAACACGCCCATGACCATATGTAAAATAATTAAAACATTATGTACAACCTTATGATAAAACATCTCAATGGTCATATATAAAGATTTAAAACAAATTGTACATTTTTTTACAAAACACGCCATGAATACATGTACAAACTTTGAAGCATATTGTACAGCCTTCATATAATAATTGTATTTAAGTTTTTTAAAAAAATTAAAGAGGCATATATTATTACTAATAACTATTATTAAAAATATAAATACTCAATTTTAGAGCAAATTTTATCATTATTATTATATTATTATTATTCAAATATGAGTTCTCTTTACGTGATTAATTATGTTACATATGTATGCGAAATACATGTCACAATAAAATATTGTAATGTAGCTTTTATGACAAGAAAAATAATAATTGTGATGAAAATTGAAAGAAAGTGGTGGGAGAATAAATGTAGTTCATTTATTATGACCAACTTAATTATATCAATATGTTTGTAAAAATAACGACAAGTTTCTTAGTCGGAATCTGTGGTTTCACGGGTCATTAAACTAATTGACTTTAGCATTTACGTTCACTTAATACCTAAAACATATCATTAAACTGTTTCGTCTAAACAAACTCGTGATTTCAGGGGTCATTTCACTAATAGTATAATATAAATCTCTAAAATGATTATGTCATAAATAAAAATTATTAAAGCTTAAAAAAATTCAAAAATAAATAGAAAAAAATCTAAGCCCCATGATGATATCATTAAAATAATTAATTGCATTTAATTAAAATATTAACATGTTAATTATATAATATATGAAGCATTATGTACAACCTTATAATAAAACACCTCACAACATTGTGGTAAAATGCCCCCATAACCATATGTACAATATTTGAAGCAATATGTACAACATTTTAATAAAACACCCTCATGGCCATATGTACAAACTTTAAAAAAATTGTACAATCTTTTACAAAACACCACATGAACACATATTCAAACTTTAAAGAATATTGTACAAACTTTATAAAATAATTGTATTTTAATTTTAAAAGATTGCAAAAGTCATTTGTTATTTACTAATAATTATTATTAAAAATATAAAAACTCATTTTTAAAGCAAACTTTAGTATTATAATAATTATAATTATAATTATAATTATAATTATAATTATAATTATAATTATAATTATAATTATAATTATAATTAATTATAATTACAATTATTATATTATTATTATTCAAATATGGGTTTTCTTTACAGGATTAAGTACGTTACATATGTATGCGAAATACACATCTCAATAAAATGTTATAATGTAGGCTTTTATAACAAAGAAATAGTGATTGTGATGAAAATTGAAAGAGGGTGATGGGTGAATAAATATAGTTTATTTATTCTGATCAAATTAAATATATCAATATGTTTGTAAAAAAACGACAACTTTCTTAGTCGGAATCCT
Source organism: Rutidosis leptorrhynchoides (assembly GCF_046630445.1). Lineage (NCBI taxonomy): Eukaryota > Viridiplantae > Streptophyta > Magnoliopsida > Asterales > Asteraceae > Rutidosis > Rutidosis leptorrhynchoides. The sequence continues at coordinate 56,868,860 of NC_092338.1, read as the reverse complement.
TGGTTCCACGGTTCATTAAACTAAATGACTTTAGTATTACATTCACTTAATACCTAAAACATATCATTAAACTGTTCCGTTTAAACAAACTAGTGATTTCACGGATCATTTCACTAGCATATCATATCATATATCATATATATCTTAAAAATGAAGGTACTAAAAACAAAAATACTGTTCACAGTGACGATTCTAGAATAATTCAATGGGGTCCAATTTTTTTTTTCTAGTACCAATTATATTTGAATATTATTTTAGTGGTTGTTTGCCTTTAAACAAACTACAAATTCGAAAAATATACGGCCTCCGAGTGTTTAATTTAGTCATGTCCTATAGATCTTAAAAGAAAAACTGTAAATTCAAAAAATATATGGGGTCCTACACTTAAATTTAGTGGTGTCCTATACAATTTAAATGATAAGTTCAACAAAATATTTTCAAACTAGCGGTGTCTCGTGACTCTACGAGTCAATACATAGAGTCGCCACTTACTGTTCATCACTTTATATCATCACGTTATATATATTTTTTATTATTAATCGTAATTATTTGAGAATTGATTTCCCTAACTAAATAAAAACAAACGTTAGCCAAGCTAGTGATCATGCGAGTATTCCGATTAATCTGTGTTTGAATCCGCCCTTCGCTTTTTTCCTCCTTTTTCTTCTCAAACTGGTGATACGAAGGCGTGGAACATAAGGTATTTCAAAGGGGGCGCCCGTCTCCCCTGGATTTAATGAGAAAAAAAAATTTTCACTAATTTTTTTTACCAAAAGATAATTTTTTTTTTAGTGTTTGACCCTGCTGACAATGAAAAATTTATTAAATTTTTAGACTCGCCCCCTCTGTAGTCGGGTTCAAGTTACGCCACTACTGATCCCAACTTTTTTTTATACTTTATTTTCCTTTTTAAATTTTAAAACTCTTTCTCATTTTTTATTCCTAACTTTTAATCTTTAAGTTTATACTTTTCTAGTGACAAAATTAAAGGTTTTTTTTTTTTTTTTAAGAAAATCGGACACACTTAAATTCATTGTACATTGAAAATAGTCAACCATTTCCTTATCATAATCAAGGTTGGAGAATTCGGATCTCGGGGAGATCTCGTTTGGACCTTTTTAGGGAGATCTCGGCATCTCGGGATAATCTCGGGGAGATCTCGGACGTTGACTTACGTTGACTTTATAGTTTTTTAAATAAAATATACATAAGAACATAAATATATGTATATTTATAAACGTTTTTACGAGATTTTACAAAAATATCCGAGAAATGAGCGAGAAAATCTTAGAAATTTCGAATTTTATAAAAAAATCTTACAAATTGGCAAGAAAATCCGAGAAATCGTGGCTTTGACTAAGTTTGACCCCGTTGATCGAGAAATCTCGGGAGATGAACATCTCGTCTCGGTTGCATTCTAAAAACGAGATCTCGGGGAGATCTCGGGAGATTTACAACACTGATCATAATACTCCGTATCATTCAACCAACTTAGTGTACCACTATTTTTGATTTAACTCTTAATGACAAGTTTAAAGGTTATCACTGGATAAATTCGTTGTTTTATAATTAAAATTTTCCTCTTTGATACCGATCACTCACTATTTTTTATGTATTTGAATTAAAGTTATGAAACAATTACGCAAAGCGAGTGATACACTTCCAAAAACAATTATTGTTGAGTTTAAACGCATATACATTAACAAATTCGTAAAAACACCTTACCGCAAATGAAATTGGGTCCGCAGTAACGTGCGACGAACCCCAACCCTAGTGTATTTTCCAAAGCTCGTAACGAGTCAAACTCAACCTCGTGTAAAATCATGTACCCATTTAAAACTTTTGAAACTATAGGGGCAATTTGAGCTACAATCTCAAGTTTTAAGGTTACTATACTAAATTACTAATTATATCCAGTACTGTATACCCGATCCGACTCATGTAAGTCCAGAAAAGCTGCCGTCAAATTGTTCACCGGCTCCCGCCGTTTCAACCTCCGATTAGGTAACCTTCTTGTATCTTTTATCATAATTATATTAACATGATTATTAATTATTAATTTCTCTATTGTATAGATATTTAGACCTGGTAAATGCTAGTTTTGATATAAATTTAGCTCTTTTATACTATAATAAAATAAAGGACTAATGAAAAATAATTTGTGTAGTCAACTGTTTAAGAATTATGAAATCTAAGCTTTGCTAATTCTGTTTATTTTAGTTTTGATTTTGATTTGTAGCTATATAGTGAAAGTGAATACCTACTTAGAGCAAAGTATGTTGGTCATAAAGTAATGCACCTTCTTCTGCTATTCATACATTGTGGATTTATGTTCTTGGAATTAGTAAGTATGCAATTAGATATGATAAAAGCATATGTAAAACTTGAATTTAATTATTGTAATTCATGGTTCGGTAGCAACAAGTGCTCAATGGAGCAGTGCTTAGCGTGTGAATCTTATTAAATCATAAGTTCCCCCGTTTCCCCGTATGTCACCCATAAAAACACATTTTACACTAATCAGGAACTTGTTAATTGTTATGTTGCACATCATTCCTCCCAAGGGGTTTTTTTGGGTAGAAAAACATGTTTTAGTTTTAGATGTTTAAAGGTATTTTATTGAAATTTTATTAAGAAGTCTATTAACTGTAGGAACATAATATGGGGCTAGTTATTCAAATGGTTAGGCAGCCGTTCGGAAAACACATGCATGAAACAGATCCACATAGACGATCCAGATGTTCAGTGATGAGTACGTCTTTATTCTTTTAATATGTATTTGAAATGGAAAATTTGGTGGGTCTCGCAGGTTAGGTCCAAGGTTTGTTAATGTTTCTAGCTGGGGACTAGTCGGTTATAACCTTGTAAGGAATTGTTGATAAATTCGGGGACAATCAGAAGTTGAACAGATTTGATTTTACTGTTTTTTGACTGACTTTCACTTATCTTGACCGAGTAAATATCACTTTGACTGACTAAATCCAACTTCTGAGTCACTTTGACCCATTCATTGGTAATTCTTGACCAATTTGGCCTTGTCCATTCGGACCACTTCAAAATTCTGATTGGTCGGGGACTAGTCATCCGACATGTAAACACATGGTTAGGTCATTGTTCTATATTGGTAGTTACTTGGGTTTGGTTCGGGTGACCCAAAAGCCCTTTTTTGTTGTATTTATTTGTTAACAGTTGGTGTTTAGTAGGATTATGAAAACATTAAACTCGTTTGACCCATTTATTTATCATTTTTTCTATCTATTTTATTAGAACCTTATGCCTTGTTAGAGATGAAACATTATATTAAATCAACCCATTCATGAGTGAATGGGTCAAATTGCCAGGTCTAGAATTTGTCTCTGGACTTATGGTGTATTTTGTATGCAATTGTCGAATTGTAGATATCCGGATCAAGCATTTACCATAAGGTTAAGCCGCCCATGGTCTTATTAATCTTGAACAAGGAGGATTTATGGATATTGATACGGAGATCATATTATCGTCCTCTTTATAATAAGAATGGACATTGGAAATTAAACCCTAAGATTTCATAGATCATTAGTTCATTACCCTTTATTATGTTGTTATCATCATGATTATTGTTATTGTTATTGTTATTGTTATATGGATATGTATATATGTATGAAGAAAGATAAGTGAGAGGTTGATAACAACTTTATCAAATATAAGTGGTGAGAATAATTATTTTTTCAAATATAAGTGGTGAATTGTTAATTCTTAGTTAGACTGTACATTTTTCCTACTAATTGCACCATGTGGATTAAAGTGGAATGTGGGTCAAGCTTGTTCAGATCAGTTGTATTAACCTTAATGGATTATAGAGTTACATTTAAGGTTGTGTGGTAAATTATATCCAACCCGCATATGGTCTGGTTACATATACATATTCAGTGTTTTAACCTTAACCTTGATACTGTTAACCCGCACACTGTCATTGTAACCCATTTAGTTGAACAGGGTCAAATAGGTTAGTGGGTTGGTTTCAGGTTGTATCGGGTCAAATGGTTTCTTTGGTCAACTTGTTTAATTTTAATTATTAACGTAAAACCAGTGTATTCTTCCTTTTGAAATATAGGTCCGCCCGGAAGTAGTCATTTAAGCATATCTATTCACATGCTCTTATGGTTAACAGTCTAATATCTAGTCTAGATTATATTTAAATCCTTTTGTATTAATTTTCTTTTCTGGTTGTTAGTTGCAAATAAATAAATACACTCAACATGCTTTTGCTTCGGCTATGAATTGTGGTTAGAATTTGAATGTGTGTGTGTATATATATATATACATATATATATATATATATATATATATATATATATATATATATATATATAGATACACACACACACACACACAACACACACACACACACACACACACACACATATATATCTGTGGAGTAGCCTAGTTAGTGAAGACATGGTCATTTGGGAAGTGTCGTAGGTTCAATCCGGGTCATTAGTAAGAATGTCTTGGTTCTGTTGGATCAGTTGGTTAGACGACCATTAGCTAGGTAGATGGGATATTGTGCATTTACTCACTGATTTATTATATAAGTTGTTAGTTGTAAAACTAATAAGTTCACTTAATTCTCTGTTTATTGTTTTGTTGTTCGTTGATCGTTGAAGACTAATAAATTCCTTTGATTCGCTGCTTAATTGTATCGTTGGTCGTTGCAGACTAATAAATTCCCTTAATTCGCTGTTTAATAATATCGTTGTTAATTGAAACCATTTAATTCAGATGTAACTCGCAATTGGTTCGTAGTGAAGCCCGTATAAATACTGACGTTTTCATCCAGAATCTTCATTCTAAATTTGTGTTTTATTTACAATTGTTCTTAGTTTCATTTCTACTTAGTCTTTTACCTAAAAAGATCATCTCAATCTCAGGTGCATCTAGTTTTCTTCCCTATATTTGAATCTTTAAGTGTAACCATTTTCTCTATCAAAAACTATTTCTTATAATTCGTTTTCAATGGACCGAATCAGCAACTTACCAAATGAGCTTCTTTTGCGCATAATCTCTCTGCTTACAACCAAAGAAGCTATTTCCACGTCTCTTTTATCAAAGAGATGGGAGAAAATTTGGGTCAATCTTCAACGTATTCATATATCTATCGAGTCCCGGTCTAGTCCACACGTAATCGATCACATAAAGACAATATTAGATCGATTACAATCGTCTCAAATCTCAATTCATTTTCATAGCAGTCAAAAACTTCCTCCTGGCAACAACACAACAACAACAACAATACCCAATTCCACTAGAGTGGAGTATGGGGGAGGTTAGATGTAGACAGTCCTTTCCTCTACTCTAAAGTAAAAGGGAAGTCATTCCTCCACCCACGGATACCTATCGGTCCCCAGGTAGAGGAAGTCGTCCCTCCCTATTCTGTAGAGCAGAGAGGCTGCTTCCTAGGGACCTCCGACCATAAAGAACCATGAATTCCAATATGTGCAGTAAAAATATACAAGTAAAGTAGATAAAAAAAAGAAACTTTACCATGAATAAAGTATATATCAATACGATATGTATAGGTAAATAAAGCATGTAACAAAATAATGTAATATAACATATAATTAAAATATGTGCGTGTCAAATATGCAAGTATAACCAGTCATGTAAGTACAATAAGTATACGAAAACATGTTGGTAAGAAGCATGTAGGTATACTATGCAGTATAAGATAGATGGTATACAATGTAAACATAGACAAATAAGCATACAATGATAGCATAAAAGCATGTGATATGTAAGTATGTATAAATTAATTGCTATATAATGTAATACAAACATGTAACCATAAAGTGCAATAAATCCTCTGAAAATGCTACAATAAGCATAGATATATAATATAACCGTAATACAAGTACAGCCAATACGATAGGCACACAAGCAAGTAGGCAGGAAATATAATATAAATATATAAAAAAAAAAAAAAAAAAAAAAAAAACAAAATGTAAAGCCTAGTCATCTATTCTAATTCTACTCCTCCACAAATTCCTATCAGAAGTCATGTCCTCAGTCAATAAGAGCTCCTTCATGTCAAGCTTCAATCTATCCTCCAACCTACGTCTGGGTCTACCCCTTCTCCTTACGCCCCCAACAACAAGGGTCTCGACTCTCCTAACCGGGGCTAAAAGTGGGCGCCTCAAAACATGTCCAAACCATCTTAGTCGTCCTTCCCTCAGCTTGTTGGTTATGTTCCCAACTTTCAAGTTCTCCCTAAAAACTCCATTTGGTATCAAATCTAGCGTTGTCTTACCACACGTCCACCTAAGCATCCTCATTTCTGCCACCTCCATCCTTCTCTCCTGGGCTTTCGTCATTGGCCAACACTCCGATCCGTACAACATGGCCGGTCTGATTGCCACCTTGAAGAATTTCCCTTTCAATTTGAGGGGTACCTTCTTGTCGCACAATACCCCTTTCGCTGCCCTCCACTTCAACCATCCTACTCGTATACGATGTGTCACGTCCTCATCTATCCTTCCCGATTTGTGAAGCATCGAGCCTAAATATCTAAAGGACTCTTGTGGAGGTAAAATTTGGTCCCCAATTCGGACGTCCACAATATCCTCTTGTTCCTCTTCGCTCGTCCTGAAATCGCATCTAAGGTACTCCGACTTAAGTCTGCTAATCCGTAGGCCATTTGATTCTAGGGCGCTCCTCCATTGCTCTATCCTTCTGTTAAGCTCATCCTGGGAATCCGAAACTAATACAATATCGTCCGCGAATATTAGGCACCATGGGATGTTATCTTGTATCCTTTGATCACTAATTCCGTTAGACTAAAAGCGCGCGAGATCCAAATCAGCGTTTTCTCCATTGAAATTCCTTCAATCCTATTTTCATGTGTCACTCTTACTCACTTAGACCTTCATTCAACTGTTTGTAGTTCAATAACGGTCCCTAACGACTTTTGTTTCCCAAACGTTAAGTCTCTCGTTTTTACCGTTAGTGGTCCTCCAAAACAACTAACGGAAAAGCTCTTTCGTAATTGCCCTAAACTCGAGAAACTAGAGTTGGGTGGAATGAGAGATTTTAATGCTCAACGTTATCATAAAGATCTGGTTTATGATATTTCATGCCCGTTACTTAAAATATTAGATATTAGTTTCTGGGGAAACATGATTAGTAATGCTAATCCAATAACAACTCCCTTAATCTTTCTTAATACCCCTAATCTTGAAAGCATCGAGATAGAGGATAAGTACGGGTTACAATTTGTTGTGCAGGGTTCATGTGCACCTGTTAATGCAAATATTTGTCTGTTTAATTGTTGTTATGATATGTTACCCGAAGAGGATGTTAGCCGCGCATATACTCTTTTGAAATGGATTAATGGAGTAAAGTCCCTTGCTTTAGACGAAGCCATGACTTACGTAAGCTTACTTAACTTCAACAAGCTACTAATAATTTAGTGTTGTTTATTATGTAATATCTGACCCGTTTATCTTCCTGCAGGCGCTAAGCAAATTTCATCTTAATAATGTGCCCATATTGCCCAATCTGACCCGGTTGCATTTGAAAATACCCCGATTGTGTGATTGGACACTCTTGTTTAATATAATTGAGAACTCCCCGAATCTACAATCTCTTACAATAGAGAAGGTGATCTTTTTTTTTTCAAATAAAAAAAGGACATGTTTTTGAATTTTATCTTCTTATAATAAATAAATAATTGACATCTTATTATTAACATGTTGGTTGTTAGGATTGTGATCACTATGATGAGTCTTCGTCGTCTGAAATGGGTCTTCCGCAAGACTTTGGTTGGACGGAACCAAATTTTCCAGCGAGGTGTCTCGAGTCAAATCTTGAAGAAATCATCTTAATTGGGTTTTTTTGGATGAGATGTGATAAAAAGGCGGTCAAGTATTTATTGGATAATGCTAAAGTTCTTAAGAAATTTAGGGCAAGTCCTCATAGACTTGGTTTGAGAAAAGAAGGGCTGTTTTGGATGTCGATAAAGCAGTATGCAAAGATTTCACCCTGTAGATATGTTGTTCCGAAGATCGATAACTTAACTGGATTAATGATTGTTCAAGATGAGACTTAAAAAGATAAATTTGGTGCGGTCTTTTAAATAAATTTTGTTCCTTATTGTTTTATGTAAGTTTGTTGAAATGGCAAAACTTTATAGCTGAATGTTAACTTACAGTTTGTTGAAATGTTCATTTTATTATTAATACGCGTTTGAACATGTACATTTATATGTAAATCGTGTGTAAAGTATATATATACATTGCACTCACGCAGTAAATCAACTAACAACATTCTGTCATTATGATGTACTACGTGTGTACTAGTAAATTCAAATCAGATGCGCTGAACAGGAGCGTTTGATGGCGTTAAAAAAGAATCATGCGTCGAAGACAAAACTACGTAGATAGTCCATGTGGTTTGTATGATCTTGCACGTTTAGTCACCAAACTTTTTTCTGCAAGATCGTCACCAAACTTTTTTCTGCAAGATCGTCATCGAGGTATGCAAATCTTGCAAGTTTAGTCATGTTTGTCTCTAACATACGTTAACACTTGCACCGCACATGATGGATAAAATAGTCGGTTTACCATTTCTTCTACTATGACATTCATGTAACCAAATCTTCTTTAACATCCATGAACAACAAAATTTCTCAACAAAACAAACCCCCAAAGTTCTTTCTATACTCGTACCAAATTCGTCAATATCATCAAATACATTCAAAAACAAAGTGTAGTTTAACACAAAATCGAATACACAAAATCTATTACTCGTAATTTTTTGAGAAATTATTATTATTAAACACATTTTTCTCATTATCATCAACCACCCCATCACCGAAATGGCAGAGCTATCGGAAGATCATATATGGAGAACTGGCTCACCAGAAATGATCCTTTTTATTGTTGATCTTATTTAACTATAAGGACATATATTAATTACACTAACTCCATTGTTCAATTAAAACTAGGATATATGTACGCATTCTTGAGAAATGCTTTGCAAATTTCTTGCCAATGTTTTCTATCTGGCTCTGCAATTTCCAGTTTTGACCTATCTTCCTCTGCAACTCCAATCTGTAATATTCATATTCATTCTTATTTAGTTTTGAACCATGAATGATCAAAGATTTCTGATTTATGGTTAAATCTAATTGCTCTCCAAACCATTATCAGGTGATCAGGTGAAACTCTGCTTTTTTTAAAAAAAAAAAAAAAACATCTGAAGCTTATGTACGTTATAAATTTTTTACTTTGATGTATGCAGTCTAATCACGTTAATGAGTGACCATTTTGGACCCTTTCACGCCGACCCAAGATATACTACTACTGGTGAGATTTGAACATGAGACATCTTATGAAGAAATCACGACGCTATCTTGATATGGTTAGAGAAACATTGATATATAAAGCTTTATTTCGAAATAGTAGAGATTGATTCAATATTCATACCTCAATGGAGTTTTGATTGAGAAGACGGTCTATGAGATTGTTTAAAATGTCTTTCGAGTACTCTGGATGACCTTGAATCCCTAAAATATGATCTCCAACAGTGAACACTTCGACTCCTGTTTTGTCCGAGAACGCCAAGACATTAGCTCCCATTGGCACCTCCCACACCTATGCAAGTTCAATAGTTGATGCAAAATTCCATAAGTTATTTTATTATGTGCTTTATACACAAGTACAAACAAAACTTGAACAAACTGTTCATTCAGATGTTTTAGGTTGTTGAAGGATTTTCAATAGTGAAGATAAAACTTTAACAGAATTTTTAAGTGGTTGAAGCTTCTTGTTCATGATAACTTATACTCCTATGTCCTAAATATATACCCACATTGCTTTTTTTATATTAACTATTAGTCCAATTCTAAAATATAAATTAAACATGTTTTTATTCTCATTTATTATTTATCTTAATAAGTGAAAGCATCTAGAAAGAATTATTTTTATAAGAGAACTAGAAAACTATAATTTATACTCATGTGTGAGTATCTTGAGTGACTTTTTTAATATGTAGTGTGAGTCGGTATAAGTTTATTCATTTTTTGAGTTCTCTCCCAAATGTAGTTCTTCCTCCTTCTCACCCCTTTTAATCATTTAAATTTTAATAAATTCGTTCAAAATTACTTTAAATACAAATATAAAATTGACAATTAATATATCACAAATCAAAGAATAACTATTTTTCAACATTCTTTAGGACATATAAGAAGTATGTTTTATATTCAAAACTCGTATATGCTTATGTTTGTCTAAAGTATAAGTAAACCTATTTTCAGGCCTTCTCTCTCAAAAGTAGTTCTCCCTCCATCCTCACCCCTTTTAATCATTTATATTTGAAATTGTATATCCTGAAATCACCAAAGTTTATTGTTTTGTGTTTATAGGTCACTCATATTTAAATATTATTTTGTAGATCACTCAAGTTTAACTATTCGTGATTGTAAGTCACCTATATTTAAAAATGATTTGTAGGCCAATCAGATTCGTATGTTGTTATATATATATATATATATATATATATATATATATATATATATATATATATATATATATATATATATACATTAAATCTTACTAAAATCCTTTGTAAAAAATTATAAAAAAGGTAAATACTCGTGTATTTGGTATGAACTAATCACAATATGTAGATAATGTTAATTAAGAAAAACTTGGTTATTTGTGCTATTTTTTACATTTTTTCAAATGAGATATTAGCGAGATTTGGTATCGATGAAATAATACACGAACTTGGATTACATAGCAAAATCATTTTCGAATATAGGCGACCTGTAAACACATAATGATAAATTTGGGAGGCCTACAAAATCATTTTTAAATACGAGTGACCTAAAAACATAAAACGATAAATTTGAGTGACCTTCAAATATATAATCCCTTTGAATTTTAATAACTTTCTTTCAAATTTACTTTACATACAAAGACAAAAAGTGACAAACAATTTATCACAAATCAAAGATTAACTATTTTTGAACATTCTTTAGGACATTAGAAGTACGTTTTATGTTTATAAGTACGTTTTATGTTCAAAACTCGTATATGCTTATGTTTGTCTAATTACCATTACCACTACATACTAATCAACACACAGCATTTGGTCGTTTGACCCCATCCCCCCAAAAATTCTCGTCCAAAACGACAAGAGGAAAAAAAGGGGGAAAAAAACCAAAAAAACCCCCTAAAAAATGTGAAAACTTACACCCAAAACCCTCAAAACAGGGGTGTAAAGTGTAAAATACATATTTTATTTAAAAATCTTAAACAAACTCCACCCATATTTTCAGCGGGACATATCTTTCCGCCCGGCTCGCATTAAATTTTTTCAATCCCACCGTTCAACTCAAAAAAATCTAATGAACACAACGGGACTAACTAGACGCGAAACGAACACTTCTAAAAAAACGCTAAATACCTCGGACTATATTCAATACATACACACCCCTCTAATAAACTACCCAAACTAACTACATCATATCGATATTTTAGTTTCCGTTAAACAAACACTAAATAACGGGCCCTATATTCTCGCTCGGTGCGCGTTAAATTTTTCCGAGACCACCGTTCAACTCGAAATAATTTTACGAACACAACGCGACTAACTTTACGCGAAACGGACATCGTTAAAAAAGCTTTACATACATATACATACACGTCCAACAAACAACTCAACCTACTAGATATATTAGGTACCAAACAACGTATATCCAAATTCGACCGCGCGTCGAATACAACCGCAGCAACGCGCGGTCGAATTTTTTCTAGTTCATAAAGATAACGTACATTTCACCTATACGTAAGGTTCTATCATGAGAGATGTAAAATGAAAAAGATGTACGTACCTCATCTTGGTGGCACTCGATGATCGAGAGGACCGGAGGAATCTCGGGCAAATCTTCAAGAAAATTGAAGGGGAAGTTATCTTTAATTATCTTCACATTTCTAAGCCCAATATCCCAACCACTATGTGATTTCCCCACCTTTCCACCTAATGCCCTGCATAAAACCTATGAAAAAATGAATAGAAGTTAAATAAACATGGTAAATTTGTATCGTTCATGTTAAGGCTCTTTATATATGGATACGAACCCAACATAGATCGACAAACCTGATAAAGTATAAAATCACAGCTTCAATTCTCAGTTTATGGTTGGATTCGAGTTGTAACAATTAGTTTTGGTTATGGTTATGATTTTTTATTTTTTTTGAAAAGCAAACTCACACACCGACCTAATACTAACACGAATATATACACCACGAAATGTCCTAAGCAGGACTCGAACCCTCAACCTCAAGGTTGTAAGAGTGACCTCGATACCGCCAAGCCATTGGATTAATCATTGAACTTGTATAATGAATCCGTGTTTTGATTACAATTCGTAGCCATTGGATTAATAACAAGATTAAATCCACGGTTTTTTTCAATTAAACAAATCCAATGTTAATCGATTTGTTAGCCTCAACTTTAGCGAGCATGGAGAAAACACATATATCAAGGGGTGCGTGTGTGTGTATATATATATATATATATATATATATATATATATATATATATATATATATATATATATATATATATATATATATATATGGGCAGGATCAATGAGAAGTAACCAATCGGGGGAAAACGGGGGAAGCAAATTTTTTTTTTTGTTTTGTTTTTTTTGAATTTTTTTTTCCTGCATCAAGATCACACGAAAATATGAACATTTAGAAGAGACACTTCGTGATGAATGTTATTATTTAGGCGGGAAAACGATCGACAAAAATAACATTCAAGATAATATTGTTCGTGAAGAATATGAACGTTTTTTTTCTTCATGTTTTGTGAAGTAAAATTTAGCCCGATTTAGAGTTTAGGGTTTTGGGTTTTGGGTTTATTCCATAAACCCAAAATACCAAACCCTAAACTCTAAACCGTTCGTGTTAAAAACTCAATCTAAATCCTAAATCTAAACCCTAAACCATAAATTTCTAAACTTTAATATCTAAACCCTATAAACCCCAATAGCTAAAACCTCAACATACGCTCGAAAAACACGATAATTGTTATATATTACTTCTTTGAGCGTTTTCCCGCCAAAATAATAACATTTATCACAAAGTGTCTCTACTAAATGTTCATATTTTCATCACATCTATAATGTTCGTGAACAAAGTTTTTTCAAAAAATGAAAAAAAAAAATTTTGCTTCCCCCCGATTGGTTACTTCTCTCTTGATCATATATATATATATATATATATATATATATATATATATATATATATATATATATATATAGTCAAAAGTTCAAACGAAAACCACAAAAAAGGTGAGAACTGCGAGAACTTTTAATTTACAAAGATTTTTACATGTGAGTAGATTGAATCACCCATAAATGTTAATGGAGAGTAACAATCAACATAAAATAGTTTGAAAAAAATTATATTTTACGTATATAATCAAATATATGGATTTTCGTTCACATGTACATATTTGTTTGTGAACATTTGAACAAATTCCAATCATTAACAATTTAACAAATGATTTGTCGTAATGAACATATGTTTGGTTTTGGTGTAATGATGTGCATATGTTTATTAATGATATGAACATTAATTAACATTTGCATGTAATTTATTGCATTTAAATGCATAAAAAATATGAAATTAATAAGTTCTCGCAGTTCTCGCTCTTTTTTGTGGTTCTCGTTTGAACTTGCCCATATATATATATATATATATATATATATATATATATATATATATATATATATATATATATATATATATATATATAGTAAAGGGATCAAATGAGAACTTTTTTTGTGTGAGAACCCTGAGAACTCCA